>NC_142887.1:19557500-19877500 GCF_051225735.1 Oryctolagus cuniculus | reverse complement strand
AATATCTGTGACCCTCGGGTGCAGACTGGTTGAGTTCCTCGTGTCAGACCAGACTTGCACCCCAGCACCCCGCCACCCTGGTCCACATGAATCCTATTCCGGTGTAGTGTCTGCCGGTGGGGTTCCAAAGGTCCTCTGTGTTTCAGATGATCAATGCCATGGATTCCAAGATCAGATCCCTGGAACAGAGGATCGTGGAGCTGTCTGAAGCCAATAAACTTGCAGCAAATAGCAGTCTTTTTACCCAAAGGAACATGTGAGTATTCAGTGTCTAACTTGGCTTGATTGCACTTTGGTTTTCTCTCCTGGGGCATAGACTCCGTTCTGCCTCTATCTGATGGAGATGGAGCGGATTTAATCACGTCTGTGCTCATGTAATTTTGTTTTAAGTGGTCTCATTTCACTGCGCATTCTCTTTGGAGCTGGGTTTTCTTAAGTGCCTCAGATCACCATCAGATTACAGAGTGTTTTGCTGTCTCTAATGAAGCTATTTATGATTTGTGTGTGGAAATTTTGGGTCCTTATTCCCCAGACCTGCCTCCCCGAATCAGTAGGGAGTGATTTTGCGTGTGCCCAGTTTGGGGCATGCATTTTGCTATAGTTAGGCCAGGCCCTGGGGCAGGAAGTCTGGGGTTCAGTGAGGACTGTCCATATATAGGAGCGCTTTGATGTGTCTTAATCTGTTAAAATCTTTAAAGAAACTAAGATCCCCATGAATCGCATTCTTTAGGATCCCCGCCCCCTGCCCATGAGTGTCTGTCTTCAGATTATCTTCCCAAATATTCCCATCTCAGTCAAAATCAGCTTGCTTGGCTGGCTGCTTTGCGGGCATTGAGTTGCTCTGGGTTTTGAGACTTCTTAGTCCACTGGGGAAGATGAGCAGCGAAGTAGAAGGCAGAGATTCTTTCCCCTCATTGCTGCTGCTTCTGCAGGGCCTGTGTTTGTGAGTTTTGGGGCCACCCTTGAACTCCACAGGGGCTTCTTGCTGCTCTTCAGTGGAGCCTCTCGAAGGAAAATAAAGGAGTGAACAGTTAGCTTCTTTTCGCTTCCCCCTCAAGCATATTTAGATCCCATAGGTGAAGAACTCTGAGTGGTGATGACTCAGTTGGTCCCCGGCCTCCGCATGTTGGGATCGTGCCTACGAGGCTGGGTCAGCTGACAGCTAATGTTGGAGCAACCACACTCCACCTAATGCGGACGCGTGTCTCATTCCACCCCTGGCCGCCCCTCCAGGGGGACAGGCTCACCCTTACGCGATTGTGATTTTTTGTTTGGACCCTGCCGCCACCCCCACCAGGAAGGCCCAGGAAGAGATGATTTCCGAACTCAGGCAACAGAAATTTTACCTGGAGACGCAGGCTGGGAAACTGGAGGCCCAGAACCGGAAGCTGGAAGAACAGCTGGAGAAAATCAGCCACCAGGACCACAGCGACAAGAACCGGCTGCTGGAGCTGGAGACGCGGTTGCGGGAGGTGAGGGCGAGGGGCGGAGCTAGAGCGAGGGGCAGAGCCTCTGGCAGAATCTGTTGGACCCTGAACAGCCCAGCTTTCTACCGTAAGGCAACATTACATACAAGGGCCATTGTGCATAGGGTTCCAAAGTGTGGACTGGGCCTGTGGATCAGGGTTAGAATTCCACGTCCATTTCCTGTTAGTGTTGCAGACTGACCTCTCTGTAAATTGCCAGTGCACACGTGTCTCCTTCATGGGGTTGCATGGGAATTCTTGTAAATGGGTGCACCTGTCCCGTGGGAGCAGACTGAATCCTGCGTGATCAGGGTTTCCTGAGGGCCCTGTGATGTCGTGCAAGCACAGAGCCTGGCTTGGTGATGGTGGCAGTCTCATCAAAGACTAGGCCAAACTAGGGTCGTTTGCTAGGAGGTGGTTGTGGTCTTGGACATCAGGAAGCTGGGAGGAGCAGCCGGTTTGGGGGAGGGAAATAAGACAAGCTTGGTTGCAGACTTGTTGAGGCTCACTGAAGACATGAAGTCACACTTGTGTATTCATGACGTATTTATTGAAAGACCTCTGTGTGCCCGGAAGTGGCCAGGATATACAAGGGGTCTTCAAAGAATTCATGGAAAATACGTTTTATGAAAAAACTGTGTGTGGATTTCAATTTTTTTTGCACCAAAGTAAACTTATCTATTTACATTTTCCATGAAGGTTGTGAAGTGCCCTTGTATAGTAGTGACAGGACAGACCTGTTCCTGGTCCTGGCTGTTGTGGCCTAGGGGGCAGAGTCAGTTGGCCCTCGCAGAAACCAGGACCAGAATTCAGGAAAACTGGGGGTGAGCATGCAGTGTCTCGTGTATCGCATGTGCTCATACACTTGTGATGGATTTCCTCAAAGAGCAGATGGTCTTTCTTAAGGAAATGACTGTTAACCAGGATGGCGTTCTGAGGACTCAATTTTCATGAATCCAAGTTTAGGCATGTACTGGGATCCTGAAATGAAGTTTGTTCTCCAAATACAGAAAAAACGAATGACCCATGTTTTTTGGAGATTGTCAAGGTGTGGACACCCGCACTGGCATCACCAGAGTGTCACCTTTACTACAGGGGGTTGGCAGGGGATGAAGACTTTGTGCCTTGAACAAGCTCCAGGGTGATTTGCGCACTCCTCGGAATTCCATAACCATGTTCCAGGTTGTCCCAAAGCCCTAGGTGGTGGTTTAACTTTAACTATCTGAGGCTGTATCTTTGCTCTTTGGTAAATTGATCGAGATGTCCCTGTAGAGGTCGTCTTGGGAGTGTGAGTGTCAGTAACCCAGGCAGCTTTCTTTAGCTTGGGAACTTTGGCTATCTTTTGCTGTCGCTTTGCACAGGATCTGTCCCTGGGAGCCTGCCCTGCAGCTGTAGCTCATCTGGGCTATTTAAATGTCCCCAGGAAGCTTGTGGCTTTTTTCTTGAATCAATGTAGTTGGCTTCCCAGAGATGGAAGGAGAAACTTGAAAGGTTTGATGAGAGGCTCAGAGCTCTATGTTCTCCCTGGGTGTTTTGGAGTTGAGCTCTAAATATAACATGGCCAGTTCGTCTTCTCTTTGCCACATGCTGCTAGAGAGATTGAGGGCAGAGGCCTCAGCCTTGAGGTTCGTCCACCTTAAAGGGCCCTGGGCCTCCTCTAACTCCCATATGTGCAATGTTACCTTTTCCCCAGCAAAAGGTGCGGCGTGGCCAAGATGCAAGGCCCCTGGGTTCTTTCGTTGTCCAGCACCCAGCTCCCCACCTCTCCTTGCCTCTGTGTCACTGTCTCTCACGGTTTTGCCAAGAGGCATCAGGGTGTCCTAGCCTGCTCTGCTGGCATTTTAATAAGACAAAGAGTAATGTGCATCATCTATGAGCCAGATGTCCTGGGTGTGAATGCTGGCCTTGACATTATTTTTTTTTTAAGTTATATGATGGTTGACAAGTACCTAATCTGTCAGTGCCACAGTTTGCTCATGTATAAAATGGAAGTAACAGTGCCTCCATCATGAGTTGTTTTGAAGATTAGAGGAGTTAATATAGTGGGTGGCATGTTGTGAACACTGTGTTTGCTGCCATCACATCATCTTCATCACCATCATTGTTGTCACAGTCATCAACAGTAGAGACATCACAACCCAAGCTTCAGCTACCTCCCAGATGGAGATCACCAACCCAGGCCCTTCTCTTGAATTTCTGATCCATTGTTTCAGTCCATATTACACATTTCCACTTGGATGTCTTCCCTGGGGCTCAAGTTCAGCGTGCCAAGTCTGAACGTCTTGTCTTTACCCCCAGACTGCCTCCTCCTCTCATCTGCCCACAACACCTCCATGCCCTGGCTTTTGTACTTGACCATGGCGTATGGCATCTTTTGCCCCAACTTGAAGGCAGAGACTCTCTCTCTCTCTCACTCTTTCTCTCTCTCTCTCTCTCTCTCTTTTTTTTTTTTAAAGATTTATTTATTTATTTCTAAAGGCAGAGTTACAGAGAGGCAGAGAGATCTTCCATCTGCTGGTTCACTCCCCAGATGGGCATAAGGGCCAGAGCTGCGCCATTCCAAAGCTAGGAGCCAGGAGCTTCTTCTGGATCTCCCACGTGGGTGCAGGGGCCCAAGGATTTGGGCCATCTTCTACTTTCCCATGCCATAACAGAGAGCTGCATTGCAAGTGGAGCAGCCACTTCCCATATGGGATGCTGGCACTGTAGACAGCAACTTTACCTGCTACGCCACAGTGCCAGCCCCTCTCTCATCTGCATATTCCTTTTCACACAGAAATTTCTGAGTAAGTTTTTCTTAAATTAGTGTATGAAACATTGAGTAGATGGATGGATGGATGGATAGACAGGAGGAGGGAAGAATCACTCACTCACAATGTGACAATAATGTGGGTAACCTAATGAGAACAGATCAGAGCCAGAGATATTTAAAATAAATAGAGTTCAGTTTGTTCCATTTGCATCCTAATTATCAAAGTGTCCCTGTTACTAATACGATATTATTTATATCCATTTACCTTTCAATGTTTTTCTATTAAGAGTAATTATCCTCACTTCCATTTGGGGTTCTTGCTGTGTGGTTTTCTTTGGAGGCCTTCCCAGGCATGTGAATATCTCTAAGTAAGGGATAGTTAGGGTATACAGTTGCTCCTCTGTGTCTGTGGGGCATTGCCTCCTGGACACCCTGACCCCTAATACCAAAATCCACGGATGCTCCAGCCCCTTGCATAAAATAGCATAGTATTCTTGAATAAGCTGCATGTACTTCCTCCTGTATGTTTAAAATCATCTCTAGTTTGCCTATAAAGCCTGATAAAATATAGATGCTGTGTAAATAGTTACTGTACTTTATCGTTTAGGGAATAATGAACATAGTCTGTACGTGTTCAGTATGACACATTTCTTTCCCAAGTGCTCTTGATCTGAACTTGATTGAATCTCCTCCATATGTGGACCCCGTGGATACACAGCGCCAACTGTGTGAGTCAGGTTTTGTTACCATAACTGACAGAAGCTACTTATGTAGGAAGACAGTTTATTCTGGCTCATGGCTTTGAAGATCTGCTGGCCCCAGTGGTCTGGTGAGGGCAGTGGATGGTGGAACAGGTGCGGAGGCGGGATCACACGGCCAGCCAGGAAGTAGAGACGGGGCCCTCTGTCTCTATAAAGCCGCCATGGCGCCACCCCAGCACCTTAATCCAATCTAATCACTTCCCAAAGCCTCACCTTCACCCATCCGAACCCATTATCCATTAACATTAACCCATTAACCGCTAGCAAGACTTTGGGGACCAAACCTCCTGGACCTTTGAGGGGACATGGAAACTAACATCCAAAACTGCAGCTCTGGCCGGACCTCCCCTCTTGTTGGGTCCTGAGATGCACGGGACTCGGACCTATCGCCCCACCCCCACTTCCACTCGCCCTGTGCGGCACTGGGGGTTTGGTCCCACGGCCAGGTCAGAGGCTGCAGGTGGTGTTCTCCGTCCTCACTCGGCCCCTGCCTCCTCCCTCAGGTCAGCCTGGAGCACGAGGAGCAGAAGCTGGAGCTGAAGCGCCAGCTCACGGAGCTGCAGCTCTCCCTGCAGGAGCGCGAGTCCCAGCTGACGGCGCTGCAGGCGGCGCGGGCGGCGCTGGAGAGCCAACTGCGCCAGGCCAAGACCGAGCTGGAGGAGACGACCGCGGAAGCGGAGGAGGAGATCCAGGCGCTCACGGTAGGTGTGCGGCCGGCGCCTGCGAGCTGTGCGGGCCTCCGCGGGGATGCGTGGGCCACCGCGGGTATTTGCTTGCTCGGGAGTTCTAGGAGGGCAAGGACGGCCCACAGAGGTGTTTAATGGCTAGAAAATGGCTTCCATAGGTTCCTCCGTCGCTGGCATGCTTACTAGTGTCGATGGTAACATCAGCTCTCTGTAGTATCTTGAAACGTCCTCCTTTATTTATATGTCTTCTCTCCTTTTAAAGCAGCCATCGCTATTTTGAATTGCAGTTTGAGCCGAAGTCTGTTCCCTTGGGTCTTGTACTTTAGTTTTTGATAATCCTTAAAAGAAAAATAATCTTGTATCTTAAAGTAGTCCTTTCTACAATACCTCTATTTTTGGTTCTGTTTTGGTTACCCTCGTTTGTGTTACTTTCTTTTTTTAAACTGTAGCTTCTGCTTCCTGTATTCTGCATGATTCTGGAATGATCTGGAATGATCTGGATGGGAGCAGTTCTTCTCTGCTGTGTGTTTGCTCAGCTGGAGCGTGGTCTCAGGAGGTGGAACTTGGAAGGGGGGTCTCTGGGTTTCACCCTCGGTTCTTCCTGGAAACCTGAAAATGATGCCTTCGCGAGCATTTTCCCCTAGCTGATCCTTCTCACAGGGACTGCCTGGGCCCACACAGCTCGCAGGAGTCTCAGCTGTAAAGTAGCGGCTTAGCAACTTAAAGGGTCAGCCAGGGTCCTCGGGGCGGCTTGTAGAATCCTCTTGTTTTCTCCTCTGCTCGGAAGTCCGCTTAGAAAACCGTGTTCCCCCTGGAAGGCGGCTTACTGGGCCTGTGCTCCTGGCAGGGAAGGCTGAGTGAGTTCTAACCGAGTGTCACCCAAGCACATGCATTTCTCATAGTCAGTGCACCTGCCAACCAGATGGGCACACTCCTGCCTGCCGGTCAGGGCGTCCTCCCCTGTGGTCTGGGCATGATGCAGCTGATTGGACCGAGTGGTTTTGCATCCTGACTCAACTTGGATGCTGCCCCATCTCCATCGGTGAGCATCGCTAGAGATGTGTTAGGACAGGAGCATGCCTGCAGGGGCTGCGCGTGCTCACTGCTTAGGACTTGCCTGGCTTAAAAGTAATTCAAAAGTGAAAGTCTTGATTTTTTACTTTGAAAGCAGAGCCACAGAGAGAGGTCTTCCATCCCCTGATTCATTCCTCAAAGGCCACAATGGCAGGGGCCAGGCCAGGCAGGAGCCAGGAGCTCCTTTTATTTTTTTAAGATTTATTTTTTATTTTTTAAGATTTATTTTATTTATTTGAAAGAGTTATAGAGAGAGAGTTGGAGACAGAGAGAGAGGTCTTCCATCCGCTGGTTCACTCCCCAAATGGCCACAACGGCTGGAGATGGGCCAATCTGAAGCCAGGAGCCAGGAGCTTCTTCTGGGTCTCCCACGTAGATGCAGGGTCCCAAGCACCTGGGCCATCTTCCACTGCTTTCTCAGGCACATCAGCAGGGATCTAGATTGGAGCAGCTGGGTCTTCCACCTGCTAATCCACAGCGCTGGTCCCCCCCTTTCTAAAAATTTTTATAAAAAGATTTATTTATTTGAAAGGCAAAGTTACATATAGAGGGAGAGGAGAGAGAGATATCTTTTATCTTTTGTTTCACTCCCCAGATGGCTGCAACAGCCAGGGCCGGGCCGGACTGAAGCCAGGAGTCTGGAATTCTATCTGTGTGTCTTCATGGTAGCAGGGTCCCAAGCTCTTGAGCCATCTTCTGCTGCTTTCCCAGGTGCATTAGCAGGAAGCTGGATTGGAAGCAGAGCAGCCGATTCCAACCGATTCTCCAATGTAGGATGCTGGCATTGCAGGCAGCTGCTTAAGGCACTGCACCACAATGCCGGCTCCTAAAACAGCTTCATCTTTAAAAGTTGTTGGCTGTTGTTGAGCTTAGGGAGCCCAATGTGTGCACCATGTGACAGTGTCAGGGTCCTTGTGGGACCAGTCAGGGACCTGGTGGCTTCTGGGATTCTGGAAATTCCGAGTAACTGCTGTATGGAAAGTGCTCATGCGTTCTAGATTTTTGCAGGTCTTATACCCAGATCAGAGACCAGCTGCAAGCTTAAGTTCCATCATCCCCTGTAAGCGTGCTCATTAGAAAGACGCCACTTAGCCCAAGTGTTTGGTTTGGGGAAAAAAAAGGAATCACAGTATCCCTGGTTATATCCTGCTTTGTTTCAGAATGGATTGACAGCAGTTTGGGGAGATGCAAAATAGTAAAGCAGGAAAAGGGAAGAAAGAAAAGGCATGGGGAGGGGGAAAGAATAGCGATGAGAACGAAATTGTGTTCAGGAGTGCACGCCAAGAAGGCTTATATATTTGCGGGAGCTGGGTGCGTGGAGAGGGAGACAGACTGTGTTGCTGGAGGGAGACACTTAAATGTCAACATCGACTATATTTAATGCATTGTGTTTGTATATTAATATCTCCCCTCTGTATGAACACCCAAGCTCTGGAGGGAAGAGAAAGAGACCTCAGTGATTTAATCCATGTTTAATGAGCCCTGTCTGTGTGCCCTAATGCTGTGTCTTCTGCCTTTCCTCCCCCAGGGGACTGGCCCGTAATTCCTCAAATCCTTTTACTTTGGAGCAGCCAGGAAGGACACACTGATCTAGCTGCTCTGTTGGAACCTGGGAGGGGAGGTGCCATGTATCTTACCCTGGCCCTGTTTGGAAGGAGGAGGATAGAAAACAGAGCATGTGTCACCACTGTTTATCTGTGGGGAAATTACTCCCTTCAATCCTGTCTTGCTGCTGGTTGGCATGTTCTGTCTAGTGGCTGCTAGGAGCCCAGCTCAGCAGCAAGTCACGACTTAATTTAGTCAGATGACATCACCGCCTTTGAGCATCTTCAAAAAAAAAAAAAAAAACAAGAAACCCCTCTCGATCTAGAAAGTGGCACTCAACTGAGTACCTGGAAGACAGGGCTCGTTTGCAATAATGGCAGCAGAGCCTCAGTCAAACAGCTGTTTCGTAAGCCCATCCTGCAGGCGTCCACACCGAGCCGCAGTTCAGTGCCGAGGCCGTGGGCTGCACCTCCCTCCCCTTTTGACGTCCGTAAGCCTGGTTACAGCCAGCGTGTGGTGGTTGCCTGGGTGGCTCATTTGCACTGGCTCCGAAAAAATGTATTTTTGAAGAAAAAGAGAAAATGGTCACAAATTCAATACGTCCCTGTTCTCTCATTGTTTGGGGCCCAAGTTCTGAGCCAGCGTAAGCATCCATCAAATCGAACCAGCCAGATCTAAAATGATCTCCTGCCGGGTTTGTGAGCTCCATGGCAGGCTGTTTGATCAATAAAAGGCCATGGTCAAGTGGACTCTTCCACTGCTTAATTTTAAGAGGCTTCCGTCTCCTGGCCTGGGAAAGGAGCAGTCACCTGCTTTGGCTTCCCGCCTCCAGGCCGAGTTGGGTGGTGTCCAGTTGCAGGGCTCCACTGCAGAGGCTTGGCAAGGGCAGCTGGGAGGCCACTGTCAGCCTTCCTAGTTCTCACTTTACTCATCCAGCCAATTCCACTCGCACTGGAACTGACGGCCATCCAAAAGCCAGTGAAGGCAGAGACAAGCCAGAGAGTCAGATTTAAACAGGAGCATGCTTTTCAGAGACTTTGTTATCTATTGGTGGGAAAGAGTGTTCCGCCTGGCCTTGATGTTGAAGGCCCTATGTAATCTCTTTGGATAAGGAAGAGCATTTGAGCCTGCACAGCACAGGATGGGTGGTGGGATCTGAGCATCACTCTGAATGGGGCTGCCCGGCACCCTGGGTACACCTGCGAGGCCTTAAGGACATGTTTTGTGTTCCTGTCTGCCGTGTTCTCTGACTGATTTGGTCAAAGCAGTCATTGAATAATCAAGAGTCAGAGGCTGGAGACAGTAGTGACAGGACTCCTCCTCCCTGCAAGTGCGATTGTGGGATCTCAAAGGCATCTTCTTGCATGTGGTGAAAACATCAATTGCAGCACACTCATTTTCTCACATAATAACAAGCCTTGTATTTAATTAGTAAGACACTGGCATGATAAGCGGAATGTGACATCAGGGCACGTAAGGTGACAGATTGGCTTGGTGCCTGCAGTCAGCAGGTGACGGGAGGCTGGGAAGGCTGCGTTCTGGAATTCTGGCCGGGGATCCCAGAAGGGGGCCGACAGCTGCACCCTGCTATCCGTCCCACAGTTCTGCCAGTATTTCCTCTCATCGAGGCTGCACTGTAGTTCACTGTCTTCCTCTTGTAGCTCCACTTAGAACTAACAGAGGCACACACACTCCCAGAAGAGAGTGTCTCTGGGACTTGGGTAAGGCCCACGTTTCTCTTTGTTACCCCCCGGGGGGTCTGTGGACCACCACAGGAGTCCCCAAGGTCAGACTTTTCACCATCCTACCAGGATGCCGCTTATCATTTCCCACTGTGTTCACTGTTGCACTGATGCCACCAGAAGCAATGTGATTGTTACTTTCTTTTAAAAAGATCTCAGTTTTAACTTATAGTTTGTATCATTTTACTCTACTTGTTTATTTTTTTGTCTGTTTTGTTTTTTCTTTTTTGTTTTGTTTTGTTTTTAGAGAAAGCATGTGTGCCTCAACATTTTCCTGCTCAGATCAGTTCCGTAGTCATTAAGTGTACTTGCTGTGTCTCTGGCAGCCATGCAGAGGGCAGGTGCGTGTGTGTGTGTGTGTGTGTGTGTGTGTCACAGTCATGACTGGGAGGCTGAGTGACTGTGGTCTGTTACCCCTCCTGTCAGAGAGGACCGCCGCCTGATGCCGTGAAGTGGCCCAGCGGCCCGCAATGGTCTACTTGAACAGAAATCAGTCTGCTTCAGCGATGAAATTTCGGATGCCAGTGTGGCCACCAGCGGTGTAGTGGGCTTTGGAAGCGCTGCTGTTAAGGAAGTAGGACATTTTAAGGATGTGGCCCAAGGGTCCATCCCTGCCTTAGGATCACTGCCTGTGCTTGCTTTGAAGGCATCGAGTCCACTCTCGTTTCTCTGCTTCCGTCTTGGGGACATTTCACACTGAATAGTCATTTAGTGCTGGGGTTTGTAGCAAGCCAGCTAACTTCAGTCTGTCGCCTGCTTTCTGTACATAAAGTTTTATTGAAACACAGCCACAGTCCTGAGTTTACAGACTGTTGGTCATCTGTTGCTCTATGAGAGCAGAGTTGAGAAGTTCTGACGGAGACCAAATGGTCTGCAGGCCGAAAATACTACCTGACCCTTTAAGGAAAAGGTTG
Source organism: Oryctolagus cuniculus (assembly GCF_051225735.1). NCBI lineage: Eukaryota > Metazoa > Chordata > Mammalia > Lagomorpha > Leporidae > Oryctolagus > Oryctolagus cuniculus. The sequence goes on along the minus strand of NC_142887.1, from coordinate 19,866,560 downwards.
CTGACCCCTGACCTGGAGTTAATACAGGGGCCTTGTTATTCCTCCAGGAAGAATCTTTGCCTTGGGGGGGGTTGGGTGGTCCTGGGGGCCAGGCTGCTGACTGCTCACAGGAGAAGTTGCAACAGCAGTTGCAGGTCTCAGCCAAGCTCTTACTTGAAACAAATGGTGTTCTGACCCCATCACATTAACACTCCTCTCATTGTTACTAGGGAGAAAGCAGAAAGTTTTTTTTTTTTTTTTTTTTTGGGGGGGGGGATCATGACTTCTTAAATTAACCCTTAAAAATAAATACAGGCTAATTATTTCAGAAGTTTATTCTAAACCAAAAATTTTAATTTATAGCTCTGTGAGTCTTTTTGTTTTATCCTTTTTTCCAGTGTTGTTTTGTGTAGCTCCAAATTTGTGGATGTCATTTTGCCTCTGCATAAAGGACTTCTTTTAATGTTCCTTAGAGCACAGATCTGCTGGTGACAAATTCCTTCAGCTCTTGTGTGCCTAAGAAAGTCTTTATTTCAGCTTCATTTACCCAGGGTATTTTTGCTGGGTATAGAATTCTAGGCTGCCCGGTTTTTCTCCTTTTTTTTTGTTTGTGTGTTTTTTTTTTTCTTTGTTTTCCTTTCAGTACACCCACCAGGGAGTCCTTTTGCTTATCTTTCCAAAAGAGATCTCCGTTCCAGTTGCTGATCTGTGTTTGCTCCCCTCCTACTCCAAGCCTCCATTACCCTCTGCTTGAACCACGACCTCCTCACTGGTTTCTCGCCTTTGTACTTTTGTTCTGTTTTGATCCAAGTCGTCCTGCAACATCCATGATGATCCTAAAATGACAATCAGATCTTGTTGCTCCCCTCCTTAAAACCCTCTATTGGTTTCCAATTTCATTTAGAATGAAACCCACGCTCTTCACTGGACCTTCAAGATTCTTGGTCCCTGCCTCCCTCTCTATAATTATCTTTGGCTACCTTTTAACTTTGTTACTGTGCTCTCTCAGAAATTGTCTGGCTACTACCCAATAGAAGAACATCTATTTTATTAGCAATCTAATGAAATAGAGTATATACAAGTGGACTTTGAAAAATTCATGGAAAATTTGCATAATCTCTTTATTCCATTCTTCCATAAACTTAACCATGTTTCATCTATTTGATAGGCAGACACACACACACACACACACACACAGAGCAAGAGCAGGCTTCCATCCACTGGTTAACTCCTAGATGTCCACAATGACTGGGACTGGGTTAAGGCAGAAGCCAGAAGCTGGGAACTCAATCCAGGTCTCCCACATGGGTGACAAGAACCCAATTACTTGAGCCGTCATCACCTGTTGCCTCCCAGGGTCTGCATAAGCAGAAAGGTGGAATCAGGAGCTGGAGCCAGGAATTGAAGCTATGCACTTGAATATGGGATAGCCTCATCCACTAGGCTAACTGCTCACTCTCTCGTGAACTTTAGAAGCCCCTCGTGGTCTGTATTTGCTCGATTCTGAGATATCTGAAAGCAGGCTGTGTCTTGCATATGTCCATATCCTGTCATAGTGTAGGTGACAGTAACTTTCTCCTTGATGTCCCGTATACAGTGATGGGTCTTGCAGTTGACAGCCACCTAACTTCGATGAATTGTGCTATCTGAACCAAATGTTTCCTATTACAGTGCTCACCTTTAGGACCCAAGCCACGTTCTGGTGTTTTCTCTTTATTCTACTTCATTGGCTACAACAAACCAGGGACAAGGAAAACAAACAACTCGGCTGCCATGCTTGTTGTGGGGTCACAGTGTGAAGTCTGGAAAATCTGCTGAAGCCACTCAGCCGTTTTGTTGTTCATCAGATGCACCAAACCCCCTCTTGCCTCAGGGTCTTTGCAGATGCTGTTCCCCCTGCCACCTCCTGTTCTTTTCCTGACTGGCTCCCTGTCCTGGGCACTTTAGGTTAAAAGTCACCTCTTCCAAGAGGCCCTCCTGTTCTACCCCCATCTAAGTAAGCGCTTGTTCTGTCTCATTCTCTTTCACCAGCCTGCATTTGTTTCCGTCACAGTGATTGCCCCATGTGTGCACTTACTTCCTGTCTTGCCCCCCTAGAGTGAAGGTGTAGGTCACGTCTGCCACTTTCCTTCCACGGCAGCCAGCACGTGGGATGTGCTCAAAAAATGCTTGTCAGGGGAACAAGCCTTGGAGAAAGACTGCTTACTTCAAGATCGTTGTAGGGTTTGGGGAATCTCAGAAGCTTTTGATTAAAAAAAAAAAAAAAAAATTCCCTGCTTCGTCCTGCCTGTTGTCCTGTGTGTGTGTGTGCGTGTTAGAAGGAGGAAAATTACTCATTTTCACAATGGGAGTGGGACAAATAAAGGAGAGGAAGAGCTTGAGGCTTTCTTGCTTCCTGCCCCCTCCCCAGCTTTCTCCCAGTAGCGCCTCGGCGTTAATATGAATGTTCAAAATATTTGTACAGGGTGTGCATGTGTGGTCTAAACAGCTAATTGTTGTAAACACAGCGTCCTGTGTTCTTCTGCCTTATTTCCCATGTCGGCGCTGACTTGGTTAATGAGTCCTTTAAGAAATGGGTGCTGGGACTGCTGCAGCAGCATCCTTGGCTTCCCGGGTGAATCGCTGTTCTCTGTGCTTGACCCATAGCGTGTAGGATTGTATTCTACCCTATGAAAAATTTATACTCAACTTCTTACCTTTTAGGCACATAGAGATGAAATCCAGCGCAAATTTGATGCCCTTCGTAACAGCTGTACTGTGAGTATTAATTCACCAAAGATGATTAAAATCACACGGATCTCAAACAGGGAAGAAGGGGACAGCTCTTTATAATGCCATTGACTGATTTTTTTGGTGCATACCTGCAGCTTAGGTCAGATAATGCAGTCAGACAGTTCTGAACTTTTTGAGCCCTCAACAATATGTTTTTCAGGGTTCTGCCATTTTGAAAAAAAAATTGCACCCTTTCCTTATCTCTGGGAAGAAGATGGTTGGGATGGTCAAATGGCTTTCACTGTGGAGCCACTGGTAGGTTTTAGCAGCTGTAAGAAGATCCCATGGCAGCTCCTCCCTCTTTCCCTAACGTGGAGGGTCAGGTACCAGACCTGGTTGCCAGTGCAGTGGTGTCTGTGGGGCCTCCCAGCTGCCCCTGCAGGCAGGAAAGTCAAGTTAGTTCTTCTGCTGAGGACCTAAGAATGTTAACTTCCAAATAGGCAAAATCTGGCTTCTTCAAATTCTGGGACTCTGGGTGATGATTTTAAAAAATTTATTTTCATTTATTTCAAGGGCAGAGAGAGAATGAGATAGACAAACAAATCGACTGATCTTCTACCCAGTGGTTTATTCCCCAAATGCCTGCAATTGCCAGGGGTAGGCCAGTCTTAAGCCAGGAGCCAGGAACTCCATCTGCGTCTCCCATGTGGGTGGCAGGGACCCAGCCGTTTGAACCATTCGTTAACTGATACCTCTCAGAGTGTGCATCAGCAGGAAGTTAGATTGGAAGCAGAGCCACGACTTCACGCCAGGCAGTCTCAGATGGGATGTAGGTGTCCTGAACACTATGTCACCTTACTGAATGCTTGCCCAGGGTGAGTAAATTGATCTAGGCAGAAGTGTATTTTTTTTAGCAGATAGGCATGATCTCTAGATGCTCTAACAGGGTGTGTGGAATCAGGGTGTTTTTTGATAAAAAACAAAGGGCTGCAGAAGGCCCTTTTCAGAAGATGGGCTTCGTGTCCTTAGTCATGGTTTCACCTCTTTTCTTTGGTTTTCTCATCACTTTCTTACTTTCTTAGCCCTTGGTGATACCGTCCTTGTTAATATTATTTGCATCTGTAGATTTTCAGAAGCACCCCTCCCACATACATACTTTATTTCCTTGTGATGAGTTCTTTGTTTCCTTTTTAGTCACTATAAATGGGACCCTAAGTCCTGACAGTACAAGAGTTTGTCACAAAGTTTGTGGAAGCATGGACTTAAAAGATCCCAAGGTTATGGTGCAAAAAATGTTAAAAATCCATGAATAGCTTTTTCTTCATACAGTTGCCATCAACTTTTTTTTTTTAAGATTTATTTATTTGAAGGGCAGAGAGAGAGAGAGACAGAGAGAGAGATGTCTTCCATCTGCTGGTTCACTCCCCAAATGGGCGCAACAGGCAGGGCTAGGCCAGGCTGAGGCCAGGAACCAGGAACTTCTTCTGGGTCTCCTACATGGGTGCAGGGGCCCAAGCCCTTGTGCCATCTTCTGCTTTCTCAGGTGCAATAGCAGGGAGATGGATCAAAAGTGGAGCAGTTGGGCTACGAACTTGTGCCCATATAGGATGCCGGCACTGCAGATGGAGGCTTAATCCATTACACCACAATGCCAGCCCCTCCTTGAACTTTCTGAGGGCTGAGTCTATGGTTTTTCCTTAGTGTGGGTTTGAAATAAATATAGTAAGATGCATAGCACTAACCCTAAGCTTAAAGTCTGACAGCATATCTACAGGCTTGGACAGCTGTGTAGACATGTCATGGATGAAGATGCAGTGTTTTCAGCCCCCAGAAGGCTCCCTGTATCCCCTTGTCATCAGCATCCGTTGTCCAATGGGTAACCACTGTTCTGCCCTCTGATGCCACGGGTTAGTCTTGCCTGTCCTTGAACTTCTTATAAATGTGATTATAGGGGATGTGATCTTTTGGACGTAGTCTTTGTTTCTTCCTTGTCTGTGAGGTTCCTGTGTGTTGTTGCATTGTCACTAATTTGTTCTTTTTTGTCACTGTGCAGTGTTTCCAGTGTATGCATACAACTGTAGATTACTCATTCATTCTCCCGTTTATGGACATTTGGATTGTTTCCATGACGAATAAGACTGTTAGGAAATGCTCTTGACCAAGGATTTTGGCAGGGCTGTAAGTGCTTGTTTCTGTTTGTGGGTATACCTGAGAGTGCAAGGACTCGGCCATGAGCTGTGCTGGCGGGGCTCTGCAGGTAGATTTTTGGTCTGGATTTCCTGATGTGGTGGTTGGGTTAGGATCCGCCTGGATCAGTGTGACAGTTGGTGTCCTCCCTCCCCTCCCTTCCTTCCGGAGCTGGGGGTTCTGTTCCTGTGCTAGTTTTCTTGTTTTGCACAGAGCTCTTTGCTTACATTCCACACATGCTCAGAGTGGCATCCTTTCCTGACAGTCATGTTTTTATATTACCAGTTTTTCCTGACATAACCTTGGATATGTTTTCAATGCAGACATCAGTAATCCTGTCACATACAACTGGAGTTCTCTTTTTTCCCTTTTTTAGTCTTTTGGCATTAGGAAATAAAAAAAAAAAAGCCTTTTCTACAGCTATGTGCGGTTTAATTGGTTGGTGTACGTGCAGTGACCTGGTGAGCTTCCTGTGTGTCTGTGCCTGTTAAACTAGCACAACAGTCAGAACAAGGAACATGACCATTACCCTCAGATTCCTCCTGGTGCCCCTCAGGAATCTGCCTGTCCCCCAGTTTTTAAATTGGTAGCTTAGTTTTCATGGAACACGTCAATATAAAGAACGAATTTGGTTTCTTTGTTAACTTATGTAACTTTTAAGTTCTCTCAATTTGCTTTTTCTGGAACAGTGACTTCTAATCTTGCTTTGCTTCCCTCTGGTGTTCTGTGGTGAAGACTCTGGGGAGGAGGGCTTTCTCGAGTTGGGGGAGCCTGAGACAGTGACCCCCCCACCCCACACACACAGTTGACCTAGAACAGCTGAGGTGGTTGTGAGTCAGGCAGACTGAGTTCATGTTATTAATTGGTTTCTTGGTAATGTATGTGATGTTATACTCCTAAGCCTCCATTTCTCCATCTGTAATATGGGGATAACGTTGTATATCCTCAGTTTGAATACACCATTGATTGTTTGATGCATAATTTAAGGACTGCTCTTTGGGGGCTGGGTGAGGGAAGAGATAGCTTCTTTGTCCTAACATACCTTCAAATTTCAGAAACAGTAAGACTTAGGAAACACTGAGTCATAGAATTTGGTAATAACACCTGCCTCCTAGGATTCTTGCAAAAATTAAATGAGGTGGTGCATGCACAGTGCTTGCACAGGGCCTGAACAATATTGGTTACTACTGTAATTATATTGGGCTTATAATATAGTCTTGATTGAAAACTAGCTCTGCTACTTTAAAAAGTTTGAAAACCACTGCCTCAGAGCAACATTTGGCCACAGAAATAGGTCTCAGTTACACTTTGGCAAGTTCAAGGCCCCTTGGAAGAGCGAGGTGGGAGGTGGGCATTCCCTTCCCGTTGGTGCTGTCCAAGGTTGTGTCTGCTAGGAGACGACATTTTTATTACTGGTGGGAACTCTCTTAACGACTGAGAGGAGCTCCCAGTTAGCAGAAAGCTCATGAACGGTGAGCTTTCCAAGCTCAGACCATTTCTCTATTTTGAAGAGCTTTAAAAAAAGGATTTGATTCAATCTGGCACCTAAAGCCCTACCTAAGTCTGTTTTAGAGGGGAGTTGGTGGGCAAACATATGACACAGCTTTAATTATGAATCAATCTGTCAGCTATAAGATTAAAAATAAATAATATGCAAATAGCTGCCTTCAGGAAAGATCTAGGCATTAAAATAGGACTTCAGTCGGTTGTGTTTAGCCTGATGCTCATTATCCAACTGGACCGCCACCTAGTAACTTTCCCCTGCCATTCTCCCAGTAGACATAGGAGGCTGACCTCTGCCTCTCAGGACGGCGAGGTTTGCATGACAGCCTTTGAAAGCGACAGGCAGTTCCAAACAAACATCTTTTTTTTTTTTTGACACTGACAGTAGATAATTTTTTATATCCTTATTCTCTGTTAGAACTGCACAAGATCTATCTGTGCAAATGCAGATACAAAAGTTCTGTTGGTTCATTTTTGCATCCTCCCTCCTTGGAGTTGAACTGTTCACAGCCTCATAATGTAGTCTGGTAATAAACAGATCACTTGTGGAAACAAGGAGAAAATATTCCCACAGCCACAATACAGACCTAAGAATCCTCTCTGCACACTACCTGGTTCAACATCAAGGAGGGTCTTCCTGAGTGGTGAATATGACCTACTGCATCATTTCCAGTTTCAAGGGTCTGCAATAAGAGTGGAATAAACACATCTCTCTCTGTTTGAGAGAGGCAGTCCAGCATGGGGGAAGAGCACAGGTTCTTGATCTTCAGAGCTGTGTGTGAGTTCTGACCTTGCTAGTTACTAGTGGTGTAACCTTGGGCAGGTTACTTGGCCGCCTGGTTGCCCCAGTTCTCTTCTATAAAATGGGAATAAAATAATAGCTACCTTGAAGGACAGTTGTGGAGATTGCCTTTGACTGTAAACACTTTTCAAGCCAGGAAGACCATTACTACACTGCCTGTGTCTCAAGTCTGTTTCATAATTGGCAAACCCAGTGATGTGTGGGTAGGTGGGGGAGGGGGCAGCATCCGGGAGCTCCAAGCAGGGTCACAGGCTAAATGCGGTCTGGCTGTGGCGCACAATGCATTACAAAGCTGAATGAGTTAAAATGCTTCAAATCCCTGCCTGGACACTTCATACAGACACATCGTCCTCCTCTTGTCAAGTGGGAAAAATAGACACGATGACCAAATATAGAACCAGCAGTCACAGACTGGAAATAGAAATCAGGCACGAGAACCCTTGAGAGCCGGGTGACAACACTGAAGCGGAAGGACCCTTCCCTCTTCAGTGGGCCCGTCTCAGTTGAAGTGAGAGTAATAACCCTTCAAAAAATGTTTATGTATTTCCAAATACTTGAAAGGCAGAGAGAAAGAGAGGCAGAGAAAGAGAGATCTTGCACCCTCGGGTTCATTCCCCAAATGCCCACAACGGTTAGGGCTGGGTCAGGCCACATCCAGGAGGCTGGAACTCAGTCTGAGTCTCCCGTGTGGGTGACAGGGGCCCAAGCCCTTGAGCCATCACCTGCTGCCTCCCAGGTGTTCAGTAGAACGAAGCTGGAATCCTGAGTGGAGCTGGGACTTGAACCCTGCAACTCTGTTATGGGGTGTGGGCATTGCAAGCTGTGGCTAAACCCACTGCACCACAACACTCACCCTGAGAAAATTAACCTTGACGCCTCCTTCACTTTTTCCCAGTATTTCCTCTTTAGAATTACATAATCTAATTTTGGGAGAAATGGAAGAAGTGACAGAAATGGGTTCAAAATAAAATGCATATTTTTTTTTTCATGAAACAAAATGAGTGGTTACCCAAAGGCTCAAATACCTTTGTTAAGTAAATCATTTAGTCTTATGTGAATTGGTTTCTTGTTGTCCGTTTGTTCCCCCAAGAGGCTTTAAAAATGAAGCATCTTTGTCATTCACTTTTTTTTTTTTTTTTTAATGACAGGCAGAGTGGACAGTGAGAGAGAGAGACAGAGAGAAAGGTCTTCCTTTGCCATTGGTTCACCCTCCAGTGGCCGCTGCGGCCGGCGCACCGCGCTGATCCAAAGGCAGGAGCCAGGTGCTTCTCCTGGTCTCCCATGGGGTGCAGGGCCCAAGCACTTGGGCCATCCTCCACTGCACTCCCTGGCCACAGCAGAGAGCTGGCCTGGAAGAGGGGCAACTGGGACAGAATCCGGCGCCCTGACCGGGACTAGAACCCAGTGTGCCGGCGCCGCAAGGTGGAGGATTAGCCTAGTGAGCTGCGGCGCCGGCCATGTAATTCACTTTTATTCCTCATGTTTCCCATGATCCATTAAGGTCAAATAATATGCAAGAAATGGAAACAGATAAAATAGTAAATTACCTATCATCTAGTAAATGAGCTTCCATGTGATAGATGGAAAAACCTACCTAGCAACGTTTGAGATGGCTTAACTGGAGTTCCAGAATCCATGTGATAGCCAGTGTGCCTTAGTCTTCTTGTTTTCCTTCAGGAAAGAGGTAGAGGGAAGCACAGTGGTTACATGGAGACATATATAGATATAGGATGCAGTGAGGGGTCAGTGTGGTGCCGTTAGGGGGTTAAGTGGACACCTACAACACTGGCTTCCAATCCAGCTCCCTATTAATGCATCTGGGAAAGTGGTGGAAGATGGCCCAAGTACTTGGGCCCCTGCACCCACATGGGGCCCTGGGAAGAAGCTCCTGGTGCCTAGCCTGGCCCGGCCCCAGCCATTATGACCATTTGGGGAGTGAACCAGCATATGGAAGATGTATCTCTCTTGCTCTCTCCAACTCTGCCTTTCAAATAAATCTTTATTTGTTTTTTTTTTTTAAAGGATACAGTATATCATAATAAAATCGGTTTACTACGTATAGGAAGCAAAGCAGTTGAATCAGTGGGTGTTGTTTATTCCTTGTTTCTGATTTTAGGAGACTTAATGATGTCATAGACAGATGATAGAGGTGCCCAATGGGGCATTGCTGTCTGCTAGGAGTGATGAATGAATAGTTCTCTTCCTGTGTTTTTTTTTTTTTTTTTTTTTTTAAATGACAGGCAGAGTGGACAGTGAGAGAGAGAGACAGACGGAAAGGTCTTCCTTTGCCATTGGTTCACCCTCCAATGGCCGCCGCGGCCTGGAAGAGGGGCAGCCGGGACAGAACCGGCGCCCTGACCGGGACTAGAACCTGGTGTGCTGGCGCCGCAAGGCGGAGGATTAGCCTAGTGAGCCGCGGCGCCGGCCTCTTCCTGTGTTTTTAAAGATTTATTTTTATTTATTTGAAAGGCACAGTTGGAGAGGCAGAGAGGGAAATCTTCCATCCACTCGTTCACTCTCCAAATGGCTGCAATGGCCAGGCTGAAGCTAGGAGCTTCATCTGGGTCTCCCAAGTATGTAGGGACCCAAGCACTTGGGCCATCCTCTGCTGCTTTCCCAGGCACATTAGCAGGAATCTGGATTGGAAACGGAACAACCAGGACTCAAACTGGTGCCTTATGGGTTGCCGGTGCTGCAGCTAGTGGCTTAATCCACTGCACCACAGTGCTGGCCCCTCTTCCTTTTTCCCTGATAAAATGTTTAGCTAAGCATCTGCTCAAATAGCATGTATTCCCCCTCTTGTAGCTAACACCATAGCATAACTAATACATTAGGAATTGACACGGTTTTTAATGTTGAGAAAACAAACTCCCAGGCTGCTTAAGACATTGAAAAACCATCAGCTCACTTAACAAAATGGAAAGATGTATTTTCTGAGCCACATTCAACAAATGTGCTTAACTGATGTTCTTTAATTATATGCCCAGGAGGATTTTTTTGTAATTAATATTCAAAGGGGGTTAAAATAGGGAACTGTGAAAATAATGGTAGAATTTCATAAAGTAGGTCTGCTCTAGGTTTGAAATTGGAAACAATTAATAACCATAGGTTTAAGAGGCATTTCCTTTTAATTTGCGTTTTTCTGTTATGTAAAATTGAATCTACTGCCTGTGCACCTCATTCCAACTATTATTAGAAAATTGCCCTTAAATTTCTAAAGTATTATATATGAAAGCTCTCTGCAAGCACTGACACGGAGCCTCAGCCAAGAGAATAAGAAAGCCAAATGCAATGAAATGGAAATCATTCTGCTATTGAGCAGGGGAATAATTTAACAAAACCAGATTAAATCGCTCACTAAAGCCACCGCTTCATATACGTGGATTCCCATTTTCTGATAGCTAATCGTATAGTGAAATCCGCTAAAGTGAAGCAGAATGCGGGGTTGTGTTTTCAGGGTCATTCTGAGTTTCCCTTTACTCTTTTGTTGCATGAGATTAAATTTATTGTTTGTGATTAAAATAACTGCAGTGCCCTTGGCTGTCAGCCTTCCTTGATAAGAACTTTATTTTGCTGTCAAAGACTTTGGTCATCTCCAGTGATGACGTCCCAGAGGTGACGTCAGGCATTTTTAGCTTCCTTAGCTGGTTATATCAGGCTACCTCTCCTCTTTCCTTGATTCGCACTTCCCACCTTAGATTGTTGTCCATCAACTTGATCTCACCGGAAGTGGCCCCTCCATCACTTTTGATTGATCTGCCTTTGCCCTGTTTTCCAGGTGTGTCCCGAGTTAGAGAGGGACCACGACTTTCCCCTTTTCTACCACTGCATGCCGAGTGGTGGGCGTGGGAGCGTGGGTTGGCTCTCCCAGTTGGGTGAGCTGCGCGTTGATCGCCAGCGTCACGTGGGCTCAAAGATCAGCTCTAGAAGCAACTCCTCCCTCACGGTGAACTTGCTTCGGCGTAACCGGGTTCCTCCCCTGTTTCAGGTCATCACAGACCTGGAGGAGCAGCTGAACCAGCTGACTGAGGACAACGCCGAACTCAACAACCAGAACTTCTACTTGTCCAAACAACTCGATGAGGCTTCCGGTGCCAACGACGAGATTGTCCAGCTGCGGAGTGAGGTGGACCATCTGCGCCGCGAGATCACAGAGAGGGAGATGCAGCTCACCAGCCAGAAGCAAGTAAGGAGGGTGGGCGGGGCGGGGAGGCCTCGGAGCACTTCACCCAGTTCTGGGAGGAGTGCCTGCTGCGTTCTCCCAAGGGCTGCAAGACCAAGGCCCGCTCAGCAGAGGGGCTCTTTGCACAGTCGTGTCTTGTTTCCAAGGCTTTGGGGCTCTTCAAAGTATAGAGTTGTTCTTAATTCTGATTTAAACAAACTTAAAATCTAATGCTTTGGAAGGCTGGTGTGAGCATTTGATTTTTTTTTTTTTTTTTTTGACAGAGTGGACAGTGAGAGAGAGAGAGACAGAGAGAAAGGGTCTTCCTTTGCCCTTGGTTCACCCTCCAATGGCCGCCACGGCTGGTGCGCTACAGCCAGCGCACCGCGCTGATCCGATGGCAGGAGCCAGGTGCTTCTCCTGGTCTCCCATGGGGTGCAGGACCCAAGCACTTGGGCCATCCTCCACTGCACTCCCTGGCCACAGCAGAGAGCTGGCCTGGAAGAGGGGCAACCGGGACAGAATCCGGTGCTCCGACCGGGACTAGAACCCAGTGTGCCGGCGCCGCAAGGTGGAGGATTAGCCTATTGAGCTGCGGCGCCGGCCAGAGCATTTGATTTTTAAGTGCGGTCACTTCCCCAGGCCTTGCTTTGGGTTCTGCCTCTCAAGATGCCCGCAGCAGTGGCTCTCGATGCATTCCTCACCGGCGAGAAACCGTATCGCAGGCTGTAGTTAGAAACCCGTGATTTTCTGAAACTGAGCCGATGAGCTCCTCGTTTGCGTCAAGGCGCAACTCAGTGGTACTGATTTGCAGACGATGGAGGCGCTGAAGACGACCTGCACGATGCTGGAAGAACAGGTCATGGATCTGGAGGCCCTGAACGACGAGCTGCTGGAGAAGGAGCGGCAGTGGGAGGCCTGGAGGAGCGTCCTCGGCGACGAGAAGTCCCAGTTCGAGTGTCGAGTTCGAGAGCTGCAGCGCATGCTGGACACTGAGAAGCAGAGCAGGTGGGATTCCCTGTCTGTAGACAGCCGTGACCGGCGCCTGCGGCAGGCGAGCAGTGCACAGGGGGACCAGCTGTCCCAGCTTGCCTGGGGCACAAGACTTTCAGTGCCCAAACTGGGAGACTCCTGAGCAAACCACGCTGGACTGGTCATCCTGGTTGTGGACGTGGCAGTTGATTCCAAGGCAGTGGCTGCTGTCCTGGGTGGAAGGGCCAGGAGTTAGGACAGACAGCTCAGGGCTTTCTGTGCAGAGCCACTTTCATGAGGTTTCCTATGGCGGCCATGCTAGACCATCGCTGCTTTAGCATTGGCCAGGTCTTGTGCCCATCTTCCCTCTATACTCGGGCTGGATAATTCTTTGTGGTGGGGTCTGTGCTATGCGTTGTAGGGGACTGAGCATCAGCCCTGCTCCCTACCTGCACACGGCCAGCAGCAGCCATTGTTCGAAGTTGTGACAACCAAAAACATCTCCAGACGCTCCCAGTGTCCCCTGGCCGGGGGCATAATTGTCCCCAGCGGGGAACCACTGCGTTACCAGAAAAGTTCAGAGGTTTGCTCTTTGTTTTTCGCTGTTGTGGTGAGAAGTGGTGATGAGTTCAGGCAGTTTCTTCCCCCTGCTTTCCCACTGCCCTAGCACAGCAGACGTCCGCGCCGGATCTCAGATCTGCCGAGGCTCAGGGTGTGCCCTGCATAGCCCGAGGATGCCATTCGCATTGAAGGCGGTTTTACAGCTCAGGACAGGAAAGTGTCTCGTTCTAACAGAACTGGGAGTTAGGACAGTTTACAGGTGGAGGAAAGAAACGGTCCTGAGGATGGGGCCCTTTCTCCATTTGCACGGGGGCTACGGGCCAGCATCAGCCCGGAGGCTTCATGTCGGCCTGGCTGACTCATGTCCAGCCTCTGTACCCGGGTCAGTGTCACTGTCCCTCGGAGGATTTTCTGGTCTCCTTGAGCACTGTAAACTACACCTGGGCGTAGCTGTCACTTTGTTTGCTCTCTGCCACATTTAGCCAGATGTGCTGGGTGAGCAACCTCAGGCTACGCCCAGGTGAGCTGGAAGAGATGAAGGCACAAGATGAAAATGCACTTTGCACAGTCGCGCACTCAGTGTGTGTGCTGTTGTGAGGGGCTGCTGTTTGAAGGCCCTGTTCCTGCTTCCCTGTAAACCCCTGGGCTCCCCCCATTCCTCACTGTGAGATCTGGCTGCTCTCCGTAGGGTCCCTTCCTTGCCACCTTCAAGTCCGGCTGTTGCTCGAGTCCTTCAGAGATCGTTTTGCATGTGGGAGACCCAAGTTGAGTTCTTGGTTCCTGGCTCTGGCCTGGCCCACTTCTGGCTATTGTGGGCACTGGGAAGTGAATGTGCAGACAAGAGAACTCTGTTTGCCTGTCAAATAGTATGACGATGATTAAAATAATAATGAAATACACAAGCACACAGGGAAGATGGAATTATGGTCTGTGCTTAAGAAGGCTGCATTCATTTGCTTTCAGGTCAACTGCAAGTGAGTTTGGCTTTTCCTCATTTTTTTCTCTTTTGGTATTCTGTAATATATTCACGAGGATGGGAGTCTAGTGGAGAAGACAGACTGCACCCTGATATTTATGTCTTAAGACGGAGAGGGAGGGGTGCTAGGAGAGGAATACATTCACCCTTCAGGTACAGGGCAGGCAGAAGAGACACTGGGAATGGTTTTGTGGAGGACATTAGGAGTTTCTGCTGGGAGGCTCAGGAGTTTGTACCAGAGGGGAGGAGGGACCTAGCCACGGGGAGATTGCATGAGCCCGAGTGTGGGGTAGGAGAATGGCTAGTCCACGTCGGAGGTGAGCCTGAGTGTGGGGAAGGAGAATGGCTAGTCCACGTCGGAGGTGAGCCCGAGTGTGGGGTAGGAGAATGGCTCGCCCACATCTGGGGTGAGCCCGAGTGTGGGGTAGGAGAATGGCTCGCCCACATCTGGGGTGAGCCTGAGTGTGGGGTAGGAGAATGGCTCGCCCACATCTGGGGTGACCCTGAGTGTGGGGTAGGAGAATGGCTTGCCCACATCTGGGGTGAGCCTGAGTGTGGGGTAGGAGATTGGCTCGCCCACGTCAGGGATGAGCCCGAGTGTGGGGTAGGAGAATGGCTCGCCCACATTGGGAATGAGCCCGAGTGTGGGGTAGGAGATTGGCTCGCCCATGTTGGGGGTGAGCCCGAGTGTGGGGTAGGAGAATGGCTTGCCCACGTCGGGGATGAGCCCGAGTGTGGGGTAGGAGAATGGCTCCACCACGTTGGGGTGAGCCTGAGTGTGGGGTAGGAGAATGGCTCGCCCACGTCGGGGAAAGGACGGCCTTGTCCCGTCCGGCTTCTTGTGTTTCTGTGCTTCGGTGTTTGGATGCATTCCTCAGATCACGGTTCAGTTACTTGATGGGCACCTGAAACACTTAGCCTCTTGCATATATTTAAAGGGAGGAAAAGCTTGCTCCAGTGGGTCTGCCGTGGTCCCTGCTCCTGTGGTTCTTCCGTGGGGGCTCACCCCATCTCCAGGCCCACGGAGGGTGTGCCAGTCTTGACACAGCGTGTTCAGCCCAGTTGCATTTGGAGCTGTCTTTTCCCTTTCAGCTTTCCAAGTGAGTACTCACAGGAGCCTTACCTTTTAAGGGCATTTTTACCCAAGGCCTAAAGTGGGTCACATCTTTGCTGGGTAAGCGGTTGGAAAGGAAGATATAATTTGGAAGTCGGAGGCAGGGTTGGGCGTCTGTCCAACTCTCAGCCTGTTGAGTTGCTTGTCAGGATTAGATAGGGGCCCCCACTCTGCAGATCGCTGGCAGCGGGAACCCTAAAGGTGGGCCTGTGTTTCTGTGGCAGGGCGAGGGCCGACCAGCGGATCACCGAGTCTCGCCAGGTGGTGGAGCTGGCGGTGAAGGAGCACAAGGCCGAGATCCTCGCTCTGCAGCAGGCTCTCAAGGAACAGAAGCTGAAAGCCGAGAGCCTCTCCGACAAGGTCAGCACTTGGCCCTCTGCCTTGTAGAAAAGCATTTTCTGTTTCCATCTTTTAAAGACATGCTTGACACACATCAAAATTCAATCCCCGGTAAGCGTATTACCTAAGCATACATCCGTTCAACCTGGAAGTGTCACCTGGTCATACCCTCCTGGGGGACATCCTTGGTTGGTGATGGTGTGAGTGGTGATGGGTGCTGGGTGATCGTGGTTGCTCAGTGACCTCTTAACATCTCCCTGGCTGGGTCCCAAGTCCTGAATTTCTGTTCCATCGTCTGGCATCTTGTTTCTAGCAGGCTTTATGGATTTAATGCTGGGCATACTTGGGGAGGTGCACTGTGGCAGTGACTAACACTCATTCCATTCCTGCAGCCACAGCTGGCCAGTGTCTCTGAGCGTGGGCTCGTGACGCATGCACGTCCTGTGTATTTCACATTGGAAATGTGTGTGTTCTGTCCATGCGCCTTCACATGTTACATTCACAATATACATGCATTGGATTCTTTAATGGCCTTAAAAAAGATGCAGACGAGGTGCTTCAGTGTTACAGATGACAAAAGTAGAGATCAGAAGCTTTATATGCGCAGGGCTCACACTTTCCACATACACACATAAAATCTAAAGTTTGTAGTTTCATTGTTCTAAAAATAAGTGTTTGAGGTCATTAAGGTAAATATAGAAACCATGGAAAAGGAAAAAATGCATGGTAACCCCTTACCCTGCTGTATTAGCGGTGAATTTATTTGCAGTTTCTTTTTGCTATTTATACATATGCGCATATACACACATATTCACATTACTGGACCATTTGTGTAAGTACAGGTTTTTACTATACATATAGCTTTACATCTTTTATTTTAACATCATAACAGGCTTTTTTTGGGTTATTGAATATTTTTGAACACGTAGCTCTAAAAAAAAATCAATTCGATGGAGGTGCCTAATTTAATCATCCTACTTGTGCTGGAAAGTTGGGCTTCTTCCAGTTTTTTGCCTCCTAAGTTACACTGTGAATAACGTAAATCTTGTTCGTGTTTTGTGTACCATAATCTCATTATGTGTATTACAATCTTGTTCGTGTTTTGTAGGTTTTTTTTGTGTGTGTGTGTGTGTCTGAAAATATTATGATTGTTTTCTTACCAGAAATTCACAAAAGCAGAATTGAATTCAAGACTAGTGCTTGCTACTCTGGGACACTCCTTGGTTCCCTGATGCTGGCTTACCGTTTCTTTTTTAAGTGTGAAAAAAGTAATTTATTATTTAGAGTTCAGTGAACCCTTTTATGTTTAACTGGATACTTTTTCCTAGTTGGCTCTCCTTAAAATATCCAGTAGCCAAGTCTTATGCATCCTTTAAACTCCAAATATTCCAAGACCATTATTTCTTTCTTTCTTTTATTTTGACAGGCAGAGTTAGACAGAGAGAGAGAGAGAGAGAGAGAGAAAGGTCTTCCTTTTTCCGTTGGTTAACCCCCAAGTGGCCACTATGGCTGGCGTGCTGCGCCGATCCGAAGCCAGGAGCCAGGTGCCTCCTCCTGGTCTCCCATGGGATGCAGGGCCCAAGGACCTGGGCCATCCTCCACTGCCCTCCCGGGCCACAGCAGAGAGCTGGACTGGAAGAGGAGCAACCGGGACACAATCCAGCGCCCCAACCGGGACTAGAACCCGGGGTGCTGGCGCCGCAGGCGGAGGATTAGCCTATTGAGCCGCGGCACCTGGCCAAGACCATTGTTTCTTGATCTCCCAATTGGGATAACTTTATCTTTTCCATACCTTTTTGTATGCAACTTATCAACTGACAAAGCAGTCGTTATTTGTAACACCTTCTGCCTTTCTGACTTAAGATCCTTGAGAGAGCTTAGCCATGCTTTTATGCCCAGAGCTACATTGCTATGCAAGTAGTAAGTAGTCAGTGTATAATCATTTAATTAAATGCAGCCAAAGCATGTCAGATAAATTCTTGAGCAGCCACGCCCTTAGAACTTCTCACAGCAATATATGAGAGCTGTCCCTTAGAAAGAGTCTTATCCTCACATAACTAACACCCCTTGGAAAACCTACCTGTGGCCTGAACTCAGTAACAACATTGTCATTCTGACCTTTCGAAGCTGATTGTTCTTTATCTGTGAAGGTTTGTGAAGGTTTGTGAAAGCCATTAGCCTCTAACATTCTTAACTGTGGCATCATGGTCCATTTTTCCCAATGTCCAGCTCAATGACCTGGAGAAAAAGCATGCCATGCTTGAAATGAATGCTCGGAGCTTACAACAGAAACTGGAGACTGAACGCGAGCTCAAACAGAGACTCCTGGAAGAGGTGAGTACAAACACCTGGGAAAACAGAGCCGGGGGATTCTGAATGGAAGAACTCAGAGTGTTCCGGTGGTCAGAGCCAACTTAGACGTTTCATATCTTGAAATTGGAATTTTCAAGCAAGAGTCAGGCGGTTACATAATACTTTGCAGTATTTAAATATTCAGAGAACGTGTCGTGAGGATCAGAGGGTCCATGGTGCATGATAGATTGTCAAGCTCATAGTGAGTTTGTGCCAAATAGAGGTTTATGAAATGCACAGGTGAATGAATATCAAGTTTAAACTCTTCTTTAGAATTAATATGCAAAGTATTAAGTTTCATGCTGACAGGACACCCATGAATATTAGCTTCCTTCACAGGGTAGGGATCGGATCAGGTTATGCCGAGCACCAAATTTCATGAATACTTTTGAACATTCATTTAATTCAATTACAAAAAATTGTGCCCTGCTTTTGAGACAGAAGATGACAAGCTCAAATTGATCTCCTAAGCCCATCCATTATTTCATTTCCTGTACCTTTTCATAGAGCTCTGAAAATTGCTACTAAAATGGATGACTATTGCCCACTCTCACCGAACGTCTTACATATTGACTCCCTAATGATTCTACTTTGTTCGTTAGAATTGACCTACGAGGACAAATGTACTCCATACAGATACCTAATGAAAAGTTGAGCTCCAGAGAGTTCAGTTAACCAGAACCCTCTTGTGCATAATTTTTTTTTGTGATCCCCTTAGCTTCTGAGGTGATTTACTGATAGAAATAATTTTGCTATGCTATTAAGTTGGAAAAGTGTAGTGAAATTTGGCAGGCGGGTATTGAATATGTTATAGAATGATACTTTGAAAAATATAGGTGGGAGTTTGGGAGAGTTCTGGAAATGGATGGTAGTGATTGCTGCATGATGACACGAATGTCCTTCAGCCATAGAAGGACTTACATTAGTGATAAATTTTGTTATGTGTATTTTGCCACCATAAATTAAAAAAAATAAAATTAGTAATGCAATGTCAACATGTATAGACATGAAGTTCATCAGATGGTCTGAAGAACATTACATAGGTTGAGTATCCCTTGTGCAGAATGCTTGGGACCAGAAGTGTTTCAGATTTCAAATTTTTGAATACTTGCATACGTGTAGTGAGATATCCTAAGGATGGAGCCTAAACCTAAAACTGAAATTCGTTTATTTTTCTTATATACCTTGTACAGTTGCCTGAAGGTAACGTTGTCCAGCGCTTTTAGTGCGCCTGCATTTTGACTGTGACCCCTATGAAGTCACTTGTGGGGTTTTCCATTTGTGGCATTATGTCGGCACTCAGTGAGCTTTGGATTTGGGTTGGGCATTTAGTCCAAGGCTTAAGTCACTAGTTAAGATACCCACATCCCACTTGGGAGTACCTGGGTTTGATTCCTAGTTCCAGCTCCTGTTTCTAGTTTTCTGCTAATGTAGACCCTGGGAGGCACTGGTGTGGCTCAAGTTAACTGGGTTCTTGGCACCCAAGTGGGAGGCCTGGATGGAGTTCCTGACTCCAAGCTTCAACCCTGGCCTTTATGGGCATTTGGGGAGTGAACCTGTGGATGAGAGCTCTCCTCTCTGTCTCTCTTGCTTTTCAAAGAAAAACAAATCCATTCATTCTGTGGGTTCAATTTATTAAAAAAAAAAAAAAAAAAAACCAAATTTTTATGTTTTAGATTTCAGGTTTTTTTTTTTTTTTTTTTTTTTTTTGTCTTAGAGATGTTGAACCTGTAATGGAAATTTTACATTTACCTGGAGGTCAAATAGAGAATTGTGGCCTCTTGTCTGGGATGAATAGGCAGTGTCCCCTGTTCTGCTCTTTCTGCCTCCAGCAGGCACCTAAGTAATGCCTGTGCTGTCTTCCTCCTGAAGAGGGCAGATTGGCCCTGACAGCCCAGTGCTGTGGTGCAAGGTTACTGGTGAGTCAGTGGCAGCGCTGGGAATAGGCTGCAAGCCTGCCTCGCTCCCTCGTTCTCGCTTCTGAGCGCCATGAGAACATTTCCAGTTTCCCAGTTTGTACCCCACAGATAGATTTCTAAGCAGACATCTGGCCGACACTGTGCTTGAAGCAGTTGTCACAGACAGCTGAAACCTCTGGGAAATAAAGATTGATGTTTATTGTCCCAAATTGCAGCTGGGATCCTTGGCTGTGGGCTGTGCTGGACGAGCGTGGGCCCAAGGTCTCACCCAAGTGTCCTCATCACAGGTGTGGAGATGTTTGGGTTGGGCAGAGTCAGAGTCTCAGAAGTGGAGGGGTTTTCGCTCCTCTAATCCAAATCCCCAGCACTGGTCCCTTTATCCCTGCAGATAAAGGATCCGGACCTTCCTCTTACATGTTCCTTGGTGGCCCACGGTGGCCTCAGAAGCTTTCCCGACACGGTTCTTGGCAGCCAGTGTCGGTCCATTGGATGTAGCACCAGGGGAGGAAGTTGCTTTGTTGATCCTGGCCAAAGTCATCCTGTCCGAGGCAGAGAATCCCTTCCCCTCTCAAACAGTGGCCTAGATACACTGACTTTGGATACTTCAGCCTGTTCGTTTTAAAAAGATGTATGTATTTCTTTGAAAGGCAGAGTTACAAAAAGACAGATAGATACAGCGAGATCTCCCACCCGCTGGTTCACTCCCCAGATGGCTGCAATGGCTGGGATTGGGCCAGGCCAAAGCCAGAAGCCAGGAAACCCATCTAGGTCTTGCATATGGGTGCAGGAGCCCGAGCACTAGGGCCAGCTTCACTGCTTCCCCCAGTGCATTAGCAGGGAGCTGGATCAGAAATGAAGCAGCTGGGACTTGCACTGGCTTTGCAGGTGGTGGCTGAATCTGCTGCACCAGATGTGCTGGTCCCCCCGTTCATTTGTCAGCAGCTCTAATTCTTAGAAAATCCTTTCTTATTTCAATCTAAAACTTAAAACTTCTACCCACTGATTCTAAGACACTGAAACATGAGATTAGAGAGTAGTCTGATATTTCCAACCCAAATCAGAGATGGCTGTTGATCAGTAGTCAAATTACTTGATTAGTAATCCAAATAACTAGTATTTAATTAGCACTTACTATGTGCCAGGTGCCTTCCTGAGTATTTTACATGAATTAACTCATGTAAAATGGGCTTGCGATGAGCCCACAAGAGAGCTGCTTTTATCCTCTGTGACAGTTGCTGAGATCCAGCTAGCTCTCCCCCTCCAAGTTGCCTTCTGTTTTCTAACTGAAACATTTCAAATCCCTCCAAGCTTTGGATGTTCTTTTCTGGTAGATGTATCTTTCCAAAAGGGAGTTTCTAGAGACCCCTGTGGGCCGAATGGCACTGGATGCAGTGGGCTATTGCCACGTCCATCCTGGGTTCTGTAAACCTCTGCTTGTTCCTGGGGCTCTGCGGGGTGGGGCTTGGGGTGGGGTCTCCTCCGTGATTGGCACCCATTGACCAGCGAGAGCATCAGCCGCCCTTCCATGAGCTGTTTTCCTTCCTAGACAACTGTATGCTCTGTCTGTTAGAAACACTACACCCTGCTGAACTTTTCTTGGTGGTTTTGGTCACCCTTCTTGCCCAGCGGGGTCATTTCCTGCTCTAGCTCTGTCACCCAGTTCCTTCTCTCATCCTGTGGTTTCCTGTCACCCTGTAAAAGTGTCGGACAGGTCTCAGCGCCCTGCTCAGGCCCTGCTTTCATGCCGACCCACTCCCCTCTCTCTCTGGGAAGCAGCTTAATGGTTCTGAAGAACACTTCAGTGTGCATGAGTGTTTGTCACTAGTAGGTAACCAGCCTGTTTCTTGGAAAGATAATGGATAGTTGAGATGTTTATTCCAGAAAAACATTTTGGACCTGGCTGTCACGAAGCGGATTCTTGTCCCCGGCAGCTGTTTCTCTGCCTCCTGCCTGGGAGCTAATGTCCTAAAATAGTAGAAAGAAGCTAAACAGGGTAATTTGTGGAAGAAATCACCTGTGAGGCGGGGCCCCATAGCTCCCCTTAGGAGGGTGTCCTGGCTGTTTTCTTCCTTTTTTACCTGTATTTTAGGGGATTCTACAGTGCAATTGGGAGACTCCTGGTTATGTGTCCAAGCCAAGTGATCTCTAGTTAGTATTGGTTCTCTCTTGCTTTATGGTAGGGCGATAGGGAAAAGGTAGGTGGGAAAGTGAGGGAAAGCACAGCCCTGGATGGAGGGAAGAAAGGAGGACAAAGGAGATAGAGAGGACCAGCATTCATTAAGCACCTGCTGTATGCCAGGCCTTGTGCTCAGTGTGTTGCCAGTGGGGCAGGCGTTGCACCCACTCTGAGGTGAAGATACAGGGCTCCAGGGGACAGTACAGTCACCTGCAGTCACACCACTGAGCTGTTCAGGCCCACACTCAGAGGGGCCTGTGAGATTCTAGGTCCAGGTTCTCTTCTGCTAGTGTGTGGTGCCTCCAGAAATCGGCTCCCTCCCAAGAGATAGGGCCAGTGATGAACAGAAAGGGAAGGAAAAGACACAGGTGGAGAGAAGGGGTGTGAGGTGAGCAGGGCCAGCAAGTTCTGAGGTTGTCAGCGGCCTTTGGCGTGCCCGGGTGAAAGGCTTTGGCTCCTGCCAGTGACTGTTTGAAAACGCCTGTGGTGATGGCTGTTGCTCTCCTGTAGCTCCCTGTGCCGAGTGTGCAGATGGGATCTGGGCCGCAGCAAGAGTGTTTAGAACACAGCTTGGGGCTGGATGAGACCAGCAGCAGCTGGTCAGCATGGCTGCTCTCCCTTGCTTTATAGAAACAGAAGAGTTTAGGAAAGAGCCATCAAGCCAGGGTCTTTATCACCTGTGCTGACGCTGGGTTGGCTTCAATGTGAAAATCAGAGAGCAAATCGTAGCACAAAACCATTTCCAATGTACTAAATGGGCTTTTTTGCCCCTGTGGGTTTTACCGACACCGGTGCTGTGTCTCGGCTCCTCTGCCTTTCTCGGCATCCCGTGGATCTGTCTCCTTGATTGAGGCTCACTCGGTGTGGGGGATTGGGCTCCTGTGTCCCTCGCCCTGCCTGCAGGAGCGGCTGACCGCTGACGACACTCGGGACCCTCCGCTTAAAGCCAGAGCGGATTCAGCTGCCACAGCACCGAGTCTCACTGCCTGTGAGGTGCTCTCAGGTGGCCCAAGCCTTTCCGTTCCAAAGTAGCCTCAGCTGTCGCTCCGACTGCGGCCTGGTGCCTGTCACCCCGGGACCCTGGGGCTTGTGCCGCTCCTTCCCAGCCACGCCCACATCATTTTGACATAGACAGCAATTTCTGACTCTGCCGTGAGATGGTTTCAGAAGCTGAGCTTTGGGTGCCGTGCCTGAAGTTAGTTCGGGAGGAGGAGCAGTAGGGGCCGAGTTATGTGCTGTGAGGGGCTGAGTCTCTGCCCCCCCCTCCCCTTCTCCCACCAGCAAGCCAAGTTACAGCAGCAGATGGACCTGCAGAAGAACCACATCTTCCGTCTGACTCAGGGGCTGCAGGAAGCCCTGGACCGGGCTGATTTGCTGAAGACAGAAAGGAGTGACCTGGAGTATCAGCTGGAGAACATCCAGGTGCGCACCTGCGGGGCCTGCTGGGAGGTGGGGTGCCTAGGCGCCACGGCGGGGGGCCTCCACTGAAACGGCCGGCGTCTTTGTGGTATGCGGTGTCTGCTTCCCCCAAGGGTTCTTTAGGGAAATTTTCAAACGTCCAAGGAAGCCGGAAAGTGTCCCTGGTGACCACCACCTGGAATGTAACATCAGCCTTTTACTATTTTTACTTTCTCGTCTGTTCCGTTTATTCCATTTATTAACCCCATCTTTTTTTTTTTTCCTTTGCAATAAAATCGGGACTAAATGAACAAGAACGTGCCCACCGGCACCATGCTGTCTGTGTCGCACGCTCACGTGCTGGGATCCCGACACCTGTGCGGTCTGTTCTCAGATGGTCCTGCCTGTAGCCGTGTCCTCCTGCCTGGCTCTAAGGTGCTTTTCTCTTTCTGTTTCCATTTTAGGTTCTGTATTCTCACGAAAAGGTGAAAATGGAAGGCACGATTTCTCAACAAACCAAACTCATTGATTTTCTGCAAGCCAAAATGGACCAACCCGCTAAAAAGAAAAAGGTGGGTCACAGTGGGAGTGGACAGTTTTGCTCCATCATTCCCGATTCCGTGGGCATCGCCACAGTGTGTGATCACAGGCACGTGGCAGGAAATAATGTTCATTTTCCTGTTTTGTTTTTGGGTAAAAAAAAATACATAGTTTTTGAGAGAATCGGAGTAGCCCTTATCAGGGGTATCATTGATCCAATCCAACGAATGACTTGCCATTCGTGGCCATTAAGATTGTGGTACCTTTCTCTGTTCAGGGAGTGTGCCCCTCGTAGCTGTGGGCAGTACGCTGGGTCGTGTGTCCTGGACTATAGTGGGATCCGCAGGTCACGAGCAGGGACTCCAGAGAGCAGGGGCAGCTTACGCGTGTGAGTCTAGAGGGCTGAGAAGGCTGCAGGCACAGGGGCGCAGAGGGGCTCTAGGGTCGTATGTCAGGGACTCCACAGGAGACCTGAGTCCAGAAAGTCCTTGGAAATGACCTGGCCCAGTCCATTGCTGGACTGGAATCCAGGGAGTTGACCTGCCTTATAAAGCGTCCTGGCTCGATGGCTGGACACTCCCCCACTGCTGCACCGTCCCTTTGCTATCACAAGAAACAAATCAACAACCGTGGACAGGGCTGTAGGTGGGTGCCCGCAGCAGGGTTGCTTGTCACAGGCCCGATTTCCCAGTGATTCCTGCCGATTCCCGTGATTTCTCGTTGCAGCCTTTGTCCTGGGTCTCAGTTCCTCTAAGGTCTCTGAGGAGCTTGTGGTCTCCTTCCCAAGGCTTTAGAACCCCGTAGTGGCAGAAGCTTCTCAGGCAAGGACTTGCAGAGCGGGGCTCCCGAGACAGGCGTGGGAGACCTGGTGGGTGTCCCGGCTCCTGGTGCCGTCCGTGCTGCAGGGGTGAGGGTGGCCTGCGGAGGCTGCAGGGGCGGATTTTCGTGCACCTGTGTGACTGTGTGTGTTTGTAATTCTTACGATGTTTAATCTTTTTTATTTTAGCAGCGACTGTTCCCTGGTTATGTCACTTGATGTAGTTAGGGTGTTTCCATATATTTTTTTCTTTCAGTTAATTTTTTCTTTCATTTGCATTATTCCTGGATTTTTTTTTTTCCCTTTCCATGTGCAGTAAATGTTTCCGTTTGCATTTTTTTTAAAGACGCCTCTTGTTTTGACGTCATTTTTAGCGTTTTTTTTTTTTTCTTCCTTTTGGAAAAGCACTCCCATCTGTGTCTTGTCATAAGCATCGTGAGACAAATTCAAAGGCAAGAGTGACCTCTGACCCGGCGCTGCATCCTCCATCCTCTCCCGGTTCCATTTTTTGAGGGGTACAGACTCAGAAATGCCCTCCCGTCCTGGGGATGCCAAAGGAAGAGGTGGTGGCAGTGCAAGCGTCTTTAACCCGCTCGGTGAACACTTCTGCGCCCCTGTTTTGTTCTTTTTTCCCCCAGCCGGCCGGAGCGGGCTGTGGCTCAGCCCACCCCCTCCCCCCTCACTTGCCATTTTTGCTAAATGCACTTACAGTGAGTATGCTCCTGGCCTCCGTGCTTCGCCTCTCCCGAGTCAGATGTCCTGTAGCTACCCCAGTGCCAGCTTCCAGCAGTCAGGAGCTATCTCTGTTTCCATTGCTAGGGTTTATTTAGTCGACGGAAAGAGGACCCTGCTTTGCCCACACAGGTTCCTCTGCAGTACAATGAGCTGAAGCTGGCCCTGGAGAAGGAGAAAGCTCGCTGTGCCGAGCTGGAGGAAGCCCTGCAGAAGACCCGCATCGAGCTGCGCTCTGCCCGGGAGGAAGGTAGGGCTCCCTCTTGCACGCGCTCCGGGCTGTGGGACAGGCAGAGGACGACTCCACGAGGTTGGCCAGGACCAGTTCCGTGTCTTTGTGTTTGGCCCGTCCGCTTCCAGTCCAGGCGTTCCACGTCTGGCAGATGTCCAGCCCCATCCTTGGCGTTGCTGAATGGGCACCATGCGTACACTTTGGGTCTTGCATCCTTGAAGGACAACCTGGGGTGTGTCCGCTTGGTGACCAGCTGACCACAAGACGCTGTACCGGTCTTTCTGCAGCTGCCCACCGGAAAGCCGCAGAACACCCGCACCCGTCCACACCGGCCACCGCGAGGCAGCAGATCGCCATGTCCGCCATCGTGCGGTCGCCCGAGCACCAGCCCAGTGCCATGAGCCTGCTGGCCCCGCCGTCCAGCCGCAGAAAGGAGTCTTCCACTCCAGAGGGTGCGTTCTTCCCGTAGTCTGGTTTCTGTTGCTGAGTGATGGGAGTGAAGCCCAGGAGTGTGGTGCGGGCACCTGCTCAGCGTTTGGTCCTCAGGCACCTTCTTGCTGCATCCTGGTATGGCTAAGGACCTCCCGTGGTGCCACAGAGCACGCCTGGCAGCTCGGGTCTCTCCTACCTCTTCCAAAACCATTAGTGCCATTCGGGGCCCCACCCTCACGACCTCTTCTCATCCTAATCACCTCCCAAGGGCCCCATGTCCAAATCCCCTCAGTTACCAATTTAGAGATGAAGTTCCCCACTTTTTTGGGAACACACGTTCAAACCATAGCTATTCCCATGGGGCCATGGCGGTTCTCCAGGGGCCATTACACTTGTGTGGAGTTTCATTTCTCCTCTAAGAAAGGCAGGCTTATGGTAAAAACTGCTGGTGAGGCTGAGGGATAAAGAGTAAGAAGTCTCCCCTGAGCCCAGCCCCAGCCCCAGCCCCAGCCCTGCTACTCAGAGTCAGCTGTTGTGTTCTCTTAGCAATAGTTCTGGCAAGTCCCAGCATGGCTGTATCAGTCATGGTATCTCATGTTTGTAGTATTTTAAGACTGGGAAAGCCGGCGCTATGGCTCAATAGGCTAATCCTCCACCTTGCGGCGCCGGCACACCGGGTTCTAGTCCCGGTTGGGGCGCCGGATTCTGTCCCGGTTGCCCCTCTTCCAGGCCAGCTCTCTGCTATGGCCAGGGAGTGCAGTGGAGGATGGCCCAGGTGCTTGGGCCCTGCACCCCATGGGAGACCAGGAAAAGCACCTGGCTCCTGGCTCCTGCCAGGATCAGCACGGTGCGCCGGCTGCAGCGGCGGCCATTGGAGGGTGAACCAACGGCAAAGGAAGACCTTTCTCTCTCTGTCTCTCTCTCTCACTGTCCACTCTGCCTGTCAAAAAAAAAAAAAAAAAAAAAAAAAGACTGGGAGACAATGAGTGTGTTTTTCTCCACCCTTTCCTGAAAGACCCCTTCCTTTGAAGCTGAGTCTCGGGGTGTTTCGTGCTAGTGCTTGTGGACGGCCGTGTTCTTTCAGAGGGCTGTGGCACTCCCTGGATCTATGCATGGAGCTCAGCTGTTGATCCAGACGTCTGTTGATGGCATTTAGGTTGTTTCCAATCCACTGTTGCCATGACCACCCTGCAAAGAGCGGCCTTGGCCTCTGTGGGTGTTGTGGCTGCGGGATAAATCCTTGTGACATGGAGGTCATGTGCATTTCAAATATTGGTAGTTTGTGCCCACTTATATTCCTCTCAACGGTGCAGAGAGTCTTGAAAACACTTTGTTTGCTAGAATTGAAAAGGACTTTATAAAAGACCCAGGAAGGTGGTTTGGAAAGTTTTAGAGAAATAGAATTCAGCTGTGGTTTAGTGTGATGGTATCACAATCAAACCTACTTTGGTTGCAAATCAAATGATGGGTTTTGTGTTACTGTTGTTTTTCTTGAACCATCGTCATCTTGTTCCTTTGTTTATGTAACACCTTGAATCAAAGAGCTTTACTCTTAAAAAAAAAAAAAAAGAATTTTTTTAAAAAGAGTTAGAGACAGGAAGAGACACAGAGTTCTTCCATCTGCTGGTTCACTCCCCAGTTGGCCGCAATGGCCCACTGGGCTGAGCTGAAGCCAGGAACCAGGAGCTTCATCTGGGTCTCCCCCATGGGTCGCAGGGGCCTAATACTTGGACCATCTTCTGCTGCTTTCTCAGGCCATTGACGGGGAGCTGGATTGGAAGTGGAGCAGCTGGGATATGAACTGGCATCCATATGGGATGCTGGTGCTGCAGACAGCAGCTTAACCTACGGGGCCACAGCGCTGGCCCCAGAGCTTTACTCTGGGATGTGTGTTTTGCTTAGGAGTTAAGATGCCTACGTACTATCTGAGTGCTTCTCTCCAGTGCCCGGCTCCAGTTCCTCACTCCAGCTTTCTGCTAACGCAGACTGGGAGGCAGCAGGGATGGTCCCTGCCACCCACATGGGAGACTTGGATGGACTTCAAGGCTCCTGGTATTAGCCTGGCCCAGCCCTGGCTCTTACAGGCATTTGGAGAGTAAACTAGGACTGGGAATTTCTCTCTGCCTGCCTGCCAAGTAAAATGAAATAAATTAAGAAAAGAAAAGTTTTTCAATCTATAATTAATCTGTATTGTTTTTAAATATATTTATTGAAATATAATTTGCATTCCATTCAATTCACCCAATTAAATGTACAATTTTTTTAGAAAGTTCACAGGGTTATGTAACCATCATCACATTGTAATTTTGAGCATCTTTAAAAATTATTTATTTACTTATTTATCTGAAAAGCAGAATGGCACAGAGGGAGAGATGGAGAGAGATCTTCCATCTGCTTGTTCACTCCACAGATGCCCGTAATAGCCAGGGCTGGGCCAGGCTGAAGCCAGGAGGCAGGAACTCCATCTGTGTCTCCTACATTGGTGCAAGGCCCCAATGCTTGGGGCATCAGAATTCTGCTCTGTGCCCAGGAATATTAGCAGGGAGCTGGATCAGAGGGAAGCAGAGAAACCAGGACTCAAACCAGGCATTCTGACATGGGATGCCGGTGTGCCAAGTGGTAGCCTAGCCTGCTGCACCACAATGCCTGCCCCGATTTAAAAAAAAAAAAAATTATTTATTTGAAAGGCAGAGTGGGAGGGAGAGAGGGAGGGAGGCAGGAAGAGAGAGATACCTTCCATCCACTATTTCACCTTCCAAATTGCCACAATAGCCAGGGTTGGGCCGGGCTGGAGCCGGGAGCTTTTTTGGGTCTCCCATATGGTGCAGGGGCCCAAGCTCTTGGGCTGTCTTCCAGCTGCTTTCCCAGGTGCATTAGCAGGGAGCTGGATGGGAAGTGGAGCAGCTGGGACTCAAACTGGCGCCTGTATGGGATGCTAACACTGCAGGCGGCGGCTTTACCACTATGCTCAGCACTGGCCCCTGCCTTGATTTTTGAACATTTTTGCTCATCCCACCAACCCTGCAAAACTAACGTCACAAGCTCTGCGCCTTTTAGCAGTCATTTCTTTTCTACCCAGCCCCCGGCGACCTCTGCTCTGCTCGGGGTCTCCATGGGTTTGCTCTTTTGGACGTTGCAGATAAATGATCTCATGCCACATGTGGCCCTACATGTCTGGCTTCTTTCTCAGCATGTTTTTGAGGTTCATCTGTGCTGTAGCATTGGTCAGTACTTCATTTCTTTTTCTGGCTGAATAATATTTTCTCACATAGATAGTGTCACCGGTCATGCAGGGGAGGGCGGTTGCCAGAGTGAGTCTCCTGGGTTCTTTTCTTCAGCTTAGTATAGAAATAAAAAGCCGGGAAGCAATTTGCAAAGAGGCAGAAACTTTTATTCAATTGGCAAGCGACAGAGAAAGCGTCTGGTCCGAGAGGAGTCCGGGCGGAGTGCCTGAGCAGGACACTGGCTTTGAGGAAGTGCCCCCGGTTTTAAGGCATTACTGTTTGCTCATTGGGTCATCCTACTGGGGGTGCCCATGGACAGGGGGTT
The DNA here is from genome assembly GCF_051225735.1 of Oryctolagus cuniculus. NCBI lineage: Eukaryota > Metazoa > Chordata > Mammalia > Lagomorpha > Leporidae > Oryctolagus > Oryctolagus cuniculus. Next base: position 19,837,106 of record NC_142887.1, on the reverse strand, counting down.
TCACATACGTATGCTGATTGGCTTGGGGCTCGAGGAGATAGCAGAGGCCTCCTGGAGACTGTGTCTCCTTAGGGGCTCAGCCCCCTCCTCTGCGAGCTCTGGGCAGAAGATTGCAACTAGCTTGAATAGCTTGAAGAATGATTGAAAGCTGCAAGGTCATATGAGATGGCCAGGGTCTCTCGGAGCCGGTCCAGCTCTGCCCAGGTGCTCAGCCCCTTCCCCTGCCAGCTCTGAGGAAGATTGCAGCCACCCTGAAGGTGTGATGTAAAGCTGCAAGGTCACACAGGCAGCACGGGAAGCTATTAGAGGGGAGATGCCGGCTGGCCTGGAGGCAGGCTTTCCAGCCACAGCAGACAGCCTGCTTGTGGAGGGCATTCTAACTCATCTGAAGGGGCCCACAGACCCCCAGCCCCACTGGCCGGCCTCAGGTAGCACATCTTGTGTGTCCACAAACCCCTTCATGGACATTTGGCGTTCCTACATTTTGGCTGTCATCAGTTGTACTGTTAGAAACATTTATGCACATATTTTTTTTTTTTTTTTTTGACAGGCAGAGTTAGAGAGAGAAAGATCTTCCTTCCATTGGTTCACCCCCAAAATGGCCGCTATGGCCGGTGCGCTGCGCTGATCCGAAGCCAGGAGCCAGGTGCTTCCTCCTGGTCTCCCATGGGGTGCAGGGCCCAAGGACCTGGGCCATGCTCCACTACCTTCCTGGGCCACAGCAGAGAGCTGGACTGGAAGAGGAGCAACCGGGACAGAATCTGGTGCCCCAACCGGGACTAGAACCTGGGGTACCGGAGCTGCAGGCGGAGGATTAGCCTAGTGAGCCACGGCGCCGGCCTATGCACATATTTTTGAGTACATCGGTTTTCAGCTCTCTTGGGTGTGAACCCAGGAGTAGGATTGCTGGGCCGTGGGGCAGTTCTGAGGAACTGCCAGACGAGGTCCCCCAGTGGCTGCACCGTTTTACGTTCGTACCGGCAGTGGATGAGAGTGGTGGCTCCTCCACATCTTCACCGACCCGCTCGGAAGCGGCCTCTCCCTGGGGCTTTGATTTGCAGTTCCCTGATGACTAACGATAGGAGGTTTTTTTCCACATGCTTGTTAGCCTTTTATTTATACTCTTTAGGGAAATACTGTTTAAGCCCAGTGGCCCCACCCTCTTCTGGAAAAATTTGAGAAGCAAGGAAAGAGAGAGAGCGAAAACAAGAAATCACATGGGCTGGTTCACTCCCTCAATGCTGCAACGGTGGGACTGGGCCAGCCTGAAGTCGGGAGCTGGGAACTCCACCCAGGTCTCCCGCGTGGGTGCCAGGGATCCAACCACTGGAGCCATCCCTGCTGCCTCCCAGGGTCTGCAGCAGCAGGAAGCCGGACTCGGACCCAAGCCTTCCGATACTGGGAGGCGGGCCTCCCAAGGGGCAGATGTTTCTTCTCCCTCTGCGGGCTGTCTTTCCCTCCTCGACGGCATCGTTTGCAGCGCTGTAATGATTTAAAAACTGTCTTCCTCCAGAATTTAGCCGGCGTCTTAAGGAGCGCATGCACCACAATATCCCTCACCGGTTTAACGTGGGCCTGAACATGCGAGCCACCAAGTGCGCCGTGTGTCTGGACACAGTGCACTTCGGACGCCAAGCATCCAAATGTCTCGGTGAGAGCTGCGGTTGTGCCGCTGGCGAGGGCCCCGGGGGTCTCCATCTGAAAGAGCCATCAGGAGCAGCTGCCGTGCCCTGCACTCCCTAGCATTACTGCGTTCACCTCAGTGGGAGCACGCTGTCTCCTTGTTAAAGCCGCGAGCATGTGTCTGTCTTCAGCTTAGGACCCGTGCCTGCTGCAGCGTGCCCGGCCCTGGCTCATTTCTAGCCCCTCTTGTCGGGCTGGTCTCTCCCTGCCTGGCCCCAGCCAGTACTTGTGGACATGTCCTTTGCACACCTGTTTGTGGGCAACCTGGGTTGAAGTCAGGAAAAGCAGGTCCTGAGCACTTGGCTCCTCCTTCCTGCCTGCAGGGGCCCGGCAGCCGGGGAAGCTGAGTGATGACCTGGATGCTAGGGCCAGACTTAGGGGTGGGGGGTGAGGGGAAGCCTTGGGCTTGGTTGGTGGAGGCAGGGAGCCGTCCAGGCCCAGCTGAGCCATTGTTCACTGCTCCTCCCTAGAGTGCCAGGTGATGTGTCATCCCAAGTGCTCCACCTGCTTGCCTGCCACCTGCGGCCTGCCCGCCGAATACGCCACGCACTTCACCGAGGCCTTCTGCCGTGACAAAATGAACTCCCCGGGTCTCCAGGCCAAGGAGCCCAGCAGCAGCCTGCACCTGGAGGGGTGGATGAAGGTGCCCAGGTACCGCTGCAGGGCGGCTGGGCAGGGCGGGTGCTGGCACGGAAGGCCGCAAGCCCCTTCCTCCCCTGATGTGTCCCAGGGGAGTGTCTCTTCTGGGGTTCTCCCCTCACCACCCCTGCTTCCAGCCTGGCTCTTCGGAGTTCACACGTGTTTCTTTTCCATCGCTCTCCCCCAGGAATAACAAGCGAGGACAGCAAGGCTGGGACAGGAAGTACATTGTCCTGGAGGGATCCAAAGTCCTCATTTACGACAGCGAAGCCCGAGAAGGTAACTGAAGAATTCAGGGGGACTCTGAGTGCACGTGGCTCACCAGGCCTCCCGGCGTGGGCGTGAAGGCTCCGGTTGATTTGTGTTTTTGTTTTTTTGTTTGTTTGTTTTTGGACTGCCTCGCGAGCCTTCTACGCTTTCCCATTTTTGAGAAGTGAAAGCAAGTGACTTCTCTAAAGGTTATTGGTGCGATACTCACATCTATAGGTCTCCCCCCCGAAGGACCCGCAGGGCGCTGCCCTGAAGATTCCACCTGCTAATGCACCTTCCGGGAACTTCCGCCTCAGCCAACTAACCCATAAATCCGCATCGTCATCAGAAATTTCACTGTGCTACCCATCTGACACACTTTGTTTTGTTTTTATCTTCCCTCTCTGCCTCCTCTGCACACCTCTCTCCTTCCCTTGTTCTCGTGCGCCTGTCTTCACTCGCGTCCCCTGTCTCTCTCTCGCTCTCTCTCGCTCTCTTCTCCCCTCGTTCTTGTCCCTGTTCTTTTGTTTTTCTTTCTGCCCTTCCTCTTTGCACCAAGCTGGACAGAGGCCGGTGGAAGAATTTGAGCTGTGCCTTCCCGACGGGGACGTTTCTATCCACGGGGCCGTTGGTGCTTCTGAACTCGCAAACACAGCCAAAGCAGGTGAGGGGGAGCCGGGGCCGGGCTGGGGCCACAGGGGGCACTCCCTCCTCAGCTCTCGGCTCAGCAGTGGCTGGGGCTGGGGCGCACCTGGTGGGGTGGGCATCCCTCCCAGTGGTGAGGAGGAAACCCACACCCAATCCGGTTCCCTCTATGAAATCTCCTAGATGTCCCGTATATCCTGAAGATGGAGTCTCACCCGCACACCACCTGTTGGCCCGGGAGGACCCTCTACTTGCTAGCTCCCAGCTTCCCTGACAAGCAGCGCTGGGTCACTGCCCTGGAGTCGGTGGTCGCAGGTGGGAGAGTTTCTAGGGAGAAGGCCGAAGCCGATGCCGTGAGTATGAGAATGGGCACCGGAGCTTGGTCTCTGTGAAGGGGTGGACTTGCGCTGAGCTGACCTTGGGGGTCCCGGCAGCCACCTCGCCTTCCCTCCCTGAGGGGTAATGGCTCCGGACCGCAGGCCTGACCGGGGGTTTTGGGGACAGGCTCAGAGGCAGCGGGCGGCACGTCCCCAGCTTGTCTCTGCAGCCCTTTAGAATGGGGGAGTCAGCACCCAGAGCTGACTCTTGGGCGCGAGAGGGCTTGGTTATGGCGATACAGCCGCCACGTATGGAAGAGCACGTGCCCTCTCCTGCTCCTGGGTTGAGTCCCTTTGGGTGGAAGGCTTGAGTTCCGAGCTCTGGGGCCCTGGCAGCCCCACCTGCCTCGGGAGGGCTTTTCATAACCTCCCTTGCTGCTGCAGCAGTTGCCCCTCTGTGGGCAGCTTTGAAATCCTGCTCATGCCTAAGACTTAGGACGTAGGTGTGCTGTGATTGGCATGCCTCCCCCTAGAACGTTCCGAGATACAAACAGTGCTCGTCACTCACTGGCCCCGCGAACACCCAACAGCTCCTTGCAGGCACTTGGCTCCTTCCTAATGATTTAAGGGTTTAGGGATCAGAACAGTCTTAACCACGAGCCTCCTGAGAAGGCTTGGGCAGACCTGTTTAGCTGACCTGTTTCATTGCTCCCCACGTGAGCCTTTTACTGAAATGCACGTTACTGTGTGTGCAATAGGCCCGGGACAGTACTATCTTGGAGCTTCTGCCTGCGTGGGTTCAGGTACCGAGATCCAAGGCGCTTTGGTGTGCTTCTGACACCTCTGCATTCCTGCTGCAGCAGGGGGCGGGGGAGGAGCCGGCCATGCAGCTTATTAACACTTTGCAGCTGGGACCTTTCTTGGCTTCAGCTTATTTCCCATTATGGGATAAGTTTCTGTACTGACCACACTCGCCTGTCTGCATCCCGGCTCAGTTACGCCTCTGTGCTAATTAACAGGCAGCCCTGGGACACCAGCACCACGCGTGTCTCAGCTTTGCAGCGCAGATCAAAATAGGGGGCGAGGCAGGAGCAGCTGTTTGTTTCTGCAGGAGTAGCTCGCTTTAAACTTCGTCTCTCTGCCTGGTCTGGTCCCCAGCAGTTCCGTCTCACTGTGTCTCGTTTCATTTTTTTTTTCCCCTCATGTACGAAAAAGAAATGGCTGGGGAACTCCCTGCTGAAACTGGAAGGTGACGACCGGCTGGACATGAACTGCACGCTGCCCTTCAGCGACCAGGTGAAGCCTTCAGGACCCCAACAGCAGGGGAGGGCCCCCTGTGCCGGCCACCCGAGTGTGCTTACTTTCTGCCCTTGGGCTTCTCTGCAGGTGGTGTTGGTGGGCACCGAGGAAGGACTGTATGCCCTGAATGTCTTGAAAAACTCCCTGACCCACGTCCCAGGAATCGGAGCGGTCTTCCAGATCTATATCATCAAGGACCTGGAGAAGCTTCTCATGATAGCAGGTGCAAGGCCAAGGGCCTGGCGCTTGTTCTTTGCCTTTAGAGGAAGCAGCATGCTAAGCCCAGTGTCAGGCTTGGGAAACACAAAGGCAGGGGCTCCCCCTCTGTCCCTGGTGAAGTCAGGCATTGGCTGATGGACTCTGTCCACATTCAGTTCCCCCTGGAGTCCAGATTAGCGCAGTCTGACTCCCGCACAGAACACCTCCCCGTCGTGTCAGGTGGAGGGTGCCGCGCCTCAAAGCCTCATTCAGCGCCAACCTTTTGCCCTAATTACATCAGTGCCACTGAGGGCCGTGACACTGCTCCCGTGTGTCCTCCCCGACGTCTGTGGATGCTCCCGAACCTCTCTTCTGCCTTCTTTCATTTTGTCCTCTCTCTCCTTTTTCTGAACCAAATGGTTCAGTGGGAGTTAGTTGCTGCTAGGAGCCCAAGTTCTTCAGCTTATCAGCCAAAGAGCAATGGCATTTTTTACATAACCATGGCACAGTTTGTTTTGCTTTCTTTTAGGGAAAAATAGTCCTATTTTGGCTCAATGTTCAAAACATCCACAGTCATTTATTTCAGGGACTCTGTGTTTCCATCTTCCCCTGCCCCCCCTTTTTTCCTCTCAAGTAGTTTTAGACTCAAAGCAAAGCTGAGGGGAGGGCATGGACGTTTCCCAGTGGCCCCTCCCTCCACGTCCAAGCAGCCCCTCCCACCACAGAGTGGCAGGGCTGACGCGCCGTCCCCCACAGCTGCGTTGGGCTCCAGTTCAGTCCCGGTGCTGTGCGTGCTGAGGGCTTTGACAAACGCACAAGTGTGATGGCGCACTCACCACCGTGCTGTCCTACACTTGGAATGGATTTCACGTCGTACGGTTTTTGCATTCAGGGGGTGTAACCCTTGCTGTAATACAATCCTTGGATGTGCTGCCTGTGGCCCTGGTAATGTCCTTCCTAGCACTGATTTTCCCGATTCGTGGTACAGCCCGAGGTCGTGCGCTGCATTTAATCATGCCTTCTTCACCCTGCGGCCCTTCCTCAGCTGCCTTAGGTCTTGCGTGGCATCCGGCTGTGGGAGGAGCCACGCCTGTTGTTGTGTAGACGGTCCCCTCGTGGCAGTCTCCCTGTCCTTTGCTGGGGAGCTGTTTGCAAGCACAGCTCGCGCGTCCAGTGTTACGTCTGTGGCATTTTCACCTCCTAGAATCTTGACAGGAAGCCCAAACGTTTAACAGTCTTGGATCCGCAACGTGGGCCAAGCATGTGTTAACAAGGTTGAGCATTCCTAGTCGGAAAATCCAAAATGCTCCAAACCCAAACCTTCTTGACCTCCTTGACACCTGACCCTGTGGGGTGGGCCTAATCGAAATGCAGGTGCACTAAGAATGCGGTGGAAATGACCCGCAGGCCACGTGTACACAGTGTCAGTGAAACGCAAGTGAATTTTGTGTTTGGATGTGGGTCTCATCCCCAAGATAACCTCATGTCGTAGATGCACATATTCCAATGTCAGAAAAAAAAAATCCAAAATCTGATACGCTTCCGGTCCCAGCTATTTCTAAGAAATAATATTCAGCTTGGGCGGGCCCCCTGGTTTCCACCTGTGACTAGAGAGAGAGCAGCCTGCGTGGCTTTGCTGATGGGCCTCGCACTGACCAGAGGCTGCTCCCCCACCCCCACCCCCACCCCCAGGAGAAGAGCGGGCCCTGTGTCTCGTGGACGTGAAGAAAGTGAAGCAGTCCCTGGCGCAGGCTCACCTGCCCGCCCAGCCCGACATCTCGCCCAACGTCTTCGAAGCCGTCAAGGGCTGCCACTTGTTTGCTGCAGGCAAGGTAGGTGCTTCTCGGGGGCTCCTCTGCTGGCAGAATGTTCTTGAAACCCGCTGTCCTGCCTGCGGGTCTGGCCTTGGACCTTGCAAGTCCTGCGTCCGCAGACTGGCCTAAACTCCTGTTGCTGCCTTTAGGGACGTGGGATAATTTACACAGCCATGAAGTCTGTAGCGCTTTTGAATGTGAATGAAATCTATGAGAAGAATGAGAAAGAGATTAACCAACTTAAAAGGATAATCCATAGTTTAAAAAAGTGTGTGTGTGTGAGTGTGTGTCGTGAGCTTCTTTTTTCTTAGTCTAACATGGAACCGCATGTCTGAACTGGATGAAAGGAGGTTTCAATGATAGAAACTTACAGATTCTAATGTAGGACATTTATGTAACATAAAATCAGGTCATGAGGGACTCCAGTGAATTTTTTCAAAGTTTCCAACGTCTTGGAACATGTATTTGCTTGTCATCTTCAAAATGTTTCTTTTCAGGCTGTGACTTGGTGAAGTGCTTAGGAGACCACTTGGGACACTCACGTCCCGTATCAGAGGACCTGATTTGGGTCCCAGCTGTTTCCGATTCCAGCTTCCTGCTAATGCACACCCTGGGAGGCAGCTGGTAGGAGCTCACGCAGTTGGGTCCCTGCTACCCATATGGAAGACCTGGATGGAGTTCCCATGTCCTGGCTTTGGCATGGGCCAGCCCCGGCCCTTGTGGGCATTTGGGGAGTCAGTCATGGGAGAGCTCTCCCGGTGTCTCTGTCTCTCTGCCTTTCAAATAAGTGATTTTTTTTTCATTAAAAGAAATTGGGAGTAATTTGGGGAGTATACACACCTCCGTATATAACCTTACTGAAATCTGAGCCCGGCATTGGCAGAGCCCCCGAGGCTCCTGGGGTCCCACTGTTGACAGCCACTCTGCATTCTGCGCCCTGCAAGACTGCTTACTGAGCGTCAGCTCCCATGCTTGCTCAGCGTTTACTGGAACATTCCATAACCTTGACCGGGCCTTCAGAGTCTTCTATTCCAAGGGGTTCATGAATGGGTGGGGAGGGGGTGTTGGCAGCCACGGGGGCCTCTGTTGGGAGACTCCATCTCCCCGGGTTCTTGGTGGGTGAAGAGGGTAGTGCCGGGGCCCTCACGGGGGTGTCCTGAGCACGGGTAAGGTACGCTGGGCTAAGTGAGGATGCTTGTCAGGTTAGTGTGCGCAGTGCGGTTTTGACTGAAGGTATTTTCAACCTATAATGGGCTTATTGGGCTGTCCCCTCATGGGAAGTTGAGGGATATCTGTATTAAATTGTGGCAAATCAGAACAGAGGGTCAGAAGGTGGAGTGAGGGCGCGGCTGGCACAGGGAGGCTTCCTGTGAGAGCGCTTGTCTTGGAGGAAACCAGTTACAAAGGGGGTGACAAGACAGGCGTGTGTGCCTCTGCTCCTACTTGATGTTCTTTCTGTGTTTTCTTTGAGTCACTGTTTTCATCTCTATTACTACTTAGGCCGTAGCTCTAATTTGATTTTATTAATCTTTGCAAAGGAAAGCCTTGGAGCTGCATTGATTGTCTCCAGTATAGCATGATTGTTATTTTTTTAGTACAGCATTATTTTATTTGTCATTAGTTCCTATGTTTATCTTTGTTTTTCTTCCTTCATTTTTCTGTCTTTCCTCTCTTCTAATTTTTTTAGCTCATTAATTTTTAGGGTATTTTCCCTCTATAAACATTTTTTAAGCTATGTATTTTCCTCTCACTACTACTGTCATTATTACACTTAGCAGACTTTTGTATGGATACATTTATTATCATTTCAAATACTTAAAAATGTCTCTTATGGTTTCTTTTGTGTGTAAGGAGTTACTTAGAAATGTTTGCTTCAGTTTCCAAAAATCAGTTTTTTTAATTAAACATGATTTGCATTATAATTTACGAAATGCTCAAAAAATGCCTGGAACATATATAGAAATCATGAAGCCTGATGATGTCCTGGACAAGGCCACTGCCCAACCTAAGAAATGGAAAATTACTACAATTTCCTTTTTCACGTGTTTCTCCCCCATCTCATCTTGTCTCATCACACACACACACCCCGCCCCAGCTGCCAGCCTTCATTTCTGGGCTGATTTGAGTGTGAGCCTCTTTGCATCCTTGGTAAATGATAAGAATCTGGTTGTAGAAAAAGAGTTTTTGTCACTCCCCCTCTTCGTGGAGGAACGACACAGGACCCTGTGCTGTTCTTTTGTCTGCTCAGCCCTCCCCGGGTTTGCTGCTGGTTCTTCCCGGGTTGGCTACCGTCCCTTCCACCTCTGTGGAAGGGCGGTTCCCCCTGCCACTTTCCCCACTTCCGTGGGGGAGCGGCACACCGCCGGCCGGCTCTCTCGGGGGCTGCACAGGTGTTCCTTCAGATAGATGTTCCTGGTGCATGTTGTCTCTCTCCTCCTTTATAGTCCTCTTCCACCAATCCCAACTCTGCTACCCACACGCCGAGTATGCTGCTCTCCTCCAATCAGGAGCAGGTCCTACAGTTTATTGGTTGAACTGGAGGCAGCTGTGTAGAAGCTGTTTCCTCCTCTCCCAGCACCATATTGTGGGAGAGCAGATGCATAGAATAAGTCTTAATTCCAGTAACTTAGTCTAGTCTGAGTTGCTCCCCACAGTTTTGATGAAAGAGCTGTTTATACAGGTCTTAGCTAAGAACTTTTCCTGTGGACTGACATTTTCTCTTAAATTCTTATAGCAATTTCTTTGTCTTCTTCTTCCTCCTTCTTCCTCTTCCTCCTCCTCCTCTTTTTCCTTTTTTACCTTGAAAGGCAAAGTGAGAGAGGAAAGGACAGTGATAGGAAAAGATCTTCCATCTGCTGGTTCACTCCCCAAATGGCCATAGAGGCTGGGGCTGAGCTAGGCCAAAGCCAGCAGCCAGGAACTCCATCTGGGTCTCCTGTGTGGGTGGCAGGCACTCAGGCACTTGGGCCATCGTCCACTGTTTTCCCAGGTGCATCAGCAGGGAGCTGGATTAGAAGCAAATCAGCCACGACTTGAACCGATGCCCTGATACGGCATGCTGGAGTCGCAAGCAGCGGCTTAAGCTGCCGTACTGTAAAAGCCCCATGTTACAGCAATTTTTACCACCTTCCCTCTCCCCTCCCTCATCCTGCCCTGTAGGTTAAGGCTGTCAAAAGAATCTCCAGCAAAAAGGCACACACAGAAAGTGCGGTGTCAGGGGCCCCGTGGCCTTTTCTGGATCCCAGGTAGAGCAGTGGTTCCCAGCCTGAGGCCGTCCTGCCGTCCCTGAGCATGTGGCAACGCTGGGCCACGCTTTCGGTTGTCACAGCCGGGCGGCAGGTGCGCACAGCGATCAGCTGCACGCGGCCAGTGGTGCTGAGGCCGACGCCCCGCTCCAAACCCACGTCCTCTCCTGGTTCTGCTTCAGAGCTGGCAACCCGGGGGGTTGCTCCTTCCCTCTTCTCCGATTGCTTTTCAGATTGACAACGGGCTCTGCATCTGTGCAGCCATGCCCAGCAAAGTCGTCATCCTCCGCTACAACGAGAACCTCAGCAAGTACTGCATCCGCAAAGTGAGTCCCCGCGCGGCCCAGCCGCCACCCCTCCTGCACGTGCCGGCTCGGGGGTCCGCGTGCGCCAGGGCCTTCAGCCTGGGCTGAGCCCTGCAGGGTGAGACCCTCCATTGCTGGAGAGGCCTCCAGAGCTGCTGCTCGCTCAGTTTGCTTCTCCTGTTTGGGAGCTGCCTCTCCTTCCAGCCTTTTGTTAAGGCCGAGAGCTGGCCGGTGGAGGAGAGGTTTCTTTAGAATCAGGGAGGAAAGGAAGGGGCTCTTCCAGGAACCTAGCAGTTCGGGTGGGACTTGTCAGAAGCTTCCTCAGACCGTGGAGGAGTCTGCGAATCACCTTTTGGAAAAGCCTGTCCCAGCCGTATTTTGCTTCGTAACGGGGGAGCAGAGTGAGTGTGATGGGGGCTGCGCTGTGGACAAGGCGCGTGTTAGACCAGTAACTCTGACTGGGTTCTGGAGAGAGCGTGCATTGCTGAGAGTAAGCGCCTTCTGCCCGTCCTGAGCCTGGTCTCTCTCAGGCGTGCTCGTGATTAGTCCTGCAAGGGAGAGGAGGGGCGCAGGACCATAAACAGGGGGCGCTGCTTCTTAGAGAAATGATTTCATTCCGGGTGGAGGCCGCTGGCTCAGGCGGTGTGTTTACCGAGTGCCCACTGGTCCCGGGAACCCAGCTGGTCACTTTTGAACACTTTTGCGTGGTTCTGAGCAGCAGCGGGGTAATATCCGGTTTCCAGGTGAGGCAGTTGAGGCTGGGGAGACCCTGAGTTACAAAGTTGAGCCTCAAGCTGTAGTTTGATTTTCCCTATTCTTTCCCTGTGTGATGCTGCCTGCTTAGTAGGTGACAGTGCATACCCAGTGGTGGTGAGCGTTGCGTCTTGTTTGGGTTTAGATTCTGGAAGCTTCCCAGAAGTCATTGCTGCCACCATGTGGAATGAGCGTGCCTGGTGCTTTGGTGACATTAGGATTGACCTAGAACAATAAGTGGGAATACGTAGGATGACGATGGTGATGGGTGTAGTGGGTGATAGTCTCTCCTTGGGAACTTCCAGGCAGGAGGAAGCTAAGCCACGACTCGAACAGCTGGAGTGTTTTCCCGGTCTTTTTTTCCCTCTGATAAGAATGTAGTGCTGTTTGCATTGTGTCCTCTCACGGAAACGGTGCTTCTGACCCCTGGGGGCTGTGATTTTCTTAGTCTGGGTTTGCAAAGAGCAATCGTAGGAGGCCATCGGGGTCCCTGAGAGGCCCGCCTGGTGATGGGCTGTGTGTGACAGCGCGAACCAGTCTGGCTAGCAACTGTGTGCAGGAATAGTGACTGCAGACGCAGAACAGCGGGGACGCGGGGTGGCCCTGTGCTCGCTCTCACGCCCTCCTCCTCCTCCTCCTGGTCCAGGAGATCGAGACCTCAGAGCCCTGCAGCTGTATCCACTTCACCAATTACAGTATCCTCATCGGAACCAACAAATTCTACGAGATCGACATGAAACAGTACACGCTCGAGGGTAGGGCCTGCGTCCCCTCCCCGACCCTACGCGCGGCCCGGCCTCCCTGGGAGTCACGGCATGGCGTGGCCATCTGCGTCCCCTCCCCGACCCTACGCGCGGCCTGGCCTCCCTGGGAGTCACGGCATGGCGTGGCCATCTGCGTCCCCTCCCCAACCCCACGCGCGGCCCGGCCTCCCTGGGAGTCACGGCATGGCGTGGCCATCTGCGTCCCCTCCCCAACCCTACGCGTGGCCCGGCCTCCCTGGGAGTCACAGCATGGCGTGGCTATCTGCATCCCCTCCCCGACCCCACGCGCGGCCCGGCCTCCCTGGGAGTCACAGCATGGCATGGCGTGACTATCTGTGTCCCCTCCCCGACCCCACGCGCGGCCCGGCCTCCCTGGGAGTCACAGCATGGCATGGCGTGACTATCTGTGTCCCCTCCCTGACCCCACGCGCGGCCCGGCCTCCCTGGGAGTCACGGCACATTGTGGCTGAAGCCCCGCTTCTCGCTCGCCTTCGCAGAATTCCTGGATAAGAACGACCACTCCTTGGCGCCCGCTGTGTTTGCCTCCTCGTCCAACAGCTTCCCTGTCTCGATCGTGCAGGTGAACGGCGCAGGGCAGCGAGAGGAGTACTTGCTGTGCTTCCACGGTGGGTCATGGCTGCTCTCGGGGGGGCTCTGGGACGCCAGGAAGCCCAGCCTGGGCCTACTGGGGCTGGGGGTGGCTGGGGGGCCCTGGGCGTTCAGGGAGTGTCCTTCTGGCACCACCGAGGCCCTGGGGGCCCCTCTGCCCACATCCGGGCACTGGCCGGGTCCAGCCCCACACATTCCTTCCCCCTTTGCCTGGCTCGCTCCTTGTCCTTCCTCACTCTCTTTCCCTGCCACCTTTGACCCCTGGATCTGCCCCGCACCCCATCTCTTCCTCCATCTCTCCCCTTTCCCGTCCTACTCCCCTTCTGCCCTGCACTTGAACTCTTTCTTTGATAAAGCCTAAGACAGTAAAGCAACCTTAGTAAATTAAAAAAAAAAATTCCCCAATTTTTTGATAAGACAGAGCTGGCCCTGCCGCGGGCCTTGGGTCGCACAGCCCAGTGACCCTGGCCGGCATCCCCTGGGCTCTGCTGCTTGTCCTCGCCACAGTGTCACCCACACGCTGTGCTCACGTCCCTGTGCTCTCCGCACCTTACAGAATTTGGGGTGTTCGTGGATTCTTACGGAAGGCGTAGCCGCACGGATGACCTCAAGTGGAGCCGCTTGCCCTTGGCCTTCGGTAGGTGAGGTGTGGTGCAGGAGCCGGTGTCCTGGGAGGGACCTGCAGGTGGAGTTCTGCTGTGAGCTCTGTGCTTGTGGGTTCCATTAGACCCCAAGCACCCAGCGTCACGGTCACCGAGGAAGTGTTCCTGGCAAGGCGTCTGAGGAGGCAGATGCCTTCCCAGCCTTGAGAGATACCGCTGGGCTCCCCTGATAGAACGGAGAACCTTCCCTGTGCATTTCGGTCACTTTGGAAAGGCTTCTTGGTAATCCACGGCCTGGCCAGGCTGTTAATGAATGAGTTTGGTTAGGAGAGCAGTTGGGTCCTGCTCAGTCCTTTGGTAAGCGTGAGCATCTTTGTACTGCTCTCTGCACACTTGTCCTGTGGGATCGTAAGTCACTAAACGTGGGCTGGCTGGGTTCAGGAGGAAATGCATCCATGCAAACGCGTCCCCACATATCTGTGAATGTGAGTATTCTGAAATACTGTTAGGGCTCTGCGGCCTTCGGTCTGGCTGCGGTTTGGCCACAGTACCCTGTTTTGTGTGGCTGTCGCTGCATGGCAAGCCATGGCAAGACCTAGAGACTTCAAACAGCTTGTCTGTCAGTGCCCGAGACTCGGCGGCTGGATTGCACCCTTCTGCTTCTCGCAGTCTTAGCAGGGACTCTGAGGCCACCAGAACATCCCAAATGGGCTCACAAACGGGGCAGGCCTTCGGTGCTGGGCATCAGGTGGGTGCTCCGCTGGGACTGGGAGCCGGAGGCCTCGCTCCTCTCCTGTGGGAGTCCAGAAGGCGAAGTAGACAGAGCTTTTGCGTCCACCACATTCTGTTGGCCAAAGCAGGCCTGAGAGTCAGCCCAGATTCCAGGCAAGGAGACCGTGCGGGGCTCGAGTACAGGGAGGCACGAGCGGCAGTCTGACACATGGTGGCGCAGGAGGCCCGGCCGTGCCCACGGCCTGTTCTCTTCCAGACGGGAGATAGCTCCAGCCGTGACCACTCCAGTTTCAGTGACACTGTGACACAGAGACAGGCTACTCAGATGACCAAAAAGAGCTCAGCATCCGAAATCCATCTTTGTCATTTTTTTTTTTAGTTGTTTACAATCAAATGGTTTAAAAAGGTACTCAGTGAGAAGTCTCATTGAGATCATCAGGTCCAGGTCTCCCTTGTGGGTGACAGGAGCCTCGCTACTTAAGCCACCAGCTGCTTCCCCCAGGCTCTGCATTAGTGGGATTGCTGACTTGGGCGCTGGGGCTGGGCAGAGCCCAGGCGTTCTGTGTGGGACGTGGGCAGCATTGTCCTGCCAGGCCACTCCTGCTCCTCAGCTTAGGAGGTTCTTATGCTTCCAGTACTTTACCCAAATACAACACGTAAAAATACACATTCTGATCCCTGCATTTTTTTGAACCAGTAAGGTAGGTCCTTACGTATTATTCTGATCCTTGCTTATGCACTGAACAATGAGCCTTGGGTATTTTTCCATATCAGTACATAGAAAGTGGCTTTATGCAGTTCACAGCTGTGCCCAGTTCCAGACTCAGCCGCGGAATTCAGTGGCTCCCCTGTAATACCCAGATGAGTTGTGCTGCTGTAACGGACCGTGTGACCGAATAAGCCCGACACTGCACGATCATGCAGGCACGTGTGTGTGTTTGCAGGATAAATTCCTTCATATGGGATCGTTGGGTCAAAAACCGCATCTAGCCAGGCTTTAATTTTCCCTCTTCCAACCCTTCTTTGCCCATGTTCTTCCTCCATGGTGCCCACGCAGCCTACAGAGAACCCTACCTGTTTGTGACCCACTTCAACTCACTGGAAGTTATTGAGATCCAGGCGCGCTCCTCGCTGGGGTAAGCATTGCCCTTCTGTCTTTGAAAACCCTAGCCATGGGTCCGGGTGTGTGTTTCTTCCTCACTTGCCTCGCGATGGACGTACGACCTATGATGGACTTGAACTCTGGTCTGCAACTCTGCAGGACCCCTGCTCGAGCGTACCTGGAAATCCCAAACCCACGCTACCTGGGCCCCGCCATCTCCTCGGGAGCCATTTACCTGGCGTCCTCGTACCAGGATAAAGTCAGGGTCATCTGCTGCAAAGGAAACCTCGTGAAGGAGCCCGGCACTGACCACCACCGGGTCCCCTCCACCTCCCGCAGGTACCGACCCCTATCCCTCCGCGCTGGGGCAGGACGCTTTCTACAGAGCAGGACATCTCAGCTAGACTGGCTGAGCTTTCCCGGTCTTCACATTTAAACCACCCGTTTCTCTGAGACCTGCAGCATTGAAACGACACGGTCCCTTCCAGGCGTCAGAATTGTAGAGTTGCCCCCTTGTGAGAGGGAACAGTCTGGTCTTCCCGCTGGGGAGCGTTTCAGAGACTGGCAGGAGTGGACCATGAAGTGTGCATCCATTGCGTTGGCAGATGTGTTAGCTTTTCATTACAGTGAAATACCTAGGGCACATTACTTAGAAAGGAAGGTTGGATTTAGCTCACGGTTTTGGAGGTTCACAGTCCAAGTCTGGGGGCCCCCTGGGTCTGGCATCTGATGAGGGCGGTGGGTGGTGGAGGACATGAGAGAAAGGGTCACACAGTGAGCCAGGAAGCAGAGAGACAGGCACATGCTCATCTGTGCTTATGTGGGCTCTCAGCATTAAAGTCATGGGGAGCCACCCCAGCAACCTCCCCAAGGCCCTACAGCAGCTAAGTTCCGCTAACTGTTGACATTAACCCATTAACCATTGCCCTGAGTTTTGGGAACCAAGCCTTTAACACAGGCACCTTCAGTGGCCCCCAAACCATATCCAAACCATGGTAGCAGATATTTTGTTTTGCTGGTTTTGGGCTTGCCTGGTGGGGTGGAGTATAATGGTGAATAGGTCAGATGCAGTCCCCCAACCCCCAGCCTTTGATAATGCTCAAAGCCCAGTACGGGAGAGTCGGGAGCCATCAGGATCATATAAAAAAGATACATAAAAAATTATTCACAGGCTTGCCGTTTGCGGCCGAGATTCATTTGCTTTTCTGTGTAGCTGCTCTTCAGATTGTTGCAAGCCTTTTTGTGCAACATGCTGATGATCCTAGGAACTCGCTGGAAACCAGAAGTGCCAATAGCCCTGTGCTCCTGACTCTTGGCTTGGCCCTAGCTTGGAGGCCCAAAGGGCTACACTTAATTTCCAGGGTTCTGAAAAGTTGATTTTGACAGGCTTTGTCGGTGTTCTTGTTGCTTTTAGGGAGGGACAGGTTTTCAGAGGTCTTTTTTTTTTTTTTTTCAAAGATTTATTTATTTGTTCAAAAGTCAGAGCTACACAGAGAAGGAGAGGCAGAGAGAGAGTCTTCCACCCTCTGGTTCACTCCCCAATTGGCCGCAGTGGCTGGAGCTGCGCTGATCCAAAGCCAGGAGCCAGGAACTTCTTCCAGGTCTCCCACACAGGTGCAGGGGCCCAAGGACTTGGTCCATCCTCCACTGCTATCCCGGGCCACAGCAGAGAGCTGGATTGGAAGTGGAGCAGCTGAGTCTCGAACTGGCACCCATGTGGGATGCCGGCACTTAAGGTCAAGGCATTAACCCACTGTGTCACAGTGCTGGCTCCACAGAGGTCTTTTCTCTGCCATTCTGGAATGTTCTTCCCCCTCTCTGCAATAGAAGTGATAGCACGTGGTGCACACTCTTGGAGATTGATCCATGTCGGCATAAGATGTGTTTTTCCTTCTTTTTAAAAAAGCCTGCATAGCATTCTTTCACACAGCCTCACCTTTTTTTTTTTTTTTTTTAAAAGATGTGTTTATTTACTTGGGAAGCAGAGTTACAAGCAGAGCAAGAGAGGGAGGGAGGGAGGGAGGGAGAGGGGAAGGGAGGGAGGGAGGGAGGGAGGGAGGTTTTCCATCTGCTGGTTCATTCCCCAAATGGCTGCAACGGCTGAAGCTGAGCTGATCAGGAGCCAGGAGCTTCTTCCAGGTCTCCCATGCAGGTGCAGGGGCCCAAGGACTTGGGCCATCTTCTGCTTTCCCAGGCCACAGCAGGGAGCTGGGTTGGAAGTGAAGCAGCCAGGACTCAAACCGGCACCCATATGGGATGCCGGCACTGCAGACAGATGCTTAACCTGCTAAGACTGTTGGCCCCTCGGCCTCACTTTAACTTGCTTAACTGTTCCTTTATCGAGGGGTGTTTGGGTCACTTCCGGTCTTTGGCTGTGACCGTGTGTCCTTTTGCATGTGGAGGCATCGGCTGCATGGGCGATGGCGGACGTGCATTTGTCATTCTGAGAGATGTGCCTGGGTTTTCTCCCTGGAGCTGCACGCATTTGGAATCCCACCAGCGTATGAGGAAGCGGGACTGGCCTTGTGTTGACGTGGAGGGCCAGGAGCCAGATCCCAGCTGATGTGTGGGGAGTTGGAGATGTCGGTCTGCGAAACAAAGCCCGGGATTGCTTAACCTAGGGGAGCAGTAGAGTGAGCTAGGATTCTGCTGGCCCTACCTGTGCTCTCAGTTACATGGGCCTCCTCCCATGGGCTAGGCCAGGGATGTGGAGGTGACAGAGGTACTACCCTCACTCACTCTCTCTTTTTTTTTTTTTTTAAGTTTATTCATTTATTTGAAAGGCAAATTACAGAGAGGGACAGGCAGAGGAAGAGAGAGAGTGGGTCTGAGAGAAGAGATCTTCTAGCTGTTGGTTCACTCCCCAAATGGCTGCAATGACCAGGGATGGGCCAGGCCAGAGCCAGGAGCCTGGAACTCCATTTGGGTCCCCAGGGCCCAAGCACTTGGGGCGTCTTCCTTTGCTTTCCCAGGCACAATAGGGAGCTGGATCGGAAGTAGAGCAGCCAGGATACGAACCAGTGCCCATATGGGGTTCTGGCATGTCATAGGTGGTGGCTCATCCCACTGCACCTCTGTACCAGCCCCTGTCTACACTCTGAAGGGGCTCATGGTTTGGTGAAGGAACCAAATCTAATCTTACAGAATACTTAGGTCTTGAAAGAGGCAGTCGCAAACTTCGTATTTTGAGGCTACATCCTAGTGAATAGTCTCTCTGCTGTTGTGAACGCTGTAGGAATTAATGAGCCGCACATGGTTGGTCAGGGCGTCTTACTCCCAGGACTCCTCTGTCTGGGCTCTGCCTCCGAGGGGCTCCGCCTGGGGATGGCTCGATCTCCCAAGTCTGCCAGAAACCAAGCGTTATAATTAGGTTGCTGCCCTCTGCTTGGCCTCACCAGTCAGGTGGCCAGGCCTTGCGTCTGTGACTTTGTGACCTCTTGGCGAGGAATGGCTTATTCTGGCTGAAAATGGTTCCAGCAGGGGTGGCAGGGGGTAGAAGTAATGCATTTGCTTTCCTGCTGTTGCCAGGCGTGACTGCAAAGTCAGTTTGTGAAGTCTTCAGTTGTCCCCTGGCTTCTAGAACTGTCTGTGCTTCTGACCACTCTGGGCAGGTCGGCTTGTCTGGTTGGGGTTCACTGCAGGCCTCATTTTCCTGGTCTGTTTAGCAGAGCAGGAAATGCAACTCTGCAGAAAACATAAAATTGATCAGTCCCGAGGCAGTCCCGAGATGGAAGGCTCGGCTCCCCGT
Organism: Oryctolagus cuniculus; assembly: GCF_051225735.1. Lineage (NCBI taxonomy): Eukaryota > Metazoa > Chordata > Mammalia > Lagomorpha > Leporidae > Oryctolagus > Oryctolagus cuniculus. The sequence continues at coordinate 19,818,402 of NC_142887.1, read as the reverse complement.
GACGGGCACTTCCTTTCTTCACGAGGATCTCGGCTGACGTCCTGAACGGCCCTCCCGGGCCAGCCTTCCTCCCCGGGGCAGACCGCTGCCTCCCGCTTGCTGTGTGCTGGCTTCCTGCGGACACACCTCGTAGTTCCTCTGCCGTTAAATAGGCTTACCGTGGCCCCCGCTACGTGGCATTTCTTTTCATTTGTCTTCGGTGTCTCAAAGCTGTGTGGCTAGACGCGAATCTAATCCTCGATTTCAAGAAGTTCGCATCTGAGTTATCTCAGACAAGCGTTCCGGTCTCCTGAGCCTTCGTTCTGTGGGCCTGCACAGCTAGAGTGGCCTGGGGAGCTGTTCTCGGCACGCTGACTGCCAATAGGATCGTCTCCGCTGGGCAGACTCCTCGGCTCCCTGGAGCAGGGACTGGCAGGCTCTCTCTGTGAAGGTCCAGGCGGGCCACGCCTTCAGTACTGCGGTCCTCTGGTCTCTTGTCTCGGCTCTCAGTCCCGTTGTCACAGTGCAAAGGCAGCACAGACAGTGTATAACCAGGTGGGCGTGGCAGTGTGCCAATAAAACTTTATTGACTAAAGCAGGTGTCTGCCGGCATTTGGCCCTCCAGGAGCCTCTCCTTCCCAGCAGGCCGGGTCTTTGATGCACATTGCTTTTCAGTAATGGGCGTTAACAAGAGAAGTTTCGATAGAGCAGGACAAATGCTTGAAGAAAAAAGTCAAATTGATAAAATGTTAACCTCTTCCAAAGACAGCGATTTAACTGTCAAGGACTAAGACTGGGCTCTGGGAAAAGCGGTGGTGCTCTCCAGGAGTTCTGAAGACAGGACCTGCTATAAGATGGTAGTGCAAAACCCCAAGCCCTAGCGTGTGAGCATGCAACTTTGTTGAGAACATGAGAGCAAAAAGAAGTTGGTATGCAATTTGTATTTGTTTCATTTTTAGATTTGGCATGTGAGTGCATTGTAATTTGGGTTTTAGAAATATCTAGGGTAAAATAATAATTTTCTTGATTTCCAATTTTGATAAAACCCTGATCAATCAAATACACCTTCAGGTAACTTTCACTGTAAATGCTGGTCCCGTCTAAGTCGGTTGCCTTTTCCCAGCACCAATTATGTCAGGTAATGTGGGCCCCGTTGTTTCTCTGCTGAGCAGGGATGGGAGGGCGTTGACTCAGCAGATCAAAGTTCAGCTTCCACTGTACCACAGGACCTCAAAGATTGCATGGGGAAACAGGAATGGAAAGATAAGCTTATTTGGGTAAAAAAAAGTTTTGAATGCAATGTTTTTATAAGAGGCATTTCCCATGCATTTCTTGAAGGGCCCACGTTATCTCTTGGCCTTGCTACTTCAGAGAGATGGGGTCAGGGGCCTGGGTTTGCTGAAGTCTTCATTCACAGTGTCCAGGCCAGGCCTGGGTGGAGGGGGTAGATTGGTCCCAGGGAAAGCCCCTAGTGTTTTCATCTGTTTGATGATTAACCACTGACCTTGGGGCAAGGGACATATTTTGAGCCAGCTGTACTGTTGGGTCTGCTCTGCTGAGTTCCGTAAGGATATATCCCTATTGCCACGACTAAAAGTCATCAACTCTCTAAGCATCAGCATCAGATGCCACAAAGTGTCTTGGAAAGCCCCCTGGGTGGAGGGGGAGGTGACCGAACCCCTGGCCAGGAGGGGAACCCTATGGCAGCTGACCGTGAGCAGCACAGGCCTTCTCAAAACCACATCTTGCATGCAAGGTCCTCCCGGGTCATTGACTTCCGGGTGTCAGCAGGCTTAACCCCTTCCCTCTGAGCCTCCTGGGCTCCAGGGAATACTAGGTCAGTGGGATATAGCGTGGGGATTATGACGTCAGACTGCCCTGGGCTGCAATCCCAGCCCCGCCGCTCACCTGCTCGGGCGAGTCTGGGCCTCTCCACGGGCAGGCTCTGTGACTCTCCAGCCTGCAGGACGGTGGTCATGCTCGTCCGTCCCTAGCTCACAGAGCTGTCTGATCCTTTCCTGAGGCACATCAGGGACCGATGCCTGCTTGGGATGCCCTGCCGCAGGTGCTCACCGAGTCGGAGCTCTCACCCGGGCCAGATGCCTGGTGTGCTCCACCAAAATAAAGCAGGAATCTGAGCTCCAGGTGTCACCTCTGACCTCAGTGTGCAGGTTGGAGCAGGGGGCTGGCTGCTCAGAGAAGATTCTCAGCTCCCTGCCTCTTCTCATTGCCAGCAGCCCCAACAAGCGAGGCCCGCCGACGTACAACGAGCACATCACCAAGCGCGTGGCCTCCAGCCCGGCGCCACCCGAAGGCCCCAGCCACCCCCGAGAGCCAAGCACACCCCACCGCTACCGCGAGGGGCGGACAGAGCTGCGTAGAGACAAGTCTCCCGGCCGTCCCCTGGAGCGCGAGAAGTCCCCGGGCCGCATGCTGAGCACGCGGAGGGAGCGGTCCCCCGGGAGGCTGTTCGAAGACAGCAGCAGGGGCCGGCTGCCGGTGGGAGCCGTGAGGACCCCACTGTCCCAGGTTAACAAGGTAAGGCTCCCTCCGAGCCCGCGCGTCTGCCGCGGAGCCAGAGGAGGGGCTTGGGGCTCAGGGCTTGGGGCCTCTGTGACTGCACTTGAGGCTTTGTGAGGTGTATGAGACCAGGAAGAAAACATACTTCATTGTAGAAGAGGACTCCTACGCAAACAGATTACATGTGTGATTAAGTAGGCGGGGGGCCTGTGGGTGGGTCTAAAACCATGATGGCTACCCCAGGCAGATTGTTTCGTTCCCCCAGGGTGAGTGTTAGCAGCTTCTAGAGGTCTCCTGTCTACACCAGCAGATATAAGTGTCCACCAGGGGTCTTCGAAAAGTTCATGGAAAATATGTATTATTAAAAAAACTATGCATATATCTCAACATGTATTTTTATTTGAAAGTTATAAAAGCAGAGGATTCAAAAAATTTTTTTAAAAGATTTATTTATTTGAAAGTCAGAGTTGGAGACAGGGAGAGAGAGAGCGCACCCATCCACTGGTTCACTCCCCAAATGGCTGCAACAGCCAGAGTTGAGCCAAGCCAAAGCCAGGAGCCACGAGCTTCATCCGGGTCACCCACCTTAGGTGGCAGGGGCCCAAGCACTTGGGCCATCCTCCATTGCCTTTTCCAGGCCATCAGCAGAAAGCTGGATCAGAAGTGGAGCAGCCAGGATACAAACTGGCACCCATATGGGATGCTGGCATTGTGGGTTGCAGTTTTATCTGCTATACCACAACACTGGTCCTTCAAATTTTTTTGCAACAAAATAAAGTTGTTTTGTAATTGATTTTTTTCCCATTTTATTTGCAAGGCAAATCTTGCATCCACTGGTTCACCCCTGAAATGCCTAGAATAGCGGGGTTGGGTTGGGCCAGTCGAGGCTGAAGCTAGGAGTTGGAGACTCCGTCCAGGTCTCCCACGTGGGTGGCAGGGACCCCAGTACTTGAGCCATCACCTGCTGCCTCCCAGGTGTGCATTGGCAGGAAGCTGGATCAGAAGTGGAGCTGGGACTTGGACCCAGGCGCTCTGATACTGGATGTGGGCGTCTCAAGTGCTGTGCCAAGCGCCTGCCCCAAACTTAACCTTTAGTTTGATTTTTCAATGACCTTTTTGAAGTTTCCTTGTACTCTCCCTTTCTAAACACGAACGAGGGCAACCACACGAACTGCTCTGTGCTCCGCCTCTCACGCCCACCCAGTTCGTGTTCGTGTGTACCGATTTTTCCCCGGAAAGCCCCACAGAGACGGTGTCAGAGGCCACTGCCTGCAAGCACTTTGCATTTTTTGAAAACTAAATCACGTGCATGTATCATCCATGTAATTTGGGGTTGACAGCTGAGGAGGTGGGTGGATGTGTTGAAGACGAGGGGCTCCCGTGTGCAGGGGAGGCCAGCCAGTTCCCGGAGACCACTCTCAACAAGGGACTGATTTCCTGGGCGCCTTTACTGGTAGAAAGAGGAGAAGCCAGCCACGTGTTTTTTCTTATCCTTTTTTATTTTTTTAAAGATTTATTTATTTATTTAAGAGGTAGAGCTACAGTGAGAGGGAGAGGCAGAGAGAAATCTTCCTTCCGCTGGTTCACTCCCCAAATGACCGCAGTGGCCGGAGCTGCGCCGATCCAAAGCCAGGAACCAGGTGCCTTCTCCCGTCTCCCATGTGATTTGGGCCATCTTCTACTGCTTTCCCAGGCCATAGCAGAGAGCTGGATTGGAAGAGGGGCAGCCAGGACTAGAACCGGCGCCCACGTGGGATGCCAGCGCCGCGGCTGGAGGATTAACCTACTGCAGCATGGCACCGGCCCTCTTATTCTTTCTGATTTGCCAATAAAGCCATGTGTGTGTGCGCGCAGCAGAAGTCCACAGCGAGCTTCAGGGACTGCTCAGTGGCTTCCGCTCCCTGACTGAGCCCAAGCGACAGGGGCCAGCTCCGCGGGGCAGGACTCACGGCAGCCGCCGTGCGCTCCTGTGTGGACTGTGCAGAGTGAGCCCGGCAACCTCTGGGGTCCTGTGGGCTGGGATGGCTAAACCCCCCCCTCCTCGTTCTGTTCCTAGGTCTGGGACCAGTCTTCAGTATAAATCTCAGCCAGAAAAACCAACTCCTCATCTTAATCTGCAGGAAAATACCAAACACACCACGGAACTCCGCTGAAGGGGACCGCAGCGGCCGTCGGCTCAGCCGCCCCCGGCACAGCCGGGCCCAGACCCGCCTCGGCACGGACACCCGTCTCCCGGAGGTGCAGGTGGCTGTGGCTGCTCCTCGGCTCTTCCTGCAGTCATCTTTGCACTTTGTTACTCCTTCAAAGCATTCAGCAACTTTTGTAAAGCTTTAGCCTGTACCAGTTCATCAGAGGAAACCAACCGGGACGCCTCCTGACTACGACGTGGTTAGACTCCTAGTTAGCTGCTCTCAGATCGTAGGCTTGGTTGGTTTTTCTTTTGGTTTTGGTTTGTTTCCGTTTTTTTTTTTTTTTTTTTAAAGACCACGGAATTCTTAATAGATTTGAATAGCAATGTAATTCCTGTTGTAGTCCTTTTTAGCTAGATCCCACCATCAGGTCTTTGCCACTGGCACGCAGCGTAGAAGAGTCCCCGTCCGTTGGCTAGCACTCTAGTAGGCTCACTCTCGTTCAAGTCCATCCTCCTAGCTGGCCCTGTTTTCCCCAGGGCGAAACCGTAGCCGAATGTTTACTGTTCTCATTGCCTTTGACGGCCTCAATGACTTCCCCTCCCACCAGCTGAGAATGTACAGAGGTCAGCGGAGGTCAGCGGAGGTCAGCGGGCCTCAGCTCGCAGGCAGTGACTTGGGGCCAAGGGACCTCTACAGAGTTTTCCTTCCCTGCCCCTCAGCATCCTCCCCCAGCCTGCTCCCCACTCTCCATCGTAGCTGTGGCCAGGAAAGCATGCTAAAGACTGGCTGTGACGCCAGCGTTAACGGCTCTCGGGGTCGGGGGGGGGGACCGGGGACACCCACCTCCTGTCCGTGCGGGCGCTGGGGTGGGGAAGACCCCCCTCCCGGGAGTTGTGCATGGCGGTTCCCTGCATGTGCTGCCCCAGCCTGGCTGCCCCGGCCCGGGTCGCTCTGCCTGTATCAGCACCGCCCCATAGCATAGCCCCCGCCGACTCGAGACCCTCTGACCACTTTGCCAACTAAATGGCCACACCAAGCTGCAGTCTGTAGCACTGAACAAACAAAACACAAAACGCTCAAGCCTTACGACCAGAGAAGGATTTCAGCGAAGCACCACGTCACACTCGGCGCCCGCCCGCCCGCCACGCTCCCCTGCTGGCTCCCCCGCGGGCGCTCTGTTCACACACAGCCCAGCACGGTTCTACCCCAGGAAACTGTGACTTCTAGACGAGCCTTTCCCTAGGGCTAGATCTAAGACCAGGAGGTGGGAGGCAGAGCCGCAGCTCAACTCTCCCAGCCCCGCCGGGGCGGGAAGTCCTCCGGTGCAGTGCGGCTCCCACCCTCTCTCCCTCCCCTCCGGGAGGGTGTGGAATTCCTGGCAACCGGTACAGAACCAACCTAGAGGCTCTGCAGTTGGCAAGCTAACTAGCGGCCTTACTTCTGCCTTTAATCTCCCACAAGGCACCTCTTGCTTTGGATTCTCCATGACTCTCTTGGGCACGCCTCGTCCACCAAGGCGCACCCTAGGTGTAGGCTAAAAGGCAGACCTGTGTCCACCACAGCAGGCGAACATGACCGTGTTCTTAACCCGTGTGTCCGCAGTTCAGGTCGCTCTCCAGATTGCAACCTGGCCCAAACACTGGCTCCTTCCTGCTCGTCTCTTAACCTAAGTGCTTTTTTGTCTGAAACGCCCATGAACCTCCATGTTGTAGCGTCGCTGGCAGGTGTCCTGCTGTTGTGTCCCCTGTGTCGCTTGGTGTGTTCAGGGTCCCATCCCCGCCCCCAGCCCCCTCCCCCAGGGCAGATTGGACTGAATGTTGGCCGCAGTTTCTGTCTCTTGGTCCACAAGCGTTTGGAAGGGTCCCTGAGTTTGGTCTTTCAGTCTTGGCATTTCATTTAGGCGCTCCATGAGAAACGGGCAGCTGACGCCCTGACACTGTATATTGTGTGTTCCATCTGTGAAATGCTTCCCGCTATATAGAACTAGCTCAAAAGACTGTACATATTTACAAGAAACTTTATATTCGTAAAAAAACAAAAAAGGAAATTGAATTGGTTTCTACTTTTTTATTGTAAAAGGTGCATTTTTCAACACTTACTCTTGGTTTCGACGGTGGTAGTTGTGGCCAGCTGCCCTTCCCAGGAGCGGGGGAGCCCCGTGCGACCACCACGATGCCAGCAGGGAACACCGGGACACGAAACTGCGTCAGAAGCTTCTTAGCATAAGTAAGATTCTAGGTCCCCAGCAGTACAGGCTCTTTCCTCATTCCCTTTTTTATTCTGAGCGCAGAAGAGAACACAGGAACAGTTGGAGGACCCACCGTGAGAGGAACGGACCTTGTTGTGGAACAGTAGTGAAATAAAGCAATGATCTCCACCTGCTGGCTGCCCTGCAATCCTCTTTCCTTGAGAGGCCTTGAAAACGCTGCCTGGGGTCGGCGACGGCTCCCTGTGCGGGGAGACGGCCCCTTGGGGACCGGCTGGGACAGCCCTGTGGTGGTGGGTGCAGGGAGGTGGGCCCTTGGGGACCGGCTGGGACAGCCCTGTGGTGGTGGGTGCAGGGAGGCGGGCCCTTGGGGACCGGCTGGGACAGCCGCGTGGTGGTGGGCGCAGGGAGGCGGGCCCTTGGGGACCGGCTGGGACAGCCGCGTGGTGGTGGGCGCAGGGAGGCGGGCCCTTGGGGACCGGCTGGGACAGCCGCGTGGTGGTGGGCACAGGGAAGTGGGCCCTTGGGGACCGGCTGGGACAGCTGCGTGGTGGTGGGTGCAGGGAGCTGGCTCCACAGAGCAGGTTGGGACAGCCATGTGGTGGTGGGTGCAGGGAGGTGGGCCCTTGGGGACCAGCTGGGACAGCCGTGTGGTGGTGGACGCAGGGAGCCAGTTCCATGGGGCAGGCTGGGACAGCCGTGTGGTGGTGGACGCAGGGAGCCAGTTCCATGGGGCAGGCTGGGACAGCTGTGTGGTGGTGGGTGCAGCACAGGGAGGCAGGGAGGGCTGGGATAACCGCGTGGTGGTGGGCGCGGGGAGGCGGCCCCCCAGGTCGGGCTGGGGCAGCCTTGTGGTGGAGGGTTAGCACGCAGGCTGGTGTCCTGCAGTCAGATGGGGGGGGTGGGGTACGTTCTCTTCCGAAAGTGCGATGCTCGCAATGAATCATGAATTCACAGTCAGGGTCGTCTTATCGGCCTGACTGCAGACTGGGAAAGCGCGTAGCAGTCAGCAGGCATCTTGCAGAGACTACTCGGTGGGTGGCCCGGTTCTCCTGGGGTGCAGATAACTAGGAAAACGGGTCAGCGGCAGCGTTCTCTCGCCAGGCATGGTAAGGCCACTGAGGCTTTAATAATGTGCATTTCCTTTGGGGGAAGCAGTTGATTGAGGTAATTAAGAATCTCTGTACTTCAGTTTTTAACTAGATGAATAGTTAAGTCTGCAGGTAAATTTAAGATGAATATTTACGACTGCGAGGTAAGTCTTGTCAGTTTGTACTTTGTCATATAAACTTGCTTGAGCCAGATAAATATTGTTTTAGGCAAATTGTGACTTTTTTTTTTGGTTTGTTTCCTGTCACTTTTAGTCATTGATGTGTCTTTTTAAATTTTTATCTATTTGAGAGGCAAAGAGAGAGTTCGATTTGCTAGTTCTCGTCCCACATGCCCGCCTCGGCTGGGGCTGCAGCTGCGGCTGCCCACGCGCCTGGCAGGGTTCTCATCACTGGAGCCAGGGTTGTGCGCGGTAGCAGGAAGCTGAGCCAGGAACGGAACACAGGCGCTGCGCTGTGGGACGCTGGTACCCTAACCGCTAGGCTAAATGCCAGCCCCTGCTGTCTGATCTTGTAATGACATCATCCGTGGTTCAAACTGGACTTGGGTTGCCTCTGACATTGCTTGTGATGGGAACCATAGACAAGAGTTCTGTTCCTCTTTTCTGTTTTACCGTCGGGCATGACAATCCGCCCCAAGGTCAGAATTTTAAGAGGGAAAATAGGAAGCGAGATGCTGGCGCCTTTCTTTCTCTGAAACATTAGACAAATGCCCTTCCCTGACCACAAGCAGCCTTTTCCGTTATCGCCCTGAGGGTCCTCGGCCCCCGCACGCAGAGCACTCGGGAAGCTAAGCAGGCGCTGGCGTGGTTCTGACAGGTGCAGGGCAGCTTCTAAGGCCCAGCCCTCTGTGCTGCCCCGGCTCCTTCAGCACAGAACGAGCAGTCACATTTCCTGTGCTCACAACTTGGTCTTCACAGCAGGCTTCATTCCCGTGAAACCTCAGGGCTTGGACTTAGGCCGAAAAGAGACGTGTGCTCGCTGGGACGGGGCAGCTGCTTTGTCCCACCGCGCCCGCGTCTGTGATTGGCTCCAGGAAACGTTCCTGCAGACGGAAGTGGAGCATCAGGGAGCCCTGCAGGCGTGGGACAAGCCAAGCCTTCTGTCGCAATGCAGTGGTTGAATTGGCTTCTGAGCCCGGAGGGGAGGGGGTGGGGAACTTTTGCTTCCTCTTCCCCACAGGGCATCTGGCAATGTCTGGAGGCATTCATGGCTGCCACCACTGCTGTTGGTATCCAGTGGGTAGAGACCGGGGATGTTGCTGAACGTTCTACATTCTATGGTGCACAGGAACCCGCCCCCACTCCTCCCCCAAGTCACCAAGAATGGTCTGGTCCAAATAGCGTGGAGGTGAGACGCGTCGGCCTGTTCCCCTTGTTCTAGTTGACTTGCTTGGCCATGTAAAAACTATTCCTGGTGTCTGAGGCATGGGATTGTGGCTCAAGGCACTCGCTGTTTATATGAAAAAAGATGTTATCATTCGCCTAATCCAACGTTGATGTTTCCTTTGCCTGGCACTGGGGAGGGAGGCGGTGGAAGTGTAGAGGGGAGCACTCTGTTTACCCCTGAGTCTATCAATGATTAATGAACTCGGTTTGCCCTGGAGATGTTGTCAGAGGTGGAAGAAATAAATTTGAAACTAACTTTACTGCTGTACGGAACTCTGCTGCCTTCCAGAGCTTTGAAATAGGAACCTGGCTCCCAGTGTGCACATCTGGGCTGTGTTGTCTCCAGGTGCGATGGGTAAACTCAGCGTAGGGGGACAGTTTAGCAAGAACAGAAACCCCATTTCTCCTGGTTCCAGAGGCCGCTCTGGTCGTCTGGTGAGAGCCACTGTCTGCTTCCCACATGGTGCCCTGTTGCTGCCCCATCACCCAGAGGGAGGAGGCTATGCCCTCACGCAGTGGGAGCTGCCAGCGGCCTCTCTGTGAGGGTCTCCATCCCATCCCCCTGACATCTGGCCCTTGGAGGGGACACATTCAGACCCGAGCAGTGGTGGACCAGGTCCTGGCAGAACCGGTGCATGTGCAGAAGTGAACCACGCTCCCACACAAGCAGAGTGGAAGCTCACCTCCCCACTGAACGTGCAGGCTCTGCCCAGCCTCGGATGACACCACGGACACTGCCTTGGCCTTCCAAGTCATGCCGGTCTCCCAGCAAGGAGCCGGCACTCTTCCCTGCTCTGGTCTGCTGGTTTCCTGCTTGTGGCCACGTCCCATTCATGTTCTAAAGGCTTTGTGGCTCCCCGTGTGAAGCAAGAGTCCTTGGGGCTGAGTGCTAGTCCGACCCCTCCCATTTTTCAGGGGGGAGACCGGCTCCGAGAAGCCCTGTGATTGCTCGAGGTCACACCGCTGGAGGGTGACTGAGCTGGACCAACACTGCTCCTCTCCCCGCAGCGTCCGCTCTCGGGGCAGGGGCACGGCTGCAGAATGACCACGTCAGCTTGTGCACGCCATCAGCTTTCCCCACGCTTACACTGGGAGGAAGTGCCGGGGGCGGGGGAGGCAGCAGCCTGCCCAGGGCCCTCCTGGCTTTTCAGTAGTTTGGTACGTGCGGCTGTGGGTCCCACATCCATGGATCCGGCCAACCACGGGTGGAAAATATTTTTAAAAGGGAACTGCACCTGTACCACATGTGCTCTTTTTAGCAAATATTTCCATGGCATTTACGTCATGTAAGTAATCCAGAGGTGACTTAAAGTCCAGAGGGCCGTTACAGGTTATACCCAACGCCATGGTGCTTAGATGGGTGACCTGAGCCTCTCGGGAGCCCTGCAGCTGCCCTCCTGCAGCTCCCAGAACTGCATTTACCCCGCAGGGCTGTTCTACATTTTAGTCCTTCTCAGGTTTGTGTATAGGGTTCCAGGGGGGAAAATCTATCTTCATTCAAAAGCAATTTGAGTTAAGCTTTAACCAAGGAGCCGATAAAGGGAATGCTAATGGAGCAAGTGCTACCCGGGTCACGGGACATCCCAGCGTGACACGTGGCTTCTGCCCAGGTCCCACGGGACATCCCAGCATTGACACGTGGCTTCTGCCCGGGTCCCACGGGACATCCCAGTGTTGACGCGTGGCTTCTGCCCGGGTCCCACGGGACATCCCAGCGTTGACACGTGGCTTTGCCAGTGACACGGCAGCGCGGGCAGTTCTTTTCCCTTTGGTAAGCGAATTTCCGTTACTTTTGGCTCCCTGGGTGTGTGCTTCCACTTGGCTCTGTGGCAATCTTCCGAATCATAAGCGATTTCTGTTTGTGTGGCTTTTTGAAGAAAATGAAACCTTTTACCTCGACACACAAGTGCGGAGAATGCCGCCTGACCGCAGGTCCGCTGGTTTCTGGGTGTGCCTGCCCCCTGGCCACCACGGCAGCCGTCTCCCCAGGAGGGCTCCTACAGGGAGACAGGTCCTGAACCGGTTTGCACACTGGGTTTCTGGCCTCTTGCTGTTTCTGCCGGGGGCCGGGGCCGGCGGTTCCCTCTGCGCTCCCGCTGACAGTGCAGCACCTGGCATCACTGGGGCGGTCAGGGTGGACGGCCGATGGCCAGCGTGAGTGCCCTCCTGGTTACTCCCTGCTCGATGGGCCAGATGGCACACAGCCCCCTTTCCTGCTACTTTACCTAATGCAAACTGATGGCCAGGAAGGAAAGGCAGAAGGGGGTACCTGTAACCCCTCCGCCACTCTGGGGAGGACGGAGTCCTTTCCGACCGACTCCACGAGCATCCGGCGGCTCGCAAGCCAGGCCCACGATCGCAGGTTCCTGGAGCCAGAGGCAGCTGTGCTGTGCCGTGCCTGGTGACTTCAGGCTCCCAGGCAGTGTGGTGGACGTGCCCTACGCCCCTGCCGCGAGGATGGCGGTGCCAGTCTTCACGCAGCTCAGTAAAACCAGGCTCGGGTGCACGTCCAGTCATCTTTACAAAGTTTATTCAAACGTATGCCAAGGTGACAATAATTCAGTGTTTGGAAAACGAGAACAAAAAGGGGGATCCAGACTCAGATTTCCCAGTCAGCCCTGGGAACCAGGGCGCCCGTTCCTCCCTCTCCCAGGGGAAACCGGGGGATGCGCGCTCAGTGAGAGGACCTGAGCGGGGTACGCGTGCGGCACCGCCCTGCACGCGGAGCCGAGTCTGACGGGGCCGCTGTGCCCTACAGGGTGTTTCCCAGACAAGCCCCCTGCAGGCGGCTCTCAGCGTCCCACCCCTTGAACAAGCAACGGCTACTGCTGCGGGCCCGTCTGCCAACCAGGGGCCCGGGGACACGGGCTTCCGCAGTCTTCACGCCGCCGCCGCCGCCACTGGAATGGAGAGCCGGGCGGCGTCCCAGCCTGGCGCCGCCTTCTGCGCGCAGGTTACTGCAGTGCAGTTCCCGCGGCCTGGACTCCGGCTCTGGTGACTGAAACGTGACCAAGGGCTGTGCGGTCGGCCGCCCTGGTTAAAGAAGTTCTTAGTGCACAGTGAGAGACGACTTAACGCTTCATCTAGAAATCAGATGGCTTTGAAATCCGACAGACCACACTCCCCGGAGCAGAGGAGCCGGCGTATTGCTTTGATTTCGAAGGACAGCAAGGCTGCCACCGCACTCACTGTGCGCTCCACGGCGGGGGCGAGCAAGTGGCCTTGCGTGGGGGAGTGGAAACTGTGGCTTCCGCCCGTGCTTCCAAGTGCGGTCCGGCAAGGCGGCCGGCGTTCAGTCTGGGCTCCAGGAGGCTCTCGGTGAGCAGGGGAGAGGCCACGTGTTCGGGGCCGCTGCCGGGCAGTGCTGCAGAGCCCCGCGCGGAGCCCCCGAGGCTGCGGCACGGGAGGCCATGGGGGCCGGGGCTCTTCAGGGGCTGCAGGGCCCGGCCGAACCTCCAGGGAGCACAGGGCAGCTGTGAAAGGTCTCGGAGATCGTGCGCCCCCTCCTGGGGAGCGCGCGTGGGGCCCGCCTCCGGCTCTTCATATGGGCTTGTACAGCAGGGTGGTGACGTACTTTTTCTTGTACCGGTGGGTCGCACTAAGCACCATCACTCCATCCTAAGGAAGACGCGAGAATTATGGAAGGCAGCACTGAGGTGGGGCTCACAGCTCAGCCCGTGAGGACTGTCAAGAGGCTTCACAACGGGAAAGCCCTGGACCCACGCACACCCGAGCTGGAGCAGGCGCGTCAGGAGCTGGACCCTGGCCCAGGTACCTCTGCAACAAGGGTCCTCTGGGCACGGCCATTACCTTGATGGAGAGTGCGTAGAGGTGGTTCAGCATGACGTGGTTGGGCTCAGGGAGCAAGGCCGGGTCACACTGTGAGGGGAGAGAGGCGGGTGTGAGTGCTCATGCCGTGGACATCAAGAGGATGCCGTGTTTTCGCAGCCTGTGCAAGCCGGCCAGTGAGGTGGGGAGTGGTGCTCCCGCCACCTGCTGTGTGCTCTGGCCAGGCTTTCCCTGGGCCTCTCCGTGTGGGCCCCGTTCCGTCCTAAGAGGCGCAGGCAGGGACACAGGAGCAGTCCGCTGGGAGCACGACAGCACCCACACACACAACGTGCGTACCACTCCCGGGCAGCGGCTGTCCGGCTCGTGGAAGACCCGTGACCTTGGAGGAGGAAAGCATCGGCAGCGACGCCCATTCAGGCTCACGCAGGACCCGCGCTTAGTGGTGCCACTGATTTTTAAGAGAAGCCGGAAACCTGGATTTCTTTCTGTAAACTTCTAACTTTAAGGTTAATTCAAGTAATAATAATTTAAAAAGGTATCATTTTGTCAACAGATCCCCAGCAGGTGCTTGTAGGGAGACGGTGCAGCGTTAGCGGGGGAGCACAGGACCGCCCACCTGCCTGCTCTTGGTGCCGTCTCAGCCGCTCACTATGGCCCTGAAAGGCTTTCTTCTTAACTTTAAGCTGAACTGTGTCTACAGGGAACGGGCACTCAGCCTCACGGTTAGGACATCTGTGCTGCCGCGTGGAGCTTGGGTTTGAGCCCAGCTCCAGCTCCTGACGCCAGCTTCCTGCTAGTGCAGACCCTGGGGGCAGCCGCGACGGCTCAGGTGCCTGGACGCCTGCCCGCCGTGCAGAGCTGCGTGACCGACCAGCTCCGGCTTCAGCCTGGCTCAGCCCCCGCTGCTGAGCATTTAGGGAAAGAACCAGCGGCTGGGACCTGTTTTGCATTTCCAATAGTCACTTTCCTTTAGAAAAGTGTGTATGAGCACTTACTCTGTATGACATGTTGTGAAATACTTGTCTGATCTACTCTTCATGTACTGCTGGTACAGCCCCTGTGGAAGTTCCTGAATCTGAAAGAGCCACCGTCGGCCCAGCAGACACTGTGTGTGTATCCACAGGGAAGACAGTCGTATGTCAGGACATCTGCACTCCTATTCCTCACTGCACTACTCACAACAGCTACGCTAACCAACCCGAGGGCCCATCAGTGATGAATATACTACTACAGTGGAACAGTGAAGAAGGAAATCCTGTCCCTCGTGACGACACGAATGAACCCAGAAGCCACTGTTTAAAGAAATAACCCAGGCACAGAAGATGCTGCCTGTCTCCCGTCTATGTGCAAACTAGACAGCTCCGTCAAGCAGAGGGCAGTGGTGCTGGTGACGAGATGCTAGTCAGCGGGCTTGTCAGGAGGGATGAATTCAAGATCTGCTGTGGGGCTGGCACTGTGATGGACGAGGTTAACCCGCTGCCTGCAGCACCTGCATCCCGTATGGGCACCGGTTCGAGTCCCAGCTGCGGCGTTTCTGACCCAGCTAGCTCCCTGTGGATGCAGCTGGGAAGGCAGCAGAAGATGGCACAGGTGCTTGGGCCCCTGCACCCATGCAGGAGACCGAGATGAAGCTCCTGGCTCACTGGCCCAGCCCTGGCTGCTGCAGCCATGTGGGGAGGATCCTGCAGATGGAAGAGCTCTGCCTTTCACATCAATTAATTATAAAAACACGATCTGGTGTCCTGCCTGGTGACTGCAGTTGGTATCACATGCTCAGAGAGCAGATGAAGTGTTCTCCCTGGGACTTGACTTCTGGTCCCGTTTCCCTTCCTAAAATGGGGGTAAATGCCACTTAATCCACAGGGCTGCTGAAGCCAGGATGCGTGAGGAGCACGCAGGCTGGTCCAGGGCACAGCAAACAGCAGCCATTTCGCACTGTAACTGCAACCAAGGTTTCTGAGCGCTCAGTGCTGCCTCGGACACGGGGGCCTGAGCCTTTCTCCCGGTCCACATGCCAGCATCAGTATCCGCCAGAGCAGGCAGCTAGTGCTGCTCCCTTTACCAGGAGGTGGGGAAACAGAAGTCAAACTCCAGTCCTGGCTGAGAAGGGCACTGGGAGCCGGCTAACCTACAAACCTTTGTAAAATTGATTATGAAGCTTGATGTCCCTGCGTTCTGCACCCAGCGCCTGCTTGCCACACTGCCAGTTTCAGGCAGTGGTCCTCGCCACTGGCTGCCTCTTGGCCTACACAGGGCTGACCCAGCTGTCTGGCCATCCCTAGTGTGCTGAGAAAGGGGGGGTCCCACTGGGGCAGGGTAATACACCCCGAGACCCTCCCCTGGCGGCCAGCAGGGATCTCTGTGGGGTGCCTGCGCAGGACGGCCAGCTCAGCTCAGCACATGCTTGGGCGGCATGGTCACTTCAGCACCTGCTGTGGTTTCAATGGGTGTCCCTCAGAGCGCACGTGTTTGAAACTTAACCTCAACACAACAGTGCTGGGATGTGGGGCCTAATAAGAGCTGCCAAGGCCAGGAGACCGGCCTGCAGGAAGGGATTAGTATTAACAGAGGGGGAGAGGGCCCCTGACAGTGGATTGGCTCTCGCCTTCCCACCTTCTGCCCTGGGATGACAACACAGGCGTCCATGCCAGAGGCTGGCTCCGTGCTCCTGGCCTCCCAGCTTCGCCCTCTGCAAGCCACCCAGTCTCACAGGCAGTGCAGCAGTAGCTACTCCTACAACCCCTCGAGCACACCTCTCAGCCGCTGCCCTGGGTCAAGCCCGAGGGCCAGGTGGACTGGGCGATGGCCGCCTGTCGGCTTCCGGGAACACACTTGTTTGCACGCACCGTCAGCAGCCCAGGGGAGAGGAGGGGCCCCTTACCCAAACTGTGATCCAGGAGCACTGATAGTTCTGGAAGCAATTTAGTGACTGAAGGTACATTCCAGAACGTGGGGGCCAGAGGCAGAGCGTCCCTGCACGGCTTCCTCGGCGGGGTGTGAGTGTGTGTGTGTGTGTGTGTGTAACCACTGGCTAGCAGCCCCTGCACGGCTTCCTCAGTGGGGTGTGTGCGTGTGTGCGTCTAGCCGCTGGCTAGCAGCCCCGGCCGTCAGGCGGGCTGGGTGGCCGACACTGCGTTCCTTCAGCAGTTGCTGTGTGCACGGTGGGCAGAGGGGAGCAGACGCCCACATACTCACGGAAATGCCGGTGTCCTTGTTCAGGATGACCTGCAGCAGGTGTGGAGGGAGAATGGGCGGAGCTTTAAACCGCTCCTCTGGCTTGGACACATAGGGCTCCTGATGGTAGGGTCCCGGCGGGGAACTGGACAGCTCTGTTGGGAGACGGTGACAGCACATCTGTTGAAAATCGCAAGCTCTGGGGGCAGCCTCATTTAATCTATGGCGTTGTCACCTAGTTTTCCTCAATTCAGACTTTGATTCCCTCGACAGTTCTACGTACAGGCTCCGAGGATAAACAGAGGGGATGAAGAAGCCCTCTGGAAGGTGGGTGACTGGCAAAAAGCTCAGCAGTGAACTCAGATGGCCTGGGGAAGACGGGCGGCAGTGAACTCAGATGGCCTGGGGAAGACGGGGCGGCGAAGCCGGCGAGTCTCGGTCAGACTAATGAGGCGGCCGCTCCCAGTCACCCAGCCCAGTAACGCTGCCACCTCGCTTCAGGCTGGGCTGGCAAAGGATACAGAGCTAAGGCTTCGAGAGAGGATTAAGTGGCTCAGCACAAGCTATGCGCATCACCAGTCACGATGGAATAGAAGATAAAGCTGCCTGCTTACCCAGAGGCAGTGGAGAAAAACGGGTTATGTAAGGCATGGCACATTTCAAACAAAAAATAAAACCCAAAACTGAAAACCCGATTTCTAAAGGCTCTTTGATTCTATCACACTCAAGTTCCTGCCAAAGCCCTTGCCTGAGTCTCCTGATTGTACAGATATGTTAAGAAGCTTCCAGAAGTGTGGTGTTCACGTTAGAAGGAGCTCGCTCAGTGAGGTCTGGCCAGCTGCGAGGGGCCGAGTCCCCACCCTCATTTCCAAGGGGACAGGCCCCCCCCGCACCTGACCCGGTCCCATCACAGCAGGACCCTGAGAAGAGCCGGAAGGAGTACAGACGGAGCATCAGGAAGGTGCCCAATGAGAGCCTCCATTGGCTCGGCAGCAGCGAGGGGCCGTGTTCCCACCCAGCTGTGATGGGCACAGCAGCCTGATGTTTAGAGTCACCAGCAGGTGGGAGGGTGTTTGGATTCTCTCCCTCCCCGGATTCCTATCTATGTGAAAAACAAAAGCAACTCAGCTCTCTAGAAGATTAGTTAGCGATCCGGATAAAACAACCTACTTTTGAATCCCGAGGTCCCACTTGGCAGCCTGACCTGTCAGCTGCTGGTGACGCTGAGAGATCCTGGTGGCAGAACCTCCGGGCCCAGCTGAGCAACGAGAGGCGTCCTATCAACTACCTGAACCTGTCACCTGCGACTGCCAGACGCACCCCGGGGAGCCTTTTCACGGCCTCCTGTGGGATCCGGGCACCGTCCACAGCGTCCCCCCCCCCCCCCCCCGAAAGGACAGGGAGCGCTGACACCTGGATTACAACGTGTATCTCTTCCCCTGAATTGAACTTGACAGAGCCTGGGTAGTTCCTTCCGGGGGGCTGGGTAGAAAGCAATTCATCTACCCCTCAAGGCTTCAGACTCCTGGGAGGTGGGCAAGTTCTGCCAGGAGTGTGTCGAGCAGGCTCCTGGAAGGAGTGCTGTGTAGCCTGCTTCCTGTGAGCCGCCTCCGGCCCTTGTCAGGGGGCCTGGCAGGTGCTAATGGAGCACACAGGTGATGGCCACGATCACTGAGGTGTCCGCTTATCACCTGTCAGGCTGCAGTCCTCCAGGCAGTGCAGGCGGGAAGTGAGCCAGCAGGCCTACCAGCGCTGGCTCCTCACCGACCCCACGTCTCTCTCCAGGGCCTCCTCGGCGCTGCCCCTAGCATGAGTGCAAGCTCTGGTCCTGTTCCATTACCTGCTGTCTGGGGAGAGACAGACCCCCCGCATGTCTGAGAAGACCTGTGCCATGACTTTCAGCTCCCGAGGGGGCAAATTTCAACAACCTGACTTGCCAGAGTCAGGGGTGAGTCTGGGGTTCCGCAGGGAGCTACACACAAGAGCCGGAGCCAGGAAGCACATCTGGAACCCGCAGAGCCCCGCCCGCGCGCGTGTGGAATAGAGCGGCTGTGTTCGTACCAGACACATCGGAGCACTTTTGGGAGTCCACCATTAAAGCATCAAATACTTCGAAGTCCGTCTTCTTCACCTGAATGACGTTGTTAACCGTGCCAAGCTGGCTGGTCACTACTGGCTGGGGAGAGACAGAGGCAGAATCATGAGGGGAGGGCTGTGAGTCACTCTGCCGAGGACTTGGGGTTCCTGGCTGGCCACCCTGCTCGTCCCGGTCACACGGGCCCGCAGTCTGACAGCGGCTCTGCTGCCTAGCCCAGACCACACGGGCATGTTTTGTATGGGGCAAAGGAACCCGCCCGCGAGCCCTGGGGAAGGGGGCGCGCTGGAGAGGAAGGGTACCTCCGAAGGGTCGTGTGTCCACTGCCCATCCACAAAGAACTTGTACTGATGCTCTCCTTCCGGCAGATCCAGGATGGCTACAAAGTTATTGTGGCTGCAAGGAAAAAGGAACCAGAGCTTTTCACCTGCCTGGGCCACTCCAAGGCTCCCTTGTCAAACCAGCCGCGGAACGACACCAGAAGGCTGCGCGGGAAGCCCAGAGCCGAGCTGCAGGGCGCCGCAGAGGCTGGGGGCAGCGGCAGCACGGGCCTCCCGGGAAACTCGCTCTGCTCAAATACTAGGAACCACGCTCCTGACCCAAAAGGTCAACAAACAGGCACTCGCGTTCTCCAGCGTGGCGGCCCTGGACGCCCAGGACGGCGACACAAGGTAAACAGGAAGCTGTCTCATTTTGCTTTGTGCCATTTGCCTCGGGCGGGAGAGGGGATCGATTTAATAGGACATAAACATTCTCTAAAGAAACTTGCAAAACTACTAAAAAAATTTAAAAAGGTCCCAGGGCACTAGTGTCACCCAGCGTTGCTCCTGACTCGGGCTGCTGACAGACGCACGCGGCCCCGGGCGACAACCAGGAGGACCCAGCCGGGCACCTCATCCCCAGCGCTCAGCAACGCTGATGCGTTCTCAGGACGACCTGAGACAGGAGTCCGGGCCAGGTTCCTGGGAACGCGTCACCCCTGCTGACGAGGCCCGCGCGGCCCCTACCTTCCAAACGAAACGCGATCCTGGGACCCAAGGTCGGAAGGGACCACAGGGATCCCCTGCTGCAAACTCCCAGCCCAGCGCTCCGCCCACCCCGCCAGGTGACCAGGTGATGTCCGGGACGCCAGCGGGCGGGTCCTCCAGCACAGGCGCTGTGGGAGTCACCCCTGTGAGGCCGTGAGGAGGGTTTCTCCTCCTCGTGCCCTTTCCTGGTCGCCTGCAGCCATGTCTCGGCTCCCGGCACACGCAGGCAGCGCCCGGCGTTACCTTCTGGTGAGGGGCAGCTTGCTCCAGTTGTTGAAGGACCCAGAGAGGTACACTTCCTTCCCGCCTCCCGTCCACCGGAACACCGTCGGCCGGGCCTGGGCGGGGGCTTTGTCGTTCACCTCCAGATCGTGCTGCCAGGCCAGGAACTCCTCCTTCTCGGGGGCCTGGAAGCAGAGCGTGTGTCGCGGGATAGGAGGTCAATGAGCTCCCGGCCAGTGCAGCCTGAAGAGGCGCTGCCATGACCCTGTAGTCGGCTGGCCGTGCCTCAGTTTCCCCACCAGCACCACGGAGATGAAAACATTCCTAAGGTTGTTGGGAAGACTGAGGCGGACAGTCCACGTGGAAATGTCCTGCCGAGTGACCGACAGGACGTGCGGAAGCGCCTCCTACCCAGCACTGTGTCCCTCACTAGCAGAGAGGCCACCTGTGGGGCTGGCGCAGTGGGGCACCGTGTTAGCCACTGCCCGTGACACGGTGGATCCATGTGGCGTCCCGTACCTGAGCACTGGCTCCACTCCACAGGCCCACTGCTCTGCCTCTAGTCCAGCTCCCTGCTAATGCGCCGGGCAAGGCGGCAGAGGGTGGCCCAAGTACTCGGGCCCCTGCCACCCATCTGGCAGACCTGGATGGAGCTTCTGGCTCCTGGCTTGGGCCTGGCCCAAATCAGGCCGTTGCAGCCATTTGGGAATAAACCAGAGGACGGAAGCTCTCTCTCAGCCTTTCAGATAAAGAACTTTTCTTTTTTAAAAAGGAGCTCTGCATTAGAACTCCAGGGGAAAGTATCAGATATGCTTGGAAAACTGCTTAATAAACGTCATTTTCCTCCCTTCGTTAAACAAGACTGGAACTATGTGAACATAAGTGAGGGATCATTCCAGAACCGGTCAGTTTGAAAATCGGCAGATCCAGACTTTGAGGAAGGGAAAGACTATTCACTGGCAGGAACATTGTCCTGGTGCTGGTGAGAAGAGATACTAAATAAGACATTACGATGAAGTGTAACGTCCAGTGTAAGTGTTGTGTAACTGAAGTGTTCTGGCCTAAGAGAGACATAAACACATCCAGCTCTGGGAGAAATAAATAAAGGATGTTTAAACAAAGTTTCCTGGCCAGACGCCAAGACCTTTTCAAAGGGCAGTAGCTGGAGGAGGGGACAGGCTTTTGGGGCGTCCAGCAGGCCTTTGGCGCCTGAGCTTATCTGCAAGATGCATGTGTCTACGGAATTCTAACAAGACCTGTGGGTTAAAGAATGCCAGACCAGAACCACAGTGCAGGGAGGATGTGACGCCCACAGCCCCCACGGTGAACAGGTGTGGTTAAATCTGCTGCATGATTCCAGGCAGTTACAATGTATGCTCCCCAGATCTGCTACACAGGTGGACCGCAACACCAGCACTTCTGGCACAAAGCTATGGTGTCTTCAATAGCCTTGCTGGGGTCCCGTGTACTTCTGGGGGAAGGGACGTTAAGTCAACACGGTTCCAAAGTTCAGGTTGCAGGCAGCTTTCTGGAAATGCAACAAGTTCAGGAAACAAGGTCCAAGCACAGGATGGAGGGCCAGGTAACAGCAGATCTTCCTAGTCAGACCCCCAACTAAGATCTGAGGGTGTGAGACGGTGTCAGCACCCAGCCCAACAATGGAGGGAAAAAGTGAGTCAATCGTGTGCAGGTGCATACTAACAGGGTCCCCTTCATCCTCTCTACTCCGTCCCTTTAAGGAATGAGTTCTCAGGCGATGGACAGGATCATGGCTTTGGTGGGAGAGGAGGACCCGCTGGGCTCGTCACAAAGCAGACCGTCCCAGGGGATCCGATGCGGCCTGCCAAGAGGTGTGCTTTGGCCCGCTTCCAATACTGAATCCCAGACACAACACAAGGGCGCCCACCCACCGCCACCTCCCAGAGCCCGCGTTCCACCGCCGGACGCCGCCGGGGCCTGCGCCCGGCCGTTCTTCCTTCTGCTTCCACGTGTGCCCTGATCCACGCCCCCCCCCCACCTCCCCAAAGCGGACCGCACAGCCCCCAGACCCACTCCTACGACGGGCCGGGCTGCCTGCGGGGCACGCAGGACTTCCCGAAGCCGTGAGACTAATTACACCTGGGAGAAACGCGGCCGGCCGGGGCTCACTTCCCGCCGGCGCGACGCCCTGAATTAATTAGGAGCTGGAAACTGTCCCCCGAGCGGCCTGCGGTGCAGCGCCAAGGGAGCGGCCCCCTCCCTCGGGGCCGCGCCCCCCTGCCCGCGCCCCCCGAGCCGCGCACCTTGATCTCCTCCGAGTGGAAGAGGTCGGCGTCCTCGGGGCCGTCCATCAGGATCTTGGGCCTGTCCCCGTCCTTGGCGCCCCCCGAGCTGTCCCTGCGGGGCGTCTTGTGGCCGCCGTGCCGCTCCAGCGCGGCGCGCTCACTGCTCGTGTTGCCCATGGCGGGGGTCTGCGGGGCCACGGGGAAGCCGAGCCGGGTGGCACTCCCCTCGAGTCCGGGGAAGGGTCGGGAGGTGCCTGGAGCGGGATCGCCAGGCTGCGCGAGGTTTCGCAGTCGCGCCTCCCCTGCGCCCGGACCTTACAAGCGGGAAGATTAGCCGGCACTATCCTGACAACTCCCCCAACCCCTCAGCCACTTCCGCTTCCGGCGACTCCGCCCCACAACGGGGGAGGCTGTGGCGGGCGCAGCCCGGGGCTAACTCGTCGTCACTTCCGCTTCCGGCGATGGCTGGCTTCCGTGGGCTTCAGAGCCGCGCAGTCGCAGTCGGCCGCACGGGGGGCCCGACCCAGCGTGAGGCCGTGGAGGGCCGGCAGGGGGCGCACCAGTGCACCGGCGGCCTGGGCCACTCTACCTGCGCTGGAGAGAGCGATGCCAATGGATGTACTAGGCCGCCTTCTCTGGTGCCACCCTGTACGGCTAAAGGTGCAAAAGTCTGATTAAGAAACCGCCCTTTGCTTAAAGCCCCTTGGTGCCGTGGCTGTTAACGCTTTAGGATGCATTAGACTCATTTTGCTAGAAGTTTCTTCCTTCTAGTAGCTCGAGGGCTACAAAAGAGAACTTTTATTAAATTCAGTGCGTAGGCTTTTACAGATTTATTTATTTATTTGAAAGTCAGATGGGGGGGGGCAGAGAAAGAGATCTGCCATCCGTTGGTCACTCCTCAGGTGGCCACAATGGCCAGGGCTGGGCCAGGCCAAAGCCAGGAGCCAGGGGCGTCATCCCAGTCACCCACGTGGGTGGAGGGGCCCAAGGACTTGGGCCATCCTCTGCTGCTTTTCCCAGGCCATTAGTAGGGAGCTGGGTGGGAAGTGGAGCAGCCCAGACGAGAACCGGTGCCCGCATGGGATGCCAGTATTGCAGGCAGCGTCTTTATCCTCTACTCCACAATGACGGCCCCAGTGCGTAGGTTTTTGATGAGTAATTTTGCAAAGGCATGATTAGCATTTGTCATTTACTACAGAACGTGGGTCAGCAAAGAGTATGCACGTATGACCCTTCAATATTCTAATCTCATTGCCTTATTTTTGTTTTTTGTATATTTCACACAATACCTCACCGGACCTGGTTGTGCGTTTTGTTCACTGAACATCTGTTTAGTACCTACAAAGTCCCGATGTTGTGGCAAGGAAATGGGAAACACAGATGATCAAGACGAAGTCTTCTAGAGTGGGCAGCTTCTCTCAAAATAATAATAATAAAGAAAAAAGCACCTTCGTTTTTCCGATTTTACCGCTGGGAACCCATCTACAGAAATATCACACAAGGAACTATAGCTGAGCCGGTTCATTGGCCACACCAGCTCTGAGAGCATAGTAAGTGTAAGAGGCACATTATTTTTTTTTTACATTAAACATTATTAATTTTTTTACATTCTAATCTCTTGAAATTGGATATTTCTTAGAATTGGTGCCATCTTAGATACGAAGAAATAACGAAATGACAGCCTGACCAATCTGGAACGTTTGTTAGTGGGGAAATGGCTAAGTGGATTAAACAGTCATTTTGTAGAATACTGCACCATGTTTTAAAAAGGAAAGGGATGGAAAGGGGTTACCTGGGGAGAGGGTCTGAGACAGAACAGGAGTTAGGGACATGGGCTCTGATGCCAACCTCTTGGGTTAAACATGTGGCTTTATACTTACTGTCACCTAGGCCTCTTTTGCAGTATGAGGAATAAAAATAACCCTCATCTTACAGGCTCCTGTTGTGAGTCAGTGGGCAATATGCACAAATATGCTTAGCACGGCATCTGAGTGTTCGTAAACATGCAGTAATTGTTAGCATTATGCTTGCACATGGAAACTCCTGGGATGGTTTACAATGCATTGTTAATAGCGGTTCCTTTGGAAACAGGACCAGATGGGAGGGCACCTCTCATTCTTTAGTTTATACCCCTATGTGTTGTTTGATTTTTTTTTTTTTTCTGCTGTGAGGATGTCTGACTTTTTCAATTTAGAAGCAATCTTAAAAAAAACAAAAGTAAGACATAGTTTCAGCCCCAGAGAAGCCACTAGAGTATAGGTGGGAACAGACTGGTAGAAAGTCAGTTAGTGGAGGAGGGCGAGGGATTCTACGGGAGCCCCAGTGGGACGCAAGCCAGGCCAGGGACGGGGAGCCCCCAAGGGCTCCTGAAGCGGATGGCTGTGAGACTGAGTGTACTTCCTGTAAGAATGTTGGATGTGCTCGCTGAATTGAATCAGCCAAGGTAGTGGGGGTGACACACAGAATGTGTGCTGTGAGCTGTCTGTTCCTGGTCCTGCCTTGCTACCGTAGGCAGTGAGGAAGCCATGCACAAGTGGAGTTTTGGGTTTTTCTCAAACAGCACGTCTTATCTGGGCTATGCAGATGCCCTGATGCGTGAGGGAGTTTCAAGATGTCTGCTCTGGCTTGGGTAAGATAATAGCGAATGCATGAGCCCCTGATGCCCAACACCGCAAATGACATCCTGAGGGTGTTGTCAGTGGTTCCCAGCCAAGGGGACCGCCCAGTGCCTGAGGCTGTAGGGGGCAAATGGGCCCTGCGAGTTCCCCCGGGCTCCATTCGTCAGACCGTGTACCTGGAGGCGTGAGCACCTTTCTTCTAACTGGTACGAATGCACTGGGTGCACCTGCAGTGGCCATGGCCTCTGTGCAACAGGAGCATCTGAACAGGAGCAACAGAGTCGCTGGAGCAGAGAGCCTGCCAGACAGCGCAGTCCACGCAGTCGAACCCTGGAAACCACCCTGAGACTTCCAGAAGGAATAGTGGGGTCTTCTCTGTGCTCAATGTTTCTTTATAGAGCACTTTAAAAAATTATTTATTTATATATTTGAAAGGCACAGACACAGAGAGAGGGACACACACACACACACACACACACACAGAGGTCTTTCACCCACTGGTTCACTCCTCAAATGGCTGCAACAGCCAGGGCTGGGCCAGGCTGAAGCCAGGAACCAGGAGCCAGGAGTCAGGAGCTTCTTCCAGGTTTCCCACATGGGTGCAAGGGCCCAAGCACTTGGGCCATCTTCTGCTGCTTTCCCAGGAGCATTAGCCAGGAGCTGGATCAGAAGTGGAGCAGCTGGGTCTCGAACCGGCACCCATATGGGATACTGGCATCATAGGTGTTGGCTTTTACCTGCTATGCCACAACACCAGCTCCAGTGAGCATTTTTTTTTTCTATTTGTTGTTACATAAAAGCAGGTAGATAAATTTTTCCAGATTTTGAAGTGTATGTTGTGGAACAGTCTGGTTTATAAAACTACATTGTGATTTTTTTAAAAGATTTTATTTATTAAAGAGGCAGAGTTACAGACAGAGAGAGAGGGAGAGACAAAGAGAGATCTTCCGTTTGCTGATTTGCTCCCCAACTGGCCACAAGGACCAGAGCCAGGCTGATCTGTAGCCAGGAGCCAGGAGCTCCTTCCGGGTCTCCCATGTGGGTGCAGGGACCAAGCACTTGGCCCATCCTCTATGCCCCCCTCCCCCCAGGCCATAGCAGGGAGCTGGATCACAAGAAGGGCAGCTGAGACACAACCAGCACCTATGGGATTCTGGAGCCTCAGGGGGAGGCCCGGCCCACTATGCCACAGTGCCAGCCCCCTTAAAACCGACCTGACACACACCGAGGGAGATCTCAAAGGTATAAAGTTGAAGACAGGAGGTCTGTGCAGCTGCTTATGGGAGAGTCTTGCCATATTGTATTAAAATCTCGTGGACAAACTGGTATCCGCTATTGGTCCCATACTGAAAATCACGGTGGGGTGGACTCTAATCACAAGTATTTCCTTCCTTAGGCCCCAGCTAGGTCTCGCGTGGGTCACTTTCTGTTATTTATTTAACAACGGTTCATGCTTCTTCCAAGCACCGGAAATGCCTCTTCTTTCCCTAATTCTCTGCTGGTGGGAGTCCAACCACTCTGTCTTGGAAGCTGGGGTGGGGATGGCTGGGGAGGACAAATGTCCAGGTGTCATCTGCTTGCTGGTCTTAATCTGGAATCAGGGCAAATGATAAGATGCCATATATTTTCCCCAAAACAAATCAGGACTGTTCACCACAGCCATTGACAGGAGCCCAGCTCAGCTCTGCTTTCAAATCCACACCAACCCTAAGGCTTGCTGGCCCACTGGGCCTTGCTGGCCATTAGTGAACATTCTGCATTTTGTTTAAAGTGAATGGGGATTCATGGAAGGGTTTATATATGGGAATAACATTATCTAAATCATGGGATCACTGATATTGCAAATTTTATAATACCATACAAATGGGACATGGGTTGTTGTAGAATTCAACTGGTTGTAAAAATGCAGACTTGCAAATCTCAGAAGTGTAGACAAATAGCAGGCAAATAGCCTCCCATAATCTTTTTTTTTTTTTTTAAGATTTTTATTTATTTATTTGAGAGGTAGAGTTACAGACAGGGAGAGGGAGAGACAGAGAGAAAGGTCTTCCTTCCATTGGTTCACTCCCCAAATGGCCGCAATGGCCAGAGCTGCACTGATCTGAAGCCAGAAGCCAGGTGCTTCTTCCTGGTCTCCCATGTGGGTGCAGGGGCCCAAGGACTTGGGCCATCTTCTACTGCTTCCCCAGGCCACAGCAGAGAGCTGGATTGGAAGAGGAGCAGCTGGGACTAGAATCGGCGCCTGTATGGGATGTTGGTGCCGCAGGCAGAGGATTAACCTATTGCACCATGGCGCCGGCCCCTCCTATAGTCTTTGAGGGATCTACTGTTAGCAGCTGAAGCTCAGAGAGATGCAGTGACTTTCATAGGTCACACAGCTAGCCAGTCATGGAACCGGCACGCGAATGCAGGAAACCAGACTTCTGTAGAGGTCTTTTGGCAACATGGACAGGTCACGGGGCGAGGGGCGAGCTGATGGATCAGGCTGCTGTAGATGATAAAGCTGGAACAGTCACTGAGGGAGGGAGTTCAAACGAGGTATTTATTTTCACATCTGTTGACTTTACAGCTACATAAGATCCATGTTTCTTTTGTTGCCAAACTCAGTAAATATCTGAAAATAAGAGGCCATGACTTGTTTGGTGTAATACACAAAAGCCAGAAGGTGGGCTTTAAAAAAAAAAAAAAAAAAAAAGTGGTGCAGAATTAACAACCATGACTGTGATCATGCCCCTAGCACCCCCTAGGTGGCGATAAAGAGCAATGAAAATAGTCCCGTGGTTTTCCAAAAAAATGAAATAAATGATTTTTTCAAGTATGAATGGACAAAGTAAAATCTTTAAGCAGCATAGGGCACATAGAACAAAAACCAAAGTCTCTCACAACTTGTCCTAGATTTCCAGTTCCCTTGTCTCCAAATACCCTGTTGAGAGCTCGTATACTTTTGGAGAGTATATTTTGTTATAATCATGTAACTACTATTTTCAGGTAAAAGTATTTACTATATCTCTCCCCTTTAAAAATGGCTTCAATTGGGACTTTTTACTATATCTTTCCATGGCACAATACTCTACCTATTTTTTTTTTAACAAAGGATTTATTTATTTATTTGAAAGCCAGAGCTACAGAGAAGGAAGAGAGAGAGAGAGAGAGAGAGAGAGAGAGAGAGAGAGAGGATGAGAATCTTCCATCTGCTGGCTCACTGTTCAAATGGCTGTAACAGCCTGGGCTGGACCAGGTTAAAGCCAGGAACCAGGAGCGTCTTCTGGGTCTCCCGTGTAGCTGCAGGGTCCCAAGCACTTGGGCCATCTTCTGCTTTCCCAGGCCATTAACAGGGAGCTGGATCGGAAGTGGAGCAGCCAGGGCTCGATCTAGTGCCCATATGACATGCTGGCATGGGAGGTAGCAGATTTACCCACTATGCCACAATGCCAGCCCCGTCTACCTCTTTTTTTTTTTTTAATGTCTGGAGAGTCCATAATAGTAATAGTTAACATTAGAGAGTGCTTACTGTATGCTTGATACTACCGTAAGCACTTTCCTTGCTGTAAGCCGTTGCTTAGAAGGGACATTCTGTTCTTCCCAGTCCACATGTAAGAAAACGAAGGCACAGGTGGGTACATAAAGCCAGTCAGTGTGGGAGCCAGGATTTAGAAGCACCAATCTGCACTGTAAACCATCAATTGTATCATAGATATACAATCATTTCCTAAGTAACTAAATTGCCCTGAAGTACAATATCATAGATATGCCTTAATTTACTTAATCTCTAGTTTCTCAATAACTCTTCAAAAATTATTTGTTGTTAGGGATCTATGGTAAAATATGTTGCCTTGGCCGGCGCCGCGGCTCACTAGGCTAATCCTCCGCCTGCGGCGCCGGCACACCGGGTTCTAGTCCCGGTCGGGGTGCCAGATTCTGTCCCGGTTGCCCCTCTTCCAGGCCAGCTCTCTGCTGTGGCCCGGGAGTGCAGTGGAGGGTGGCCCAAGTGCTTGGGCCCTGCACCCGCATGGGAGACCAGGAAAAGTACCTGGCTCCTGCCATCGGATCAGCGCGGTGCGCCAGCTGCAGCATGCCGGCAGCGGCGGCCATTGGAGGGTGAACCAATGGCACAGGAAGACCTTAAAAAAAAAATGTTGCCCTAAAAATGTACCTAGGAGTTTGGTTTTATTCTTGCGTGGTAAAGCTGCTAGTCCAGTACACTACTGGCTTCATTACTCATAGCTCCCAGGGTGCCACAGGCCACGCAGGGCCACAGGAGACGATTCTGAGGTTGGTCTTAAGCAGAGAGCGTGAGAGGAGGTGATGGGCAGAATCCTTGCCTGTGGTTTTTACAAGAGAGAATGGGCAAGGCAAGCCACTGAGCAGGCTTGGGAGTAACTTCAGTGGACCCTAGGCTACAGGGGAAGTCGCTCGTGTTTGGTACTTGGCCCTGGAGCCATTAGGTCAAGGAACCTGGCCTCCCGGAGTCTAAGAGCCAGGTAGATGTGGGCTCTGGATTGGTTTGCATATTGCAGGCAAGTCATTTGCTGTCCCTAGGAATTAGGTAACCTGGGGAGGGGTGGTCTTTTCCATCAATGAGACCACAACACTAATTTTGTTTAGAGAGAGAGGTCTTCCACCTGCTGGTTGACTCCCAAAATGGCCGAAACAGCCAGAACTGGTCCAGGGTGAATGCAGCCAGAACTGGGCCAGGGTGAAGCCAGGAGCTTCTTCTGGGTCTCCCACATGGGTGGCAGGGGCCTACGCACATGGGCCATCTTCTGCTGCCTTCCCAGGACCATTGCAGGGCATGGCAGGTGGTGGCTTAGCCTGCGGCACCATGACCTGAACTTGTAACTCTGCCCCCCTAGCACTGAGCCATGGGTTCTCTGAGGTCTTCAGCTGCGTCTGCAGCTGGGCTCCCCGCTGTGCAGTTCGGGAGTCAGCCAAGGACTTGAGGCAAGTTGCGATTGTTAGGCCCTTTCTCTTGGTTGCATCTTTCCTGGGGTCTCCTAGCCTTTCTGTGGGGGACCCCCTACCCCCACCCTGTGAGTCCTCAACCCAGTGAGACTGCTGCTTCCTGCCTGAGCCCTGTTCTCCGCCCCGTAGACTGGTAGGCCCTTCCATGAGAAGCCGGATAAACATGGCTGCTCCTCTCTGCCAAGGTTCTGCTTCCTCCATTCCCCCTGCTATGGCTGTTCCCATGGGCCTTCACCTTTCACACGGTTTTGTGCACAGTCTGTAGCTATGACAGGCAGCAAGGTTCACCCAATGTAAGTCACTTCACCATCGCTGGAAGGCGGAAGTCAGTCTTCGTGGGTGAGCATTTTTGTTTCTCATTGTGGACTTCCACAAATAACACCGTCATTGTAGGCCCACACCACCTGACCGGGTCACAGATCCTAGTAGTTTTTTTTTTTTTTTTTTTTTTTTTTTTTGACAGGCAGAGTGGACAGTGAGAGAGAGAGAGAGAAAGGTCTTCCTTTGCCGTTGGTTCACCCTCCAATGGCTGCCATGGCCGGCGCGCTGCGGCCGGCACACCACGCTGATCTGAAGCCAGGAGCCAGGTACTTCTCCTGGTCTCCCATGGGGTACAGGGTCCACTGCACTCCCTGGCCACAGCAGAGAGCTGTCCTGGAAGAAGGGCAACTGGGACAGAATCCGGAGCCCCGACTGGGACTAGAACCCGGTGTGCCGGCACCGCAGGCGGAGGATTAGCCTAGTGAGCTGCGGTGCTGGCCCCTACTAGTTTTATGGGTAAAAAAACAAGGAATAATCCCTCACAGTAGAATCACTAGATCCAAGGGAACACACCTGTGTGAATTTGTTAGGTATTGCAATGATGTTTGGGATATTTGGGTCTTTTTTTTTTTTTTTACAGGCAGAGTGGATAGTGAGAGAGAGAGACAGAGAGAAAGGTCTTCCTTTGCCGTTGGTTCATCCTCCGATGGCCGCCACTGTTGGCGTGCTGCGGCTGGCGCACCGCGCTGATCTGATGGCAGGAGCCAGGTGCTTCTCCTAGTCTCCCATGGGGTGCAGGGCCCAAGCACTTGGGCCACCCTCCACTGCACTCCTCGGCCACAGCAGAGGGCTGGCCTGGAAGAGTGGCAACCGGGAAAGAATCCGGCGCCCCGACCGGGACTAGAACCCGGTGTGCCGGCGCCGCTAGGTGGAGGATTAGCCTATTGAGCTGCGGTGCTGGCTAGATATTTGGGTCTTACACCTTCATCAACACTAAGCATTATTAAGCTTTTAATTTTTTTTTTTGCCAGTCTGACTAGTAAAAATAATATGCTGTTGTTTTCCTATGCATTTTTCTGTGTATGAGCGAGGTGGAAGAACTTTTCCTCCGGCCACTCAAACTTTGGCAATAATGGCTCTATTTTTTGAGAGTAAAGATTGAGAGGCGTAGGGATTTGGTACGGGGTGAAGCTGCCACTCGAGACACTGGAATCCTATATAAGAGCACCTGAGTTTGCGGGCGGCTCTGCTCACCATTCTACCTCCTGCTAATGTGCACCGTGGGAGGCTGCAGGTAACGGCTCAAGAACTCGGGTCCCTGCCCCACCATGGGAGACCTGGATTGAGTGCCTGGCTCCTGGCTTCAGCTTGGTCCTGCCTGGCTGTCGTAGGCGTTTGGGGAGTGTGTTGGTCATCACAAAACACACTGAACACCGGAGGAAGGGAGAGGGTTTGTTGGGGGAAAACCCAGCAGACTGGAGGGAAGGGGTGAAGAGGAGAGGGGAGTAAGAGAGAAAGAGAGAGGAGAGAAGGCTAGAGAGAGTGAGCAGGAGAGAAGAAAGAAGCCAAGAGAGCGCAGGAGAGAAGAGCCAAGAGAACCATGTGTTCAGGAACAGGTCCTTTTAAAACTTTGCCGGAGGGCAGGCAGGGAAGCAGGAGCCCTGAATCCCATTGCGATGGGGGTGGAGCTTGAAAACAGTGGTTGGGCCTTGTGGCACCTGGCTTCCAGCAGTGGTGGTGAGGGCTAAAGCTTAGGATGTAAATCAGGGTGTAGATGGTGCCGTAGATAAAACTGTGCCAGTTTCCTAACATTCCCTCCTTTTGTTTTTTATAAAGCAGGAGTTGTATGGGATTACATTAGTCCCAAAAGTCCAGGAGGGGTAGAGGGACGATGATCTCTGTCTTCAGAGCTGCTTCCTGCTGACATGGGGTGATGAGGTACTCTTCGCTGACATGGGATGATGTCTCAAGCCGCTGTCTCCTGGGTGGGCTGAGTATATCCCTGTAGCACCATTTGGTTGACCGCCTGGTTGCTGAAGGCCTTGGTTTGTTCCATTATCACTAGCTGTAAACACTTAGACACTGTAGTATAAAAGGGTGAGAATAGTAACCAATGATCCTAAGAGTAGCATTAACCAGGTAATGAGAGGATTTCATAGAGGAGAGGAAATGGGGGGGGGGTGTCTGGACCCTTGTGGGGACAGTTTGATGGATGTGGCTTAAAGCTGATTCCAGCCAAGACTGGGAGAAAAGCCACTCATCTTTTGTGGGTAGAGGGGTTTGTCTGTAGAGAAATTCTGAATAATCATGCAACACTAAGTGTTGTATGATTACAGAGAATCCCACACATGTTGGGAGTAGAGCCATTGATGTTAGAGTAGAGGTTATGATTACAAAGGAATGAGACCCAAGTGGGCTAGACAGGGTCTAGAACAAAGGACAGAGTCATTATTAGAGGAGCTAAGAAAGGTGCTGTCTAAGCTACAAATTTTCTGATTGACAGGCAAATAGAACCTGACAGAAGGGGCTTGATAATAATCTGGTGGGCTTTAGGCCTTGTAAGTTAAGAGGCCCAGACCTATCTATCTCTTCACATAGGGTACATCCAGAGGGAGGTGTGAACCTCCTTGGGGAAGGCACCCTGTTGACTTCCATTACCTGGCTGGCCTGGGAGGAGAGCTGGCCAGGTAAAGGCAGGTGGCATCTCTAACAGGAAATGTACAGTTCTGCCTGCAATGTTACTGACCCTATTTGGCCATTTCCTCAGTTGTGGTGGTCACTTTGGGAGCTGGGCTGAGTGAGGGGCTTTTCAGCTTAGAGCCAATAAGATCTGTGGCTCTGACCTGGTCATCCTCCGACTCCAGGCAGTTCCATCTCCAGTGATCCAACTCTTGGCAGAGCTGCCAGGGCTCTTCATAAGCTGATTTCTGCTGAAGCCAAGGCTTACCATATTGAAAGGCACTGCAGTAGACTGGCCTGTTGGGTCTCCTTGAGGGCAGATCACTGTTCAGAGCAGCCTTTAATAGGTCTGCCACCGGCCGGTGCTGTGGCTCACTAGGCTAATCCTCCACCTGCAGTGCCGGCACACCGGGTTCTAGTCCCAGTTGGGGCACCGGATTCCATCCCGGTTGCTCCTCTTCCAGTCCAGCTCTCTGCTGTGGCCCGGGAGTGCAGTGGAGGATGGCCCAAGTGCTTGGGCCCTGCACCTGCATGGGAGACCAGGAGGAAGCACCTGGCTCCTGGCTTCAGATTGGTGCAGCGCACCAGCCATAGTGGCCATTTGGGGGGTGAACCAACAGAAGGAAGATCTTTCTACCTGTCTTTCTCTCTCACTAACTATGCCTGCCAAAAAAAAAAAAAAAAAAAAAAAAAGAGAGAGAGAGAATAGGCCTGCCACCTATCTTTACCTTGCTTCTGATGCCTAGCTTTCTTTTCCTCCTGGTTTTTGTTAAAGCAGACCAGAGGATGCAAGTCAAGGGGGTGCTCAAGTCCCATCTCTAATCTTTGTGGCCCAAACTAGAAGTCTATAGTCAAGGGATTTTTTTTTTTAATTTTTTGACAGGCAGAGTGGACAGTGAGAGAGAGAGAGACAGAGAGAAAGGTCTTCCTTTGCTGTTGGTTCACCCTCCAATGGCTGCCACGGTTGACGTGCTGCGGCCGGTGCACCGCGCTGATCCAAAGGCAGGAGCCAGGTGCTTCTCCTGGTCTCCCATGCAGGTGCAGGGCCCAAGGACCTGGGCCATCCTCCACTGCCCTCCCTGGCCACAGCAGAGAGCTGGCCTGGAAGAGGGGCAACCGGGACAGAATCTGGCGCCCCGACCAGGACTAGAACCCCAGTGTGCCGGCACCACAGGCAGAGGATTAGCCTAGTGAGCCGCAGCGCCAGCCCACAGGCATGTTCTGATAGTGGTTTTTCTGAAGTAGACAATGCCCATTCGGAGAGCTATGTCCTCACTTTAAAACTTTCTTTTCCTTTGTTTGGTCTGAAAGGGAGGTTTTTCCTATTTACTGTTTACTTCACTAATGGTGAAGTAGATCTAGCTATGAAATTATAACTTAAGCTCTTATTTTGGCTATGCTATTACAGAAAAAAATGTTAGCCATCCCTTTTATAAGATCTAAAATCAAATTTTGCATCTTGGTGAGTCTTTCAGAATAGAATTAGTTTCCTACCTTGAAGAGAACAGAGAAATGAAAGAACAAGTCGGGCTTAGAATAGAGAAATGAGGGAGCCAGTCCTAGATTTCCTACGGACAATAGCAATATCACATGAAAACTTAGCAAACAGTTTCAACCATTAAATGACAACTTAAGAAAGCATTTACCAGAGGGTCCAATGCCTTCTATAAATTGTAAGAATACATGTATTTGGAAACATCTCTTAAATATCTAACACGGTGTAGCTTGTTTAACGAGCAAATTCAAGCACAAGCATATAGAATATTTTTAGTTTCTACCAATAAATTTTTTTTGACAGGCAGATTTAAAACATCTGATACAGAGATTCAGGTCACATGAATTAAAATGTATCTTTGAATAATTTTAACTGTTTAAATTTATGGGCAATCTTTTATCTCTAAGCCAATTAAAATAAAACTCTTAATAAATTTTTCCACGTAAACATACAATATGTATACCCATATAATATAACATAATAGATAGAACAATAAAGCAGTTTCAGTAATAGCTTTTAAAATCTTTAACTCTTTTTTGTAAATTACCGATTGATTACAATGACTTTCTGTTCTTAGTAACCTCAGTTAACCATACTTTCTCTCAGTTGGTACCTGTAATACATTATTGGCTTCATCTGTTTATAGAGCCATCCCAAAGTACTGAATACAATAGAAGTGGCTGGAAAAAGTTCATCAGAACCTATAGGAAGACAACTAAACACAGAACCAACAATGCTTTAGTTTTATGAGCAGCAAATATGATATAC
The DNA here is from genome assembly GCF_051225735.1 of Oryctolagus cuniculus. Classification (NCBI taxonomy): domain Eukaryota; kingdom Metazoa; phylum Chordata; class Mammalia; order Lagomorpha; family Leporidae; genus Oryctolagus; species Oryctolagus cuniculus. The sequence goes on along the minus strand of NC_142887.1, from coordinate 19,783,713 downwards.
AAAACTGTGGATGACAAAAAACTTTAAGTTGCCACGTTTAAAATTATAAATACATTAACCAACAAGAGGCACTTGCTTACTTCACAGTATTTTTGAAAGCACCAATAGGATTTTACAAAGCATTTAACCCTTTCGGCCTCTGGGGCTTTCTCATTAAGATAACCATCATGTCTAGTAATACAAGATCATTAGACTTTTTGATTCTCAGACATTTGTGTCAATAGCATTTTATATTATAGAAACTTAAAATTTAGCACCACTTCACATCTTGACAGTAATTATATAGTCCAAATAGCCTGATTAGTTGGTGTCTCTACAAGATGAGAGACATATATATATGTCCTTCAATTTTTTCAGTTGGGCCCAAACTGGAAAAACTGAAGTCCAAAATTTACTGGAAATTTCAGAGTCCAAATTCTTTGGAACTTTGATTTTTGATTTTTTGAATGCCTGTCAAGAATGCCAAGAAGGCTCAAAATCCAAACCATCTGGTTGAAATAAGATTCCTTAACATCATGACATAATACAGACCAAGTTTGATCATTGTTACAAGGTGATTATTCAAATGTTTGAAAATAAGCACATATTTAAATAACCCATAGTTCTTAATAAAAACTCAGCTGTTTTTTAAAAAAATTTTTTTTGATTTTATTTTTTAACAGGCAGAGTGGACAGTGAGAGAGACAGACAGAGAGAAAGGTCTTCCTTTGCCGTTGGTTCACCCTCCAATGGCCGCCGTGGCTGGCACGCTGCAGCCAGTACACTGCGCTGATCCAATGGCAGGAGCCAGGTACTTATCCTGGTCTCCCATGGGGTGCAGGGCCCAAGCACTTGGGCTATCCTCCACTGCACTCCCCGGCCACAGCAGAGAGCTGGCCTGGAAGAGGGGCAACAGGGACAGAATCCAGCACCCTGACCGGGACTAGAACCCGGTGTGCCTGCGCTGCAAGGCAGAGGATTAGCCTAGTGAGCTGCGGTGCCGGCCGGAATTTTTTTTAAATTTTTTTATTTTATTTTAATCTTCTCTGTATCATTTCAATTTTAGTATATGTGCTGCCGAAGCGAGCACAGCTGTTTTCAAACAATTAGAATTTAATGGAAACATCAAGAGAACATAATAGATTACTTTAACTCATTGTTTTAACAGAATCAGATTCTAATTCTACGTCAAAGAGAAATAGATTAGTATACTTGTGATGTTTTCCATCTGCCAATGTCCTTGATTTACATTTTGAAATAATCTGTAAAAAATCTCCAAATTTAGACAACATTTTTAAATAAGGTAACACATCAAATTTCAGCCTGAGTTACTCTAAGCAATGTTGAACTATTTTCATAGACAGTTTATAAACTAACCCAAATAGTTTTTTTATAGATTGTAACATGCTGAGTATACAAAAGTTTACATTTAGTTTGCATTTATCTCATTTGCCTTTACCCAATTTAAATTAGCAGTTACACCTAAATGACTTAGGATGTGATATTATATCTATTTGAATTTTATTTATTTATTTTTTGACAGGCAGAGTTAGACAGTGAGAGAGAGAGAGAGAGAGAAACATCTTCCTTTTGCTGTTGGTTCACCCCCCAAGTGGCTGCCATGGTGTGCTGTGCCGATCTGAAGCCAGGAGCCAGGTGCTTCCTCCTGGTCTCCCATGTGGGTGCAGGGCCCAAGGACCTGTGCCATGCTCCACTGCACTCCCAGGCCACAGCAGAGAGCTGGACTGGAAGAGGAGCAACCAGGATGGAATCTGGCACCCCAACGGGGACTAGAACCTGGGGTGCTGGTGCCGCAGGCAGAGGATTAGCCTAGTGAGCCACAGCACCGGCCTATCTATTTGAATTTGATTACAGTTAAAATTGCATTCTTCTAAAACAAGTACTAATTACCCATTGCTGTTTAATTGAGTACTGATTACCCGGAAACCTGTTAAAATAAATTGCAAAATAAGTTCAGCAAGTTACAAAGCAATATTTTCAAAGGTAGTGATCTTCCTCAATTCAAAGAAAAATTAGTTATAGTGGGCCAAATCCATGCAGGAAACCTGATTTTCCTGTCTGGCTTGCTCATGATAAAACAAGAGCCATCAGAAGGGTGGGATACCTAATTTTTTTCTCAATAAAAAGGGAGCCCAAAAGGATGGGATTACCACTCCCTTGCTATTCTTATGGTAAAACTGGAACAAGAGTGGGACAAAAGACCAGTTGGAGGACGAGGGCTGGAGAGTGAAAGCATGGAGACACTCATTCCCAAACTGATAAGACAGAGAATAAACTTTGGACCAGGAGAGTAGACTTTGGGCCAGGCCTGGTTCTAAGATAAAGTCTGAATTCCTGGGTGGGAGGGGGAGGTATAGTGAGCTGAGATGGTGAAAAGTTGGGGCCGCAAACATGGAAGGCAGAGGTTTTGGCTTAGGCCCTTGACCTGTAGTGGAAACTTTGGAGGCGGATAGGACCTGGACCAGACAGCAGTACACATAGAAGGTTTAGATCAAAGAAAAACTTGAACATATGGGATCTCCTTCCATTTTCCGGAACGCTCACAGAAGTGATAAAGATCTTGAACCACTCCGACTTTGGGCCAATCCCTCAGGGCCAAACGCGCCACCCTGGAGGGGCCACTTTAAAGATGAGGTATTGGTGTTTGAGGGCTGGAGCCAATTTGAGAGGGCGGACAAAACGTGGTTAGAAAAAAGTTCCCATTGCGACCTGTAGAATCAGATCTGTGGATTGCAAGCATCCTTGAATCCTGGCAGTCTGACTAATGAAAGGATATGGGAGCAGAAGGCGGGGTTGTCACCCAAGCACCCACTGGAGCCCAGGGCCTAGCCTGTAAAAGGGGAACAGAGATTGAGTCGTCACTCAACCCACTGTTGCCTGGACACAGTGTCCGTAGAGACTAAAGGCCTTAAGTAGGAGTTGTGGTGTCTAGTACTACGACTTTTACGAGAGTAGACCACAACTCAAAGAGTCGCTGTGAAAATTTCCCGTTCTGCGTCTTAACCTCAGAATTTGGAAGGCCGATGTGTGTGGATGGAGATTGCAGAGCGTTCGGTGGCGTGGAAGGAGTTCCGGGGCGGGGGGGTGACCCAGGACCCCAGAGCACTGGGGAACGCTGGATTACCATTGTAAGGCTTTCCCGGCCAATGCACCAATGTTAGCCATCCCAAAACACACCGAACACCGGAGGAAGGGAGAGGGTTTATTGGGGAAAACCCAGCAGACCAGAGGGAAGGGGTGAAGAGGGAGAGGGAGAGTAAGAGAGAAAGAGGAGAGAGGAGAGGAGGCTAGAGAGAGTGAGCAGGAGAGAATAGAGAAGCCAAGAGAGCCACGTGTTCATAGACAAAGTTGCACCAGTTTCCCAACAGAGTGAACCAGCAAAGGAGAATCTCTCTGTTTCTCTGCCTTTCAAATAAGTATGTAGAAATTTAGAAAAATTACCGAGTGCTACTGTTCCCTGAGCAGCTCTTACTGAGACAGGTCTTGACTGGGTGTTGCCACCCCTCCAGCTACAGCAGCTGTTTCAGGGCTGTGCGTGTGACTCGAGTCCACGCCACCAGGTTTAGCCTGGTCCTATGACCTAGAAGTTACAATGGGAATGCTGATTGGGGCTTTTCCTGGAGGTCTGAGGAAGAGAGAGACCTCCTTACTGCCAGGACATTTTGCAGCCTGAGGCTTTTCTCCGGTGAGGGAAGTTAGTTTGAGGAATTAACACAAAGAAGGAGAGCTGAGCCAACAAGAGAGACATGGAGGCTGTAACCTACTGCCTTTGTGATGTGCTGGGGCAAAGCCTTGAAGGCTGTCTCCCCTGCCAGTGATTTCTCGCCTATTGTTTCAGTTGGATTTTCTGCTGCTTGCAAACAAAGGCACCCAAAAGCTGCCGCTCTTCACAACCACCTGCTGTCTATTTTATGAATCAGTAGAAGTGAGGAACACACCAGCTGTCAACACAAAGTAATGATAAAGAAAGGGAAGTGTTAGTCCCTCTGATCGCCACACGTTGAACACATGGATTGAATGATCACATTGTATCCCCAAAACAGGTACAATTTAAATAATAAACTATGCTAAAATTTTAAAAAATAACGAATCAAGATGAGCTTGTATTTTAAAAAAGATTTATTTATTTATTTTGAAAGTCAGAGTTATATAGAGAGAAGGAGAGACAGAGAGAGAGAGATCCTCCATCCACTGGTTCACTTCCCAGGTGGCTGCAATGGCCAGGGCTGGGCCAGGCTGAAACCAAGAGCTAGGAGCTTCATCTGGGTCTCCCACTTGGGTGCAGAGGCCCAAACACTTGGGCAATCTTCCACTGCTTTCCCGGGTGCATTAGCTGGGAGCTGGATTGGAAGTGGAGCTGCTGGGACACAAACTGGCACTGATATGGGATGCCAGTGTCGCAGGCGAAGGCATTACCTGCTTTGCCACAATGCTAACCCCGAGATTGTATTTTTAAATGGTAAGAATGCAGGCTTTTTTTCCTTTCCTGTGGATATAAATTATTGTACATTGAAAAACTATTTTAGGCACAGGGGTGAGACCTCAGAGCTTCTGAAATATCTAAGATTGCAAACAGAAAATGTGTTGTAATTAATGCAAATCTGTCCCAAAAGAGCAGCCCACACACGTTTATGTTAAGCTTGTAACTAATTAGGGAACACGGGTAATAGGCAATTAAGTCATTCTATTCTGTTATGTGTCAAAAGTAGTTGTGTGAATTTTGCTTAGTTGTAGACTGAAGTATGAGAGTAAGCTTATGGTTTATGGGAGGGAGGGTTTTGTAATCAGACGGACTGGGCTTAAATCCTAACACTGTGGTCTCGGATCAGTTATTTAGCCCCTCGGCCCCTCGGTTTTTTCTGAGACAGAGAGGAGCGAATAGCAGCACAGGTGGACCTTGCTATCCTTGGGTTCTGTATCTCAGCAGTCAACCACCTCTGGTCCAGAGATATTTGGGAAAGATTTATGTCTGTGCTCGACACATCCGGACTTTTCTTCTTGTCATTATTCCCTAAACAATACAGTACAGCAGCCAGGTGCACAAGTGAAATTGAACATTGTACTTTGGAGCAGAAAAATTGAAAATCTATGCTTTTAGTTTTTCAATAATATGCTTTTTGTGAACGTTTTGAAGATCCCATGTATGCATGAATTTCAACTTTCTTTTTGGCACCAAGTTAAACTTATGTTTTGATTCCCTGGTCCATGAACTTTGTGAAGTACCCTCATGCTAGGCTGTTTTCTGTATGTACGGATTTTGTATCTGAGAGGGCGCCTGGAACAAATGTCCTGTGGCTACTGAGGGGTGACAGTGTTTGTATCTAAGGTTGTTCATCAAGTGAGAGTACATGTTAGGGTTGAGCACAATGCCTGGCAGACAGCAAACTGTGATGTGGTTGCCCAGTGTGTGTGTGTGTGTGTGTGTGTGTGTGTGAAGCAACTTCCTTGGGACAAAAGAGCCAAGTTGAAAATCGCAGGACATAGACATTGAAGAACAAACCCCACTGAGCCAGTCTCTTACACAGTCACCAGGGATTTGATGGTCTTAGGTACCTCGGGTAGGTAAGGGATACAGATGTGAATAATTATTTCTATCATCACTTTTGAGAAATCCTGAGTCTTAGAGTCTGCCTGAAAACTACCCACAAATCAACCAAAACTCTAGCTCAAAAGCAACAATGGCTGAAGTTGCCACTTGGGACACCCACATTCCATATTCGAGTACCTGGTTCGAGTTCTGGCTCCTCTGCTTCTGATCCAGCTTCCTGCTAATGTGCACCCTGGGAGGCAGCAGGTGATGCCGTCCCTGACACCAACATGGGAGTCCTGGGTAGAGTTCCTGGCTCCTGGCTTCAGCCTGGTCCAGCCCTTATTAGTTAGAAGCATTTGGTGGAGTGAACCAGTGGATGGAAGATCTCTTTCTCTCTCTGCCTTTCAAATAATGAAAATAAACAATTTCAAAGAGCAGCAGACTGTACTTCAGTGACCACTGGCCAGAACTGTCATGGTTAGAACCTGAGACCCGGGAGCTAGCTTACCCAGCCTCAAATTCTAGCTCCACCACTTTCCAGCTCTGGGCCCTGGGTCAGGTTACCTAATCTTTCCATGACTCAGTTTACTCTATTACCAAAAGTGGGCGATACAGGTACCTTCTGCAGCTGCTTCTTGTGAGAGTTAACTATGATAATATGGCACAATGTGTTTAGAACATCGCCTGGCGGGTAGGCTCTTAAAACTCATCAGTTCAGTTTCTGTTTTGTGGAAATGTGGTTACCCTGGAAACTTAGGCTTCTACTTTTCTTTTTTTGGCAAAGTGTGCAGTCTCCCTCTGGTGTGTTTCTGGACCTCCTTATGCAAACGCATAAAGCAAAAGAAAGGTGCAGTTCATCAAAGGAATACCCTGAGTGCTCTTCTCCGTCGCTCCCACTAGGGGGCATCCCAGCCTCAAAGGAGGTCTTGGGGACAGGCTCTCCATGCTCACTGATGTTCCTTTGAGTCCATTTCTTTTTGAAACAAATTGCAGGTGGATTTTTATCTCTTCCTTTGTCTAAACCCTCTTGATGTGTGATAAAGGATTAAGTGAGAATGTTTTAGGACAGGATTTTCAGTCAATACTTTGGTTTGTTTCATTTTACTTTAAAATTCAAGTTTCAATCTATTGAATAGCAAGGGGGAAAAAAACCAAGATGATGGAGCAAACTTTGGCTCAGTTCTCCCCTCCATTTATCCCCACCTGTATACCCTTATACATCTGTCCATCTGTCTGTCCATCTATTCTTCCATGCGTTCATCCATCCATCCGTCAGTCCATCCATCCTTCCATCCATCCACCCATCCATATACTCATTAATCATGGAAAACTTTCCATGTACCAGGGACCAACCAAAACTCCAGGAATACAGAGGTGAATAAGACAAATGTGGCCACTGCCTTCCTAGGGACTCGCGATGTGCTGGGACAGACAGACATGAATTGGAAACCACATAGGCATAACTGTAAGATGATGCTAAGACTTCCAAGAAATACTGCAGGACTGTGTGAACATGCCAGAGGGCGACTCGTGTTCGAGAGGAGTTTGCATGTCAGAGAAGGCGTCCCTGAACGAGGACTTGACATTAGCCAAAAGGGGGCCTTTAAGCTGAGGCAAAGGAATGGGCATGAACTGTGGAAGGGACACGTGGGAGAGGTTTTCAGTCATTCAGCAAATATGTACGGAGACTGCTGTGTGCTGTGCCCTCTTCGAGGTGCTGGGGAGACATCTGCACCTCGGGATGCCAGCACCCTAGCAACAGGAGACAGGAGACGAACGATAAAGAGAATATATAAATAAGTGGTTAAACACACAAGAAAATAATGGAAATAGTCGTAAGTCCCATGGAGGAACTAACACAGGGTGATGCGATAGCAGGTGGCTAGGGAGGAGGTGGCTGCCACAGTTAGGGGGTCAGGTCAGCCTTCTCTGAGAAGCTGAAATCAGGGGTCTGAAGCAAAGCCAGGGCTGGGGAGGCCTAGGGAGCTGTGCGGGCAGAGGAGATGGCGTGGACACTGGCCCTGGGCCAGGAATGATCTGGGTATGTCTGGGAGAACTAGAGGGCCAGCGTGTGGCTGCAGCCTAGTGGGGTGCGGGAGTGGTAGGAGTTGAGATCTGAGGGGCAGCCCTGGGGCTGACCACGCAGGACTTTGTGGGCCGTGCTGAAAAGTCTGGGTCTTAGGTGCATAGAAGGTCGCTGGGTGTGTGTGGGTAGGGTTTAGGGGAGAAATGCTGTGTTTCTAATTCAGTTTCGAGATCACCCTGGCTTCTGTGTTGTGTGTTGTAGGGATGCAAAAATGGGGTGTGGTAGGCAGAATAACCGTGTGTCCATTAAACACCTCCACTGGATATGCACGGGTAAGTCCTGATGACTGGAACCTGGGCTATGTGAGGTCACTTGGCAAGGAGGACCTGAGGCAGTGGAAGGAGTTGAGTGATTAATCAGCTGACCTGAAAATACGGAGATTTGTCTTGGATTGTTTGTGTGGACGCCATGTGATGACCAGGGTTCTTAAACGGGAAAGAGGGAGGCAAAGGGAGACGCAGTCTAAGAAAGAGTCCAGCGGTCATTGCTGGCTTTGAAGATGGAACGGGGCTGTGAGCGGGGGAGTGGGGGTGGAGGTGATGATTCCTGAGAGCCTCCAGGAGGGAGTCCAGTCCTGCCTCCATCTTGATTTCCGCCCCGGGAGACGCAGCACAGACTTCGGCTCTCCAGAAGTGTAAGATACAAGTTGGGGTTCTTTTAACTCGCAACGTTTGTAGTATTTGCAACACCACCCCTCAGAAATGGAGACAGGGAGCCCTATCAGCTTACTGTGATCGTTTGGATGAACTTTGATAATGGCTCAAGAACTACTTACGTTCCCTCCTGGGTGTGCGATTTGTGGTAGGTCCACTTGCATGCCGGTCATAAGAGGATGTGGTTTTCCACAAGGTCCCTGATAGAGTTGTCCCCTAGTACCCACAAGGAATTGGTTCCAGGATCCCCTGAGGATGCCAAAGTCCTGTGGATAAAGCAGCATAGTATTCTTTTCTTTTTTAAAAAGATTTATTTTTATTATCTGAAAGTCAGAGTTACACAGAGAGAGGAGAGGCAGAGAGAGAGAGAGAGAGAGAGGTCTTCCATATGATGGTTCACTCCCCAAATGGCCGCAATGGCCAGAGCTGCGCCGATCCGAAGCCAGGAGCCAGGAGCCTCCTCCGGTCTCCCACGCGGGTGCAGGGGCCCAAGGACTTGGGCCATCTTCTACTGCTTTCCCAGGCCATAGCAGAGAGCTGGATCGCAAGTGGAACAGCCAGGTCTCGAACTGGTGCCCATATGGGATGCCAGCGCTTCAGGCCAGGGTGTTAACCCACTGCACCACAGTGCCGGCCCCTATAGTATTCTTTTTAAAGAGTTATATATTTATTATTTAAAGGCAGAGAGAGAGAGAGAGAGAGATGAGAGAAAGATATTTCCTATCTGCTGGTTCACTCCCCAAATGGCCTTAATGGCTAGAGATGGGCAGATCTGAAATCAGGAGCTTCTTCCAGGTCTCCCACGTGGCTGCAGGGGCCCAAGCTCTTGGACCATCTTCTGCTGCTTTTCCAGGCCACAGTAGGGAGCTGGATTGAAAGTGGAGCAGCTGGGACTCGAACTGGCGCCCATATGGGATGCCAGCACTGCAGGCAGTGGAGGTTTAACCTGCTGCTCCTCAGCGCCGGCCCCTGCAGCGTAGTATTTGCGTAGAATCCCCACACATGCTTTAAATCATGTCTAGATGACTTAAGCCTAATGCAATATAAACCTCACATAAAATGGCGTAGTATCTGCGTATAACTCACGTACATCTTTCCACATGCTTTATGTGTCTCTAGAAGACTTATATTACCTAATGTAATGTAATGCTGTGTAAACAGTTGCTATACTGTATTGTTGTACAAGACAAAGCGATGGTGATAAGCAATAATGACACAGCAAAAAAAAAAAAATCTGTGCGTGTTCAATACACTCTGGAGTTTCAGCCCACAGTTGATTGAATTCTTGCACCCCAAAGACACCAAGGGCCAACTGTTGGTACAGTATTTCCCAAGCACAACTGGTCCCTATTAATGGGATTCTGTGTCACTTGTGGGGAGAAAAACTTGGTGGCAGTGCCAGGAGCAGGCAGCTTGGGAAAATGAAATGAGGTTTTAGTGAAGCCGTGTGTGAGTGGGCGATGGGAAAGCCTGCGTTGAGACAGGCAGGGAGATGAGCGTGGTGACGAGACCATTGTAGGTTCCATCGGGTGCTCACCCAAGAGTTGGAACAGGTACACAGGTGGCAAACTCGCACGCTGCATACAAGCAATGCACACAGGCAGCTCTGCCTTCCTGCTGCCTCCTGAGGGTCAATCTCTATGGCAGTGAGCGAATGAATAAGCAAACGAGTGCACCTCTCTGGCAAGTGCATTTCTGCTTTCTGGGCCTTCTCCAGCAAGGACGGGTGGTGCCCGAGTGGTCTCTAAGCCTTTTTTTTTTGTGTTTGTCCAAACCAGGATTCAGAGTGTCTGGGTCTAGTGACCTATTTTTAGAGAACTCAAGCCTAAATATTCAGGCATAAATATTCAACATCCGTAAGTAGTTTTTAAAGGCTTGCTGGGAACCCATGAATGTGAAAACTACCTTAGTTTTTTTTTTAATCAGTGGCCCAAAACTGTCTCTTATATTTAGAACCTTGGATCTAGGGTTACGTATCAGGATACATGCGTGGTGCTGTTTTGCTGAATGCAGCTGTCCCGCTGTAGGCCAAAGATAATTTGCTGATCCAGGAGCTGAGGCCAGCGATTTTTTATGTCTGCATCTGCTTCTGCCCATAACTTGTGGGCAAAGGCAGGGCAGCGGCAAGAGCTACAGTCGTATCGGCCTTTGCGACGCCGGAGCAGTGGGACAGGAGGGAGGTTGGCTGCCTGAACCTTTCATCTACACAAAGCGACGGCATCGCATTTTGTCTGTGCCTGTGTCTGGACACTCGCACATTTCCTTCTAATCGTGTATGTGCCTGTTCCCCCCATTAGGCTATAAGCAACCTTCCCAGGGCTCTTTCTTAATCATATTGGAGTTTCCAAAGCCTAGCTCAGTTTCTGGGGTTGAACAGGTGCTCCGTTAATATTGGTCAGAGGAGGAAATGGATGGGAATGACTACACAAGGAGGAAATTGTTTGAAAAGCTATTAGATCGCCTTGGCCCTGGGAGTGGAAGGCATAGGAAGAAGCAATGCACTTAACGTGGCCAAATGGTTCTTTGCTCTGCCCAGGGTCTGTCTCTCCTTCTGGTAAAAGCACTTGGACTTGCCTTTGGGGAGCTACCCTTCCCACACCCTCCGTCCATCAAGGTTGGGTGGGGCTGACTTCACCCTCAGCTCCAGCAGTTGAATCCTGATTTCAGGTCTGGCCCAAAGAGGTGACACACACCCCTGGCCACAGTATGGATTTATGTTGTGCACCTACTTGTCAGTGGCCGGTATCCATCCCGATGGGCTGCTTCCTGCTTCCGGTCACTTGTGCTTGATTTTGAATAGACCCATTTATTTTGGCAATATTGCTAGGCTGGTAGGAAGAAGCCTGGAGCTGTGGTCAGTCAACCTGTCACCATGAGATGCGTTCCCAATGATGCGGAGCACCAAGCTCCATCCACACCTGAAGCTACCCCTGGGATTCTCAGTTATGTAGGCTGTAAACACTGCTGTTTGCTGTAACTGGCTTTTGTCATTGACTGATAAGTCTCTTGGCTGATACACCAGGTCAGTCTCAACTTGGCAGGAAAAGTAAGACCAACCATCCAACTTGGTCGATCTTCGAGGTTAGAGTCCTGGAGGCCAACCAAACTTACAGTCCCCTGGGTCCCGGAAATCTCATGCAGTGACAGACTTTTTCTTATTTTATTTTGACTTTAATGGGACCCGTTTTAAAAAAAGATTTATTTTATTCATTTGAAAGGCAGAGTGACAGAGAGGGGGAGAGAAAGAGATAGAGATAGAGATACAGAGAGAGAGAGAGAGAGATACAGAAAGAGAGAAAGAGAAAGAGAAAGACTTTCCATCTGCTGGTTCACTCCCCAAATGGTTGCAATGGCTGGGGCTAGGCCAGGCCAAAGTCAGGAGCCAGGAGCTCCATCCAGGTCTCTCCTATGGGTGCAGGGGCCCAAGCACTTGGGCCACCTTCTGCTGCTTTCCCAGGTGCATTATCAGGGAGCTGGATTGAAAGTGCAACAGCTGGGACTCAAACCATTGCTCCAAACAAAGTGCCAGTGTCACAGGTAGAGGCTTCGCCTGTCATGCCACAATGCCGACTCTGGCAGCGGTGTTGTTAGCGCCCCAAGGTAGCACTAATTAGGGCATAAATTATCTCAAGGTGGATGCCTTCTAGCCACACCGTCGGCCTCTCCGTCGAACTCAGGCTTGGAGAGGTGAGAATGTTTTGGGCATAGAAGTCTCCAGAAGGCAGAAAAACACAGTTCACCAGTGTAAATAGGCTCACTTAAAGCTGCCTTTATTCCACCTTTCAGCAACACTTTTCATTTGATTCGGGTAAAAGACCAGGGATCCAGACACACACAAGTGGAAAAAATGTCAGAAACAGATATCAGGATCCCATTCACTGGGATGCCACTAGCATCTCAGTGTACAGTGTAAGAATCCATGTCCCTGGGCCGGCACTGTGGCGCAGTAGGTTAATCCTCCGCCTGTGGCGCTGGTACCCATACAGGCACTGCTTCCAATCCCGGCTGCTCCTCTTCTGATCCAGCTTTCTGCTATGGCCTGGGAAAGCAGAACATGGCCTGAGCGCTTGGGTCCCTGCACCTGTGTGGGGGACCCAGAGGAGGCTCCTGGCTCCTGGCTTCGGATTGGCTCAGCGCTGGCTGTTCTGGCTGTTTGGGGAGTGAACCAGCAGATGGAGGACCTTTGTCTCTGTCTCTCCCTCTCTGTCTGTAACTCAAACTCTCAAATAAACACAATCTTAAAAAAAATCTGTGTCCCTGATCCAGTGTCCTCCTGGGATGATTGCTGGCTTATGATGGACACAGAGGTGAAATGACAGGTGGAATATGCTACCCATCAACTTTTATTTTTTGCAAGGGTCTAGTGTTTTAACAAGCGCCTGAGATTCACAACTCTAATACCAACGCTTTGTATTTGTACAGACCTTAGAATCTCCCCCCGGGGCGTTTGCCTCTATCATAGCAAGGCATTTCTCTAACAACACTGTGAGGTAAGTAGGCAGGTGTTCTGAGCTCTCATTTCCACGTGAAGAAGTCGGAGGCACAGAGAGGTTGAGAAAGTTGCTTAAAATCGGCTTGCCTAACGAGTTAGTGGCAAAAAAAGTCATTGAAACAGGTGTTTTGACTCTCAGCCTCTGGTTAATTCGATTAGAATAAGCTGCCTTTTTTTTTTTTTTTGGTGCTTATGAAAGTTCATTATCACTGTGTTTCTAACATTAGTTCTTGAAGTGATCTTTGCTGTACACAACACCTGCTGTTTTAATTGGCATTTTTCTTTGAGTCCATTTACTTTTCTAAGTAAATGTATTTGAATGAAAATGATATGTCAAATCCATTTGTGGAAATACTGTAAGAGGCAAGTAAGAAATACAATGAACAGTGTAAAAGCAATATCATTCTATTCTACGTAGACACAGGACGCTGACCCTGAGGCTTGCTCTGTCTTTGTGGAGAAAGGTGTTCAGGACCCAGGAGCGCTAAACAGAGACTTTCTCCTTGCTGTGGTCAGGACTGAAAAAGAAGAGGGGAAATGACCTATCTTCCTGACCCTGCGCTCCTTAAACGCGATCATGTGCACCACCGGGGGCAGGTCAATGCCAGTGTTTCCTGGCAGGCAGAATACAGCTGCCCTTCAACTAGCACTCTCACACCCACGGGTTTATATTTTACAGGAAAGAAAGGGGCAGCATTTCCAGGTGGCATCCAGGAGAGCAATCCAAGATGTCGTCCGAGACTTAGAGTGCGTTCTGTAAACACGTTCAGTTTATTCCCCAGGCTGGGACAGAGCAGGGACTGAATGTGACGGCTCGAAGTGACAGCCAGGTACATTCTCAGAGGCTGTTGGAGACAAGGGCACAGTTGTGCTCAGCTTGACCCAGGGTAGTGCAAGCAAGGGGTTGGCTGGGGGGGAAGAGGGGGAAGGGCAGGTACTAGGCGGCAAAAAGCCAGGACGCCTCTTCCTGTGAGCCTTGGACCATTCAATGGGTGAGCTCTCGGTAGGTAGGATGATGGAGGAGTTACTACAACAGGGCAGGATGAAAGGAAACCAAAGGCACAGGTTCAATGACATTAGGCAACTTTAAACATGCTTTGTACTTGACCTTGTAAACTCCAGCATCCGCTGCTCTTCTAGAAAGCTCCCACCCTCCCCGAGTCTGGGCACCACTCCGCACCACCCGTTCAAAGTAGGGAGATTTCCTGAGGCTCGTCTTTGGAGAAGAGAAGTGAACACAGCAAACTTTGCTCAGTGAGACGGGCTTCACGCTCCTCGTCTTCTGCTTTTGTCTGCTTCTTGTTTTGTTTCCCCCACAAACTGATGGCTTTGGCCTAACCAGGTGTGCTGTTCACGCTTCCTAAATTTGGGACTTTGCTCTTGATTGCCAGGGACCTGCCTCTGGAGAGTCTTGGAGGAAAAGATCTCACAGTCTGAAGTCAAGGATTCCATCCTCGGGAACTCCTCTGGGATGGGTGCGGGTGAGTCGGTCTTCCGCGCTCAGCGCCGACCTGGGCTTCCTCAGAGGCTGCACGGAACAGAGAGGGAGTGAGACAGAGGGGCAGAGAGTGGGCTGAGCTCCTGTGCTTGGTTTTTGACACCTCCTCCATCCGATGGAGATGACTCTGGTTAAACGAATGGTGAAATGGACCAGCAGGCCTACACACTCTCAACTCGAAGCCCTGGCCTCCCCTTTGAGAAATGCATCCTGGGTATTTCGTACACAGGGCACATGCAGAAAGCAAAATGACACAGATGCAGCAAAATGCCTTGTGCACATTTCTGAGTCTCATTCTCTTCCCCAAGGGTTAGCAGCACTGTTAGTATGGTGAGAATCCTCCAGGAAGCTTTCTCTGCATGGTAGCCTGCAAGTATCACTCAGAAATGATGCACTTATTGTGTGTGTATGTGTGTGCGTGATGAGTGCAAGCTGTAGGCAATTATCCCTTGGTATTCATGGGAGATTGATATCAATTGATAGATATCAATCTATCAATATCAATTGATATCAATAAATCAATTGATAGATATTAATCTATCAGTATCAATTGATAACTTAGATATCAAAATCTTCAGGTGCTCAGATCCCTTATATGAACTAGCATAGTGTTTGCCTGTAAATTTTGCATATCCTCCTGGACACACACCCATGCATGTACAGAGAGAGAGAGAGAGAGAGAGAGAGAGAGGAAGAGAGGATCTTCCATCACTGGTTCAGTTTCCAAATGCCCACACCAGGCAGGTGTGGGCCAGCCTGGAGCCAGGAGCCAGGAACTCCATCTTGGTCTCTCATGCACTTGGGCCATCTTCGCTGCCTTTCCAGGCACGTTAGCAGGGAGCTGGCTGGGCAGTGGAGCAGTTGGTACTTGAACTAGTACAACAATACAGAATGCTGGCATTGCAAGCAGCTACTCAGCCTGCTGTGCCGCCATGGGGGCCCCTCCTGGACACTTTAATCAGCTCTAGATTACGTATTTATTTATTTTTTTTGACAGGCAGAGTGGACAGTGAGAAAGAGAGACAGAGAGAAAGGTCTTCCCTTTGCCGTTGGTTCACCCTCCAATGGCTGCCGCGGCTGGGGCACTGTGGCCGGCACACCGCGCTGATCCGATGGCAGGAGCCAGGTGCTTATCCTGGTCTCCCATGGGGTGCAGGGCCCAAGCACTTGGGCCATCCTCCACTGCCCTCCCTGGCCACAGCAGAGAGCTGGCCTGGAAGAGGGGCAACCGGCACAGAATCCGGCGCCCCGACCGGGACTAGAACCTGGTGTGCCGGCGCCGCAAGGCAGAGGATTAGCCTAGTGAGCTGCGGCGCCGGCCTAGATTACTTATAATACCAGTGTAATGTAAATACTGTGTAAATGGTTGTTATAATGTATTGATTAAGGAATAATGATGAGAAAAACTTGTACTTGTTCAGGATAGATGTCATTCCCACCCCCTCCTCCCCAAATTTTGATCCACTGTTGGTGGAATCCGCAGATTCAGAACCCACAGCAACAGAGGGTTGACTGTGCATGCAAACTGACTTCCTAAAAGACTGTCCTAATTCGCACCACCACCAGCAGTGTAGTATCCAGTTTTTCACATCCTGGCCAACCTCGCCATTATCCTTCTTTTTAAATTGTTTTAATTTGGCAGACGATTAAAAAAAAATATAGGACTTCACTGTTGCTTCCCTGGTGACCAGTGAGGTTGAACCTCTTGTCATGGTTACTCGGGTTTCTTTACCAGGGTGCCACGAGCTTAGATCCTTTCCAAAGCAAAAGTCCTTCCACTGTTGCTGGCAATTTAGTCTCTGAGTTGTTTTCCGTCGACTTAATTTGCAAAGAGAGGCCCTCCCGACCTGATTCTGGAATCACAAGAGTTCTCTGAGAACACAGCTCTGCGATTCCCAGGAAGCCTTACCTCAGCCGGGAGGACAGGAGAGATGGATTTGCTTGTACAAGTTTTGTAAAAAGGCCAAGTCCTTGCTTTATGTCCGCTTTGATAAACATGAGGAGACTTCAAAAAGTTCATGCAAATGGAATGAAAACATCAGTTTGTTTTGGTGCAATTAAAAAAAAAAATCCCATGCATAGCTCTTCCATACAGTGCATTTTTATGAATTTTTTGAATACCCCTCACATGCTTCCTTCCAATCATAGTGCTATTGAAAATACTTCATTTTGGGCTGGCGCCACGGCTCACTAAGCTAATCCTCCGCCTAGCGGCGCCGGCACACCGGGTTCTAGTCCCAGTTGGGGCTCCGGATTCTGTCCCGGTTGCCCCTCTTCCAGGCCAGCTCTCTGCTGTGGCCAGGGAGTGCAGTGGAGGATGGCCCAAGTGCTTGGGCCCTGCACCCCATGGGAGACCAGGAGAAGCACCTGGCTCCTGCCATCAGATCAGCGCGGTGCGCCGGCCACAGCGGCCATTGGAGGGTGAACCAACGGCAAAGGAAGACCTTTCTCTCTGTCTCTCTCTCTCACTGTCCACTCTGCCTGTCAAAAAAAAATTTTCATTTTTTTAAAAAAAGTTTTTATTTTTATGAAAAGCATATAGTAGAAAGAGAGGGAGAGGGATGAGGGGCAGAGAGAGAGGAGAGAGAGAGAGAGACTGATCGATCTTCTATCTGTTTGTTCACTCCCCAAATGGCCACAATGGCTGGGGGCGTGACTGGGCCAAGCTGAAGCCAGGAGCCAGGAGCCCCATCCTGGTCTGGCATGTGAATGACAGGGGCCCAGGCACTTGGACCATGTTCTGCTGCTTTTTCAGATGCATTAGGTTGGAGCTGGAATGGAAATGGAGCAGCCAGGACTTGAACCGGTGCTCATGTGGGATGCCGGTGTCATGAGAGATGGCTTAATCTACTGTGCCATGATGCCGGAACCTGAAGAGCATTTTCAGGCCAGGAAAACAATCATTTCAGTTTGTAAGAGAGATCCTTTCCTTGTGCAGGATGGGCTAATATCTGCCAACTCTGAGCCTGCTAATAGGACAGAGCGGCAGGACCCTGAACCCTGCTTAGAGGTCCAATTTTCCCTGGATGGAAATTCAGAGCATGCATTTTCTTACTGCTAAGAATGAGAAAGAAAACATTTTAGGTACACGGCAGGGTTTTGTACATGGCTGTTTAGATAACTACAAGACCGATAATGGAAGTAAATTCAGTGGATTGCATTGCATATGAATTTAACTTAATGGCAAAAACACAATGTATCTTCATCAAAAAGAAAAAAAAGCAATGATTGACACAGAGCTCAAGGTTCTCACTGCACCCATGAAAGTGGCTGAGAATGTCACTTCTGTTCTTTCTACGAGAGCCTGGAGGTGGCTCCGACAATTCAGCAGACACCATGGAGCCAACTACTTCAGCTGGTGCTCAGCCCAGGCAAGGGCCACCTCTTCCTACACTGGAGAGGTTCACGGGTTCTGGTGGGATAGACAAGGTGCCTGGTGTGAGTCTCCAACCGTGGCGACCTCCTATGGATGGGTCCAAGGTGAAGTTCGATTATACCCAAATATATTTGTGCACACCTCACGTTCTGGAGTCTCCTGACACAAGGACCTCATCTGCACGTAAAATGAAAATTTTCTGTGTTCTTCCATGGTCACCGGAGATTTTCACGTTTGTGGCTCCCTCTTACCCCAGCTTTATCACGGTCAGCTTTGTTTTACTGCTAAGGAGTTCCACCAGATTCCACAGAGAGTCTGACCACAGGGAGGGGGCCAGGGGGAGCTTGGAGTGTGTGTGATTTGCCCAGGGAAGCAGCAAAAGCTAGCTTCTACCAGGTCTCGTAGGTGTGCCATTCTGCTATAACAAGGAATACACATTTGGTCTTCCTCCCTGGTCCCTGTCACAGAGCTCCTAACACCTTGTGGGTGGGGCTGCTAGGAGAATCTTCAGTGCGATCCCAGTTCTGACACAGAGCGTACATGTTCCTTAGATTTTCTGGGTGGCAGGGGCATCTTTTTTTCTAATGAGGTGGCTCGTGGTGGGCTCCTGGGTAGTCTCAGGGTGGGGGCTGGTTGCTAGGGGAACTGATCTGTGACTAAGAGGCTGGGGTTATCAGTCCTCTCCCTGATCTCCAGGGAGAGGAAAGAGGCTGTGGGTGGAGGTGACCACCAATGACCAATAATGCAACCCATTGTGCCTACATATTGAAGTCTCCACAGAACGCCCCCTGGATGCAGATTGGAGGGTTTCTGGATTGCTGAACAAAGGGAGGTGCCTGGAGGGCAGTGCACCTGCAGAGGGCATGGGGGCTCCAAGCCCCTTCCTCGGGCATTTGCCTGGGGCATCTCTTCTGCCAGACTTTCCATCTGTGTCCTCCATCCCTGGCAGGCAAGTGCAAGTGTTCCCTAACTTCTGCGAAGTCAGAGCTAGGGCTAGGGTTCCTCCCGAGAACCTGAGGAAGACGTCATGGGAACCTCAGAAGCTCAGGGAAAGCCACTTGGGGCTTGCAATGGTGCCTGAAGTGGAACAGCCTTGCAGCGTGAGTTCCCAACTTGTGGAATCTGACTCTAACTCTGGGAGGCAGTGTCAGCATTGAGTTAAATTCTATGACACCCCCACGTCTGCTCGCAGAAATATGTTGTATCAACTGTGTAAGACAAGAAAAACTGTTTATCTGTTATATAAGGTGTGTAAAAGAAGTCTTGTTTTGAAGTGTGTCCACGCAAGCAAGAATGTGCTCTGTGGGTGGCTGGTGTTGTGGAGCAGCAGGTTCAGCTGCACCTGCAACCCTGGCATCCCGCATTAGAGCGCTGGTTCAAGTCCCGGCTGCTCCACTTCCTATCCAGCTCCCTGCTAATGAACCTGGGAAGGCATCAGACGATGGCCCGAGTGCTGGGCCCCTGCACCCATGTGGGAGATCCAGATGGAACTCCAGGCTCCTGGCTTTGGCCTGGACCAGTTTTAACTTTTGCAGCTATTTGGGGAGCGACCCAGCATTGGGAAGATAGATTCATTCTCTCTCTCATATGTATGTATAACTCACCACCCCCACCACCACTCTGCCTTTCAAATAAACTTAAAAAAGCATAATGTTCTTCATTGAATGCACAATGGTTCTGCAACTTGATAAAACCTAGAATTATTTTTTTAGAGTATCCTTGTGATAACACATATTTTGAGGCCACTCAGGGTCTTGGCTGGGGCCCAGGAATCGGCCTTTTTATGAGCATTCCTGCCTTGCCTGTGGTAGGCAGCCCGGGGGGCTGCACTCTGAGAAACAGGACTGGACTACGCTAACCTGGCTGGCCTCCACCTGCATCAGCAGATAATGCCTGTAGGCGTGTTGATTTAGGCTAGGGGTTTGAACGATAAGCGTTGATAAACAGAGACCACAATAGTTAAATGTTTTGCCTAGGCGATCCATTTCCTTAGTGACTTGAGAGCAGTGAATTTTCTGACTGTGAGAGACTACACGTTTCTGATTCGGGTTGAACCATGGTGCTTCTCCCCTGTCCATGGAGCATTCCTGCTAAAGCTGTTGAATATTGCAGTTCTGATCCCAAGTTCTTAGGAGTTGGACACCGTGAAATTCCGTATTTCTTTGTCCCAACTACCAGCTGGCTTGCGTGGCCGTTCTGTAAGGGAAGGCTGACTGTAAGGGGCTCTTGGAGGAGTTTGGGTGGAGAGTCTCCCGACCTGAGACTGTTCCACGGGAGTGAAGCACCCGGGACTTCAACCCGTGTTCCTGCTCACTGCTCAGTTTTCTTGATAGGGATCAAGAGCAGGTTCTAGAAAGACAGCGACTTCATGAATTTCCAAAGGCAGCTGGCCAAAACAGACTGTGCTTTTGGTTGAAACTCAGAAGTCGCGCATGTTGGTGGCATTGCGTCTCACCCCCAGGCCCGGCGTTCTCTCAAGTCACATTTTTCCAGCTGCTCCGTGGAAGCCCTTCCTGCCTCTCAGGCGGTTACCAGACAGCCTCCTGGTCCGTCTGTGGGCGGTAACATAATTCCCTGCCTTGTTCCGCGTGACAAGTTAAGATGGGGAGGTTGCTGATGTAAATGAAAACTGACCACGTTGTTAACGGCCACTGGCCACTGGCAGTGCGTTCTTCCTTCTGGACTTTGGGGTGGGGGGGTGCAGGGGGGGAGGGAACCTGCCAGGATTTGGTGACGAAGTGGTCTGCTGACCACCTGATCTGAGTCCCCAGGGGGCAGCAGGAAGGTGAAACTGGCAGCGTCCTGGGCCTTACTTCTGGGTCAGTGAGGTGGAATCTTTTGAGATGGGGCTTGGAGGCTGACGTACTTGAAATTGCTCCGGATAACTCTTACGCAGCCTAAAATTCAGAAGCTTCTGCCTTAGTAGTTGCACATTGCCATGTAATCCCTTCTGTAAACTGGGGCTGGGGCATTTGATTTTTAAGGAACACTCGGCCATAGTACTTGTCTTCATGGAAGAAAGTTCATTTCATTCTCTGTGGGCAAGTTCCTCCCTTCCTCCCTGCCTCTCTTCCTTCTATGTCTGTCTGTCTGTCTGTCTCTCTCTCTCTCCACACACACACACACACACACACACACAACAAAGCCTTGCCTTTCCATCTGAGTTTCTAATTCTAGAGAACTCTTGTTTTCTTTGCCAACATGGAGGATGGAGGGAAATGTAGGTACAACTACACCGACCTTACAGGTGAGGATAATAATTCTACGCTTATTTTACGGATAGGGAAGTTGAGCCACAGAGAGCTGAATAAGTTGCCAAGCTGGTCTATGTGGTAGAACTAAGTAGGTTTTGTGTCCTGGTAAAACGGATGCCAAAATCCAGCTCTAACCATTGTGGAGCACTGCCCCTTAGGAGGGAGGGGTGGAGAGGGGACACTCTCACACCTTTAATCTTGCTACGAAAGCTTCAGTCACAAGCATATTCACATCAACACTGCACAGATTGGAGAAAGAGCCCAAATACCAAGTCCTTACAACTTCCTGGATGATGTCTCCTGGGTAACTGATCTTTGAAGGCTCCCGCTGGGAACCCACAGGTAGGCATCGTCCCGGCTACAAGCATGGCTTTGGTGTTTGTTTTGGTTTTGGTTTTCCCCATGCATTCTAAAAATGTGAACTGGTTGTCACCTTCTACAAATCAGGACATTCTGCATAGAATCCTAGGTTTTAAACCGCTCTTGAAAAATGGGCCCCATGGGGCCTCCCTGCTCGGTAGGCGAAACTGCAGCAGGGTGGTGGCTGCCCCCTTTCAGCTGTGCTCTGGAATTCACCACAGTCCCCTCTGTTCTCTTTGTTTGTGGCTGTTCCCTGGCGTCCTTGGACTTGGTGACCCTTGGTCCTGGCTCATCACACCAGCCCTACATAAGCAAGTCCTGGAGTTAGCTTTAAGACACGGGCATACTAGAAGGGAGACATTGACTTAGACGACGGTAGTGTGGGGTAGTGGTTAAGCTTGAAGAACCTCATTAACCTGAACTTGAACCCCGCCTTCACTATTGACTAGCCATGAGACCCTAGACAAATCACCCTGCCGCTCTGTGCCTCAGACTCCTCAACTGCAAAATGGGGGTAACAACACCTGCTTGTCTGAGTTGCTGTGAGGATTCGAGGAGGATCATGCAGGCTTGAATGGCGCCTGCCACACGGCAAGGTCTACGTCAGTGTCAGCTGCTATTATTAAACCCACTTTGCTCCAACACTGATCTGGGCAGTATGTATTTTCACAAGTTCCTAGGAGGTAAGCCAAGTTAAGACTTGGCCTTATTCCTTTGGAACACTGTCTTTGGAGCTTGGCTCATGAGTACAAAGCCTTGAACTTGATTTAATGGCATCTTAAGCCCTGAGGTCCTTTCTCAGTCCTGTTGATAATACAACAACAAGAGAATTAATAAATGCTTTTAGGTCTTTTTGTGCACCAGGCTAAGGAAGAGATGCCACACTACGCGCATTCCAGGGGCCACCTAATACACCTGTAGGGAATGGATCTTTCACGCTCCATTTTACAGCTGAAGAAACTGAGGTTGGGGGAGGTTACACACCTAGCTGCAGATCTCACGGCGAGCCCCTGGTGGCAGAGACACCTGGGCCTGAGCACTCTGGTGCCAAACCCGCAACGTTCGTTGCATACTCCATGGTTCCACGTGCACACACACACGCAGGTGCATTGCGTCTCGTTTACGTAAAGTGTTCTCGTCTATTTGCCAACTGTCTTTCCCTCCACAAGTCAATGTCATCAAATTTCGATCATTTCAATGATACGGATATCATCACTAATGTCATCAAAGCAAGAAATGTGAAGTGGCCTTGTTCCCCCCTAATCTGGACTAAGACACCTATTTTTCCTCTGTGACACTTCCTGTTTTGATGTCTCCCCTTGCATCCAAACACTGCCGATTGCTTCCGTGCCTGGCTTGTCTGAAAGGAAGTTGATCCGATGTCGCATCTGCTGCTCTCTCTCGGCTGCCAAGGTTGGGTTGGCCGCGTGGCAAGGCCAAAGGATGTCTGCTTCCTGCCTCACCTCGCTCTCTTTGATCAGCTAAGCCAGAGAGGTTGAGCTTCTCAGTGCAGCGGGAGCCTGCCCTATCAGAAAGCTAGGGGATTTCTCAGGGTCCTGATCCCACGGCAAAACAGAGACGGATGTGGGTTTGTCATTTCCGGGGCTGGGCTGGCCATCACGTCACCATGCTATCTGTCGCCCCCTGATGGAAAGAGCCATTGATTCCAGCAGAAGGAATCCCTCTCAGCTGGTTGGAGAAGCCTGGATAAATCTGTCCAGACCCAGAAGGAAGCATCCACAGCATCTATCTCTGTGGGAGGAGAGGTCATTGGCAATACCAAAAACACGGGAGACCCCTGCTCTTCAACTAGGGACAACGAGGCCAGTTTATGGGAACTCATGAGGGAAATCACTTAGCAGGTCATGTGGTAAGGCAGAGCAAGGAATAATTTTTAGCACCCCCATTTACTCCTCTGCATTTCCCACTCTCTTACAGTTAGGGGGGACCATGTGACAGGTTTTAGTCAATTGTGTGCCTAAGTGACATTTGTCAGCCCTGGGCTGAGGCTGTGAAAAGCCCGTGTTGGGGGAATGGGTGTCTGGCACAGCAGTTACGTTGCCACTTGGGATGCCTGTGTCCTCACAGCAGAGTGCTTGGGTTTGAGCCCTGGCTCCACTTCTGATTCCAGCTTCCTGCGAATGTGCACCCCAGGAGGCAACAGTGATGCCTCAGGTACTCGGGTCTCTACCACCCCTGTGAGAGACCTGGATGGAGTTCCCGGCTCTGGGCGCCAGCCTAGCACAGCCCCAGCTGGTAAGGGCATTTGGGAACTGAACTAGCAGATGAGAGATCGTTGTCTCTGCCTCTCAAATAAATAAACGTGTTAAAACGCTTACAAAAAAAAAAAAAAAATCCCACGTGGAATTCTCTGCCTTAGCCTGGGGACACGCCCTGTTTTAGATCAGAGCTTGGTAAACTACAATCCCCAGACAAGATATCTGTTTTTGGAAAATAAAATTGTATTGAAACACAGCAGGCCGGTGCCGCGGCTCACTTGGATAATCCTCCACCTGCGGCGCCTGAACTCCGGGTTTTAGTCCCGGTTGGGGCGCCGGTTCTGTCCCGGTTGCTCCTCTTCCAGTCCAGCTCTCTGCTGTGGCCCGGGAAGGCAGGGGAGGATGGCCCAGGTCCTTGGGCCCTGCACCCGCATGGAGACCAGGAGGAAGCACCTGGCTCCTGGCTTCGGATCGGCGCAGCATGCTGACCGTAGTGGCCACTTGGGGGGTGAACCAACAGAAGGAAGACTTTTCACTCTGTCTGTCTCTCTCACTGTCTAACTCTGCCTGTCAAGAAAAAAGAAAAAAAAGAAACATAGCCACGTCTGCTCATTTAGATATCACTGAAGGCTACTTTGGTACTAAAATGCAGGGCTAGATAGTTGTTACAGAGACTGGATGGCCTGCAAGGCCTAAAATATTGACCAGCTGGCCCTTTATAGAGAACCTTGCTGACCTGTGCTCTAGACAGACCAGGTGCAAGGTGGTGGAGCTTCGGGTGGCCTGGGCCCCTGGGACTTTCTGGAGGAGAAACCTTCCACCAGTCCAGGCGACTCCGGTAAAGAAAACATGAGGAGCAGGGTGCGTTGTTGCTGGGACATAGCCTAAGCTTCTGGAACACAACCTAAGCTTCCTAGCAGAGCCCAAGGCCTTTGACACCGCGAGGGATTCAGAGCGGCTACTTACTTCCTCGTGAAGTGAACTGCGCAAGAAATGCCGATGATGAGAAGGCCGATGACGATGGAGGCGATGGCCACCCACTTGGCATTCCGCCCAAGCCGCCTGGCTCCTTCCAAGTCGCCTTCGTTGTAGCTGTTCTGGGACTGGGGACACAAGGGAAGAGAGGGTGATGACAGGCAATCCAAAGGAAGTCACGGGCGTTGTTGGACTGCCCTGATAGGAGGTCTCTGGTGACTTTGCTCATCTCCACGCCAGCTTGCTGGGCAAGCAGTAGGGTTGTCACCTCCTCCAGGAAGGCTTCCCAAACTCCAAGCCTGACTTGACTCCTCCAACTGTATTTCCTGATTACATTCATCTAAGCATCTGCTAGCATATATGAAAATGATTGGTTTTGTCTTTCCCTCTAGAATGTAAGTGCTACACGGGCAGGGACCATGGTCCATCTTATTCAGCATAGTAGATGCTAGGGTTTGGGTTTGGTTTATTCCCTACAGATCCATGTTTTGGGAGCTCGGTTCCCAGTGTGGCAATGGTGGCGATCACTGGGGGCTCTGCCCTTTAGAAATGTGGAAGGTCGCTTCCTCCTGGCTTTGCTGTCCTGAGCCCAGTCCCATCCAGCCCCCTACTTACACACGCACACGCACACGCTTCTGCCCTAGAGGGTCCTCACCAGAGCTGAGCTGAGCCAGATGCTGTGCCCTTGAACCATCAACACTGAGCTCAACAGTCATCCTTTGTTGGTAAGTATCCTGCGTCAGGTGTGTCATGATGGCACAGAAAGCTGACTCATCACTACACCGGTGCCCACTAGGACGCTTGTCAGTAGAAGATGCTTGATAACTATTTGCAGAATGAACGGACTGATGGGTCTGTCTGCCTTGTCCACTGGAACAGCACTTTGCAAGCCGTGTCCCCGGGACCAGCGTCAGCCTGCCGCCGCTTTTGGTAAATGCAGTTTGCTCGCAGCATGGCCGTAGTCATTTGTTCGCTATTCTCCGAGGCTTCTTTTGTGCGACCGTGACAGAATTGAGTAGCGGGGACAAAGACTGTAGGGCCTGCAAGGTCTAAAACATTTTTCATTTGGTCACGTACAGAAGCATTTGCCTACTAGGTCAGCACACAAGGTCAGGGACCTTGGCAGAACTGTTTATCTGCAAACCAAGGCTGTCACTCGGTGGGTACCTATTGATACGACTTTCTCAGCTGTTAAAATGCTTCTGTGCTGGCTGATAAATAACAGCTATTCTGAGGCTTGTGCTCCTTTGCCCCGTGTCCCAGCTGTGCGGGACCCTTCGCTGAGTTGCCCCAGGTCCCCCATGATCCAGCACTTGGAGGGTTATGGTCAAGTTCAGCAGAGCCTCCTTCCTGACTCTGCACATGGCAGTCTCGTTAAGCTTCCTCGTTGCTGCTAGCCCTTTGAGTGGTGTCTGGTACCTTGTAGGAGTTCGAGAAAGTGGGTGGGTGCCTATGTTTCCCTGTCGATGTGAGCTCCCAGAGGGCAGAGTGGGGCTCCCTGGGACCTTGCCTGGTGCGTCCAGAAAGTCCTTGCAGCCCGGCTGTAGGAGAGATGCTGTCTTGCTCTCTCAGAATAGGCCCACCATCTCATGCTGCGGCTGGCATCGCCCAGAAGTCGCGCTGCAACCCAAGGGCGGGGAATATGTCTGCAAACCTTAGATATGGAGAGGCTTCCATGGGACTCTGCCTTCTCGATTCGGAAATCATGGCACTTCCGTAGGAGTTGTCCTCTTCCTGCACTGCTAGGGGGATTGCACACAGGCAGGCCATTACGATCCAGGGGAGCTTTCTGCTTCCAGAAACTCCTGGATCTGGGCCAGCTTGGTCAGCAGCAGGCTGGGGCCCCCTGCAATGAAGCAAGCTTTGCTTTTAGGCTTTTCGTGTGAGGAGAGAGTGAGGACCTGCTGCAGCATCAGCCGTGTCCAGCAAGTTGAGGTCCAGAATTCCAAGTCCCAAATTCTGGAGTTCTCCACCCTGCGTACCCCTGAGAGCCGCCTGGGTAGTTAAACAAATTACAGACGTGGATGTTGGCTCAGTGATGAGACCCTGGTTGGGGCTCCTGCGTCCCATGTCAGAGTACCTGGGTTCAATTCCCCACTCTGCTCCTGATCCAGCTTCCTGCTAATGCGCCTGGGAGGCAGTTGGTGTTAGCTCAAGTACTTGGGTCCCTGCCACCCACGTGGGAGACCTGGGTGGAGTTACTGGCTCCTGGCTTCAGCCTGGCTCGCCTCTGGTTGTTGTGGGTATTTGGGGAGTGAACCAGTGGATGGAAGATTCTCTTTCTCTCTCTTTTGCTTTCTCTCCTTGTCACCGTTTTGCAAATAAAAAAATTACATGTTTCTGGGCCCTGTCCTGGCGAGACTGTTCTAACTGGTATGGATATCACACTTTGGTGTGCCATTTTTTCCATTATGGTAAGATATGCATAAAAGCTACCATTTCAGCCATTTCTCAGGGTGCAGCTCAGTGGCATGAAACACACTGCCATTGTTTCCAGAACTTTCTCACCTTTCCAGGTGGCAACCCTGTACCTGTTAAACACGAGCCCCTCATCCCAACGGCAGCCACCACTGGACTCTAGGTCCCTGTAGGAGAGGATTCACGGCAGCTGCCCTCTCCTACCTGGCTTCTCTCACTGAGCATGGTGCCTTCAAGCTTCATCCTTTGCTATAGCACCTGTCAGCATTCCCCACCTTGTGTGTGTGTAATTGAAGAAAGAAACGGAGAGACAAAGAGGGAGGTTCTTATAGAAGGATTAATGTGGGAAGATGTGAGGACGCGGGGGCGGGGAGGGCTGAGCGCAACAGAACTCCAGACACTCGGATTTCATTTTGATGGATTTCACTGGCTGGTGGGTCTTGGGCTTCAGGGCGCAGAAGTAACAATAATGTGGATGAAATTCTTCCCCCTTCCAATATGCTGGCTCCAATTCCTTCCCCTTTTCCAGTTGGGATTCCATACTAAGGATCTCTTGGCAGATGCGACAGACTGAAGTGGTGGAAATGGATTTTAGGGAAAACGCACGGCTTATCAATCTTTCCCCAAAGAGCTGAGAATGCAAACGATCCCATCTGGTGTGGAAGAAGTAGAAAGAAATGAGATGTCTTTAGATCTTTCACAGTGTATATCACCTTATTTGTTCTTTTACAAATTGCTAATGCGATCTGTGAACACGTAAGACGTTCAAACACTGCAGAAGCACGGAGAGCGAAGCCCCTACCCTGAGTGTATTTCCCAGAGATGACCCCTGTTAGCAGTTCCACGCGATTGCTTCGCGACTTTCTTTTTCCACGGATGATGTGATAGGATGGCGGTTTCTTTCTCCTGCCTCCATTATGACTAAGCACATTAGGTGTCACCGTCAGAGGAAGAAACAGCAATTTGCTCCCCGAGATAAACCAAGAGTAACGAAGTCAGTCGCTCTCAGACATCAGAACCGTCAGAATTGCCCCCGAATCTCAACAAAGGCAGCTTCAGCTTGGTATTTGCAATGCCGATGTTTAAACAAACAGGACTTCCCAGTGGATATTGAAATCTCAATCTCTCTCTCTCTCTCTCTCTCTCTCCATACCTTTGTGTTTTCACCATGAGCAGACTAATATAAAACTTGGTAACCTTGGCAACTTGGCTTTTGTTTCCTTTAAATACTCGAGTTATGCTTTTGAGTTTGCTAGCTGGTCCTTTTGAAGTTGGACTCCCTGGCATTTGTTTTTCTAGGTAAAACCTCGTTTTGCAATGTCGTAAGTGGTTGGCTCCTGAATCTTTCTTTGATGAAATGGCAGTGATGACACATGACGTGTACTGTGTGTCAGGTACTATGCTAAGTACTTCTCGAAGGTCATCTCATTTGTCCTCAAGACAGCCCTGTGGAGTAGATGTTTCATTGTTTCCATTTTGCTGATGCAGAAACTGAGGCACAAGGAAGTGAAAGCATTTTACCTAGGGGCGGGCATTCGGCACAGAAGTTGTCATCTGAGACACCTGTACCCGTATCAGAATGTCCGCTTTGAGTCCAACTGCTCTGCTTCCAATCCAGCTTCCTGCTAAAGTACACCCTGGGAGGCAGCAGGTCATGGCTCAAGTCCTTGGGTCTTTGTCCCCAACATGGGAGACCTGGATGGAGTTCTGAGTTCCTGGCTTTGGCCTCGTCCAGCTGAGGTTGGTGCAGGTACTTGGGGAGTGAACCAGTGGATGGAAGATCTCTCTCTCTCTGTCTCTCTGGCTTCCAAATAAAATAAAAATGATCATAATAAAAAGAAAAACAGTTTGCCCGAAGTCCTGTAGCTAGTCTAGTAAGGTGTGTGTGTGTGTGTGTGTGTGTACATGTCCAGACACACAAAATTTCCATTTTTTTCCTTTGGTTAAAAGCTATGAGCAGTATCACATGACCTTGCTGCGCTTGCTTCGTTCCACTAGATAAAGAGTGGGCAACCTGCTAGGCCAGTGCTTCCAGATCTGCCTCATGTCTGTTTGCTTTTTCTTTTCCTGATGTAAAATAATGTTACTTAGAGTTGGTTGCAATTACACAATAGGCATCAGCAAGCATTCTTAGTCATAGTTTTTTTGCATGCAGCTGAGACTGTCCTTAGCGTGGGTTCCTAGAAATGGGATCGCATCGTCAAAGTGTTTCTGGATTTTCGTCTGGAGAGGAGCCAAATTACCTTGCCAAAGTGTTGCACAAATCTCTACTCCCACTAATGGTATTTAAGTGCACTTTCCCCCACTTCCTGGCCAACACTGCATATTACCAGTCCAGATAGCCCCCTTCTGACCGATGGAAACGAACCTCTGCCTTTACTTAGTGGTGTGTTTGAGCATCTTTGCATCCTTGGGGTCCTGGCTTGGCTGTCACCTCATCAAAGAGGCCCTGTCCAGCCAGCTTCCCCTGGTGACTCACACGGAGCCTTGGAACCCCGGAGGAGACCAGCCGGATGAGTGTATGCATGAATGAGTGCTAACTGATCACATATAATTCTCAGTGATCTTTTTATTCACATCCTTTGTCTAGTTTTCTGTTGGCTTATCTTTGTGGGAACTTTTTATATATTGTAGATTAAAACTATACAATAGAAATGTAATGGGAGCTACATAGGTAATTTTACATTTTCTGGGGGCCACATTAGAAAAATAAAAATAAAAGACTGGTGTAGTGGCACATTGGGCTAGGCTTCCACCTGTGATGCATTCCTTAGGAGTGCTGGTTCAAGTCCTGGCTGCTCCACTTCTGGTCCAGTTCCCTGCTAATGTGTCTGGGAAAGCAACAGAAAATGATGCAAGTTCTTAGGCTCCTGCCACTCACTTGGGAGACCCGGATAAAGCTGCTAGCTCCTGGTTTCAGCCTGGCCCAGCCATTTGGGGAAGTGAACCAACGGATGGAAGACCTCTCTCTCTTTCTGTAACTCTGACTTTCAAGTAAATAAATAAATCTTTAAAGCAAAGAGAAAAATAAGTAGGTGAAATGAGTAACTATGTTTTACTTAATCCAGCATATCCAAAATACTATAACTAAAGCCTGCAGTACCAGCATTTTGCTATGCTCAGGAGACTCACTGGGCTTGTAGCATCTTTACTGAACACTACCACAGGTGTTATTCCTGACTGTTGTATATATTGCAAAAATTTACACAGTTTCTCTTGATCTATTGTCTCTCTCTCTCTTTTTTATTTTTGATAGGCAGAGTTAGACAGTGAGAGAGAGAGAGAAAGAGAGACAGAGAGAAAGGTCTTCCTTCCATTGGTTCACCCCCCAAATAGCCGCTATGGCCAGCACGCTGCGCCGATCCGAAGCCAGAAGCCAGGTGCTTCCTCCTGGTCTCCCATGCAGGTGCAGGGGCCCGAGCACTTGGGCCATCCTCCACTGCCTTCCTGGGTCACAGGAGAGAGCTGGACTAGAAGAGCAACTGGGGCAGAATCCAGCGCCCCAACCGGGACTAGAATCCAGGGTGCTAGTGCCACAGGTGGAGGATTAGCAAAGTGAGCCGTGGCACCGGCCTATCTATTGTCTCTTAAGACATTATTATTGTGACTTTTCCATTATTATACTTCAAGGCTCACAAAAAGCTGCAAAGATAGGACTCATATACTCACCTCCTAATGATGATATCTTAGGTAGCCAAAGTACTTGGTCAAAACCAACAAAGTAACATTGGCACAGTGTATTATTGACTCGGGTACAGATTTCATCCATCTGCATATGTATTCTCTCTCTCTTTTATGCAGACAGTTTTAAGAAATTTTATCTCACGTAGATTTGAGTAGCTGTGACCACAACTGGAATATAGAACTACTCTACCATCACAAAGAAACACCCCCCCCCCCATTGTTATTCCTCAAAAGCCACAGCTTTCCTCCAGGCTCATGGTCTTTGTTTTAAAATTATTTATTTGAGGCCGGCGCCGCGGCTCACTAGGCTAATCCTCCGCCTAGCGGCGCCAGCACACCAGGTTCTAGTCCCGGTCGGGGCGCTGGATTCTGTCCCAGTTGCCCCTCTTCCAGGCCAGCTCTCTGCTGTGGCCAGGGAGTACAGTGCTTGGGCCCTGAACCCCATGGGAGATCAGGAGGAAGCACCTGGCTCCTGCCTTTGGATTAGCGCGGTGTGCCGGCCACAGTGCGCTGGCCATGGCGGCCATTGGAGGGTGAACCAACGGCAAAGGAAGACCTTTCTCTCTGTCTCTCTCTCTCTCTCTCACTGTCCACTCTGCCTGTAAAAATATATATATATATATATATATATATATATTTGAAAGGCTATACATGAGAGAGAGAGAGAGAGAGAGAGAGAACGAGAGCGCACGCACGAGAGAGAGCACACGCACCAAGAACTCCATACAGGTCTCCCACGTAGGTGGTGGGGGCCAAGCACTTGGGCCATCTTCCACTGCTTTCCCAGGTGCATTAGCAGGGAGCTGGATTGGAAGTGGAGCAGCCGGGACTTGAACCAGTGCTCAGATGGGATGCCGGCGTCACAGGCAGCAGCTCAGCCCACTGTACGCCAGTGTTGGCCCCCACCTCCCTCTGGGAGCTCTTGCTCCACTTGACATGATGCCCTGCATGAGACAACGCTGCCTGCGTAGACTGGAGCTGGAACTCTGCCAAGCTACAGTCTTTGCATTTCCGTGTACCAGGGGTTTCCAACCTTAGAATTACCAGAGAGGTTTTAAAAACATCCTGGGCCTAAACCCCAGCCCAGAGCAACTGAATCAGAGTCCCTGTGGGTGGGCACCTTCTATCCTTTTATTCCCCCAAAGTTTCCAGGCCATTCTGCAGGGCAACCAGAGTTGAGAACTATTATCTTAGATGGAAAACTCTTCATTCATTCATTCATTCATTCAAAAACTGTATTGAGCACCAGCGATGTCCCAGGTGCTGCTCCTGCCCCTATGGAATTCACGTTTTGGCGGAGACCAAAAAATAAATAAGTAACCACGCCAGTGAATAAGACGGTCACAGAATATCACCAAGGCGAGGTCACAGAATATCACCAAGGCAAGAACAACGAGGTGGGAGACGGAGCTGTCCCTGGAGCTCCAGCCCGCAGCCCGAGACCTGGAACCTGAGGCGGAGCTGGGCCTGCAAAGGGCAGGGTCCCAGCAGGTGCGAAGGCCTGGAGGTGGGAAAGGCCCTGTTTTGGTGAAGGTGTCAGAGAAAATCCAGGGGGATGAGGTGGCCAGGAGGAAAAGCGAGGGGGAGAGAGAGCAAGAGAGAGCGAGAGCAAGAGAGAGAGAGAGAGAGAGAGAAAGGAACGTGAAGGTTAAGAGGAAAGCAGGAGCCACATCAGTAGTAACAATGAGCCGTCGCTGACAACCACAATTATAGTAAAATGACGATAATAACGGAATGAGGACTACGCCAGGCCCTGAGCGAACCGACTTTCAAAGCGTTATATATAAGTGTTATAGATAAACCCTTACAAGAACCGTCGTGGGGGTAAAAGGGATTTTATCCCTCATTTTACATGGGAGCAAACGGAGACTCAGCGAGAGGAGAGCGAATCCTGCCTGTGATTTCCAAGGCAACACGGCGGCTGTGAGCTCAAGTGGAAGACTGTGCAGTCTTGCCCAAGCCCTTACTGTGTGCACAAGAAGCTAAGAGCCAGACGCTGAGTCACGGGGAGAGAACTTGCTTCAGAGAGGGGGGAGGGGGGAGGAGGGAGAGGAAGGGAGAGGTTGATTGATGGGTTCTGAGTTACATAGGACTGGGAAGTTGTTGACAGCAGGGCCACCATAGATGTTATTTCTCTACAAAAAACACTAGCAGACAGAATTTTTGGATGCTTTCACTATTAAGAAATGTTAAATACTTGAAAGGATAAATATATTTACCCTGATTGAACACAATATATTCCTGCAGCGAGATATCATATAGCACTCCAAAAATATGTGTGATTTTTAATATGCCTTTGAATTTTTTTAATAAAAAAAAATGTGTTCCCTGAGAAAGGAAATAGGGCAAATCAGTCTGTCAGTCTGTAAGCTGTGCTGCCCATGTCGCTGTCAAAAATTAATTTTCTTTGCAAAATTTCCAAATTCCCCTCCAACCCAAAATAATAACAATGGAAGATGTCAGTTATATTTTAATTTTAGCTGGATTAAATGAGGTGATATATATTTATCTATAAGGTGCTTAGGACAGTGTCTTACTAGCATCAATTATTGATGTTTTTATTATTTTTGTGGCACGTACTGGTCGGCGAAGATGACAGCAAACGAGCTATTTAATATCCTTCTCTGTGTTCCACGCTTCCCTGGCTACGTGGCTCCTTTTAGGATTGTGGCAAGAAAAAGGGAGCCCCGTGAAAACCAAGAATTCTGCCCTAAGCCCCCGTCTCTCTCGCTAGGGCAGTAGGGCACGGGAGGCGGATTTCGGTTGCAGACAAGCCCAGTAGCCGGAGACGCCGGAGTATGAAGTAGTTTTTCTGCAGACTGCTGAAGACTCAGCGAGAACAGAGCAGGGCCCCTTGGCGTGGGGGAGGGGCGGGGAGGGGGAGGGGCGAGGGGAGGGGCGAGGCGGCCTCTGCTGCAAACCCGCCAGGGTCTCCCCGTAGAGGAGGGGTGTGGGGGAGGGACGTAGGGGAGGGGAGGGGAGGGAAAGGGGCGAGGCGGCCTGCTCCGCAACCCCCCGGGTCTCCAGCCCCTCGCTTCCTCGCACCCGCTCCCTGTCTGTCCAGGTCGCGTCCTCCCCTGGGAGCCCTGGACCCGGAACTCTCCCTGCCCGTGTGGCCAGCGCCTGATCCTGCCCCGGCCAGGACAGCCTTTCCGGGCCGCCTCGTCCTCAGGTGCGGCCCGGGAAGGCACCACTGCATCACCTGTGCTTCACTGAGCTGCCTTTTGACCCCTGGGTGTGGGTCTCCCCCTCCGTGTGTCCTGCTAGTCAGAGAGAGAAAGCCTCCACCCGGCTGGTGTCTCGTGATTGTCTGGAAACAGCTTTCTTAGGATGCGCGTGCCCGAATTCGGGGGCACTGCAAAACGCTCGTGGGAACTGGAATTGGAAGAAAAACTTAGCTTGGCGCACCCAAACGTTGGGATCCAGGCACACGAGGGGTCTTCAAAAAGTTCATGAAAAATAGATATTATGAAAAAAATGTTCAGGGATTTCAGTTTTTTGATGCAAAATAATCGTATTTTCTAATTTCATTTTCCAGGAGCTTTAAAAATTTTTTAATTTTATTTGAAAGGCTAGGGGGTGTGGGGGGAGAGAGAGAGAATCTTCCATCTGATGTTTCACTCCCCAAATGCAGCAACAGCCGGGCTGAAGTCAAGAACCAGGAACTCCATCCGGGCCTGGACCTCCCACGTGGGTGTCAGGGGTCCAAGTGCTTGTTGGTTCTCAAGGTATGAAATAGCAAGAAGCTGGATCGAAAGCGGAGCCAGGGCGGGAACCAGGCACTCTGAGACGGAATGCGGGCATTGCAGGTGGTGTCTTAACCACCTGGCCAAACACCTGCCCCTCCACGAACTGTGTGCAGAACCCTTGTAGCCGGCTGTCCGGGCACTTGGTACCTGCTGGCGTGGAACAGGAATGCTGCATCGATTAACAGATGGAGCTCTCTTTCCCTGATCCTAAAGTGACTGATTCTGTTCCTTATCTCATCTTGGGGGGAGGTCCTCCATGCTTCAGCCCGTCTACAGCTCTGGAAGATTAACTTTTCAACCTGCACTTGATTTTGTGTGGGAGTCCTGCAGCGCGAGTTCATTCGGATCTTAGATCTCGAAGGCAAGTGCTGTTTGTCTCCTGCCCTTGCTTTCGCACGTGGGGAATCGTCCCTGGACCCGAGGTTTGGAGGCCCTCACTGCTGTTGGAGATTAATGTGTGTCTCTCCCTACTGCCAGGGGCGGTGCCATGGAGGCTGAATGTGCCTTGTGGGCGCCGTCCAAGTTTTCCTGTTTTCTTCTGGACTTCTGAGCGAGTTGCTGTGTGCCTGCACAACCTCTCTGTGTGTTCTTCTGGGCTTCTGCGAGGGTGATGAGAACAGACATCCTGAATGTCCAGGCAGACTGAATGCACGTATTCACAGAAAGCTCTATGGAAATGAGTGTATGTTTTCAGGGGATGCTAGGGCTAGCAGATTTCCCAGATGGGGAAACGCTGTCAGTCACTTTCCCTGGTCATTCAGTAAACACATAGGAAGTACGCCATAGTAAGTGTGTGCTGGGGATCCCAGGCAGGTCCGAACGGGGCAGCCAAGATCCCTTCTCCAAGGTCTGAAAGGTCCTTACGCTCACCCCTCCAGCACAGGACTGAGAACGGAAACACCAGGCAGTGAGAACTATGAAGCCAGCCAGGCCCTGTAGCCCTGAAGAGCCGATGAGCCTTTTTTTTTTTTTTTTTTTTTTTGACAGAGTGGACAGAGAGAGAGAGACAGAGAGAAAGGTCTTCCTTTGCCGTTGGTTCACCCTCCAATGGCCACCGTGGCCGGCGCACCATGCTGATCCGATGGCAGGAGGCAGGTACTTATCCTGGTCTCCCATGAGGTGCAGGGCCCAAGGATTTGGGCCATCCTCCACTGCACTCCCGGGGCCATAGCAGAGAGCTGGCCTGGAAGAGGGGCAACCAGGACAGAATCTGGTGCCCCGACCGGGACTAGAACCCGGTGTGCCGGCGCAGCAAGGCAGAGGATTAGCCTAGTGAGCCGTGGCGCCGGCCACTGTTGGGTTTTCATTAGCCAGAGATGCTGCTGATTTTCTCTCATGTCCAAAGTTTCCCATGCTCCGGCTGCCACTATCTGAGTGCGTGTGTGGGAGTGGCCCCGTGCCCTGTTTTGTTCCAGAAAATCTCAGAGATTCAGCGATGTTCACTGTGCTGGTGATGAACCCAAAGGAAAACCAGGCCTTGCAGAGATGGCTCTGAAGCTCAGTTTTCCTCATCTGTGAAATGGGGAGATGATACTAACAGCACAAGTGGTTGAGAGGCTGAAATGAGATAATGAGTATAAAGGACCCAGAGTTCTCTCACTTAATTGTTTTATCTTTATTTTTTAAGGTTTTTATCTAATGAATACAAATGTCGTATGTATAGCTTTTAGGAATATAGTGTTTCTTACCCCCACCCCTACTTCCATCCCACCTACTCCCTCTCCCATTCCATTTTTCATTAAGAATTATTTTTAATTTGCTTTATATGCAGAAAACCTACTCTGTACTAAGTAGAGATTTCCAATGTTTGCACCCACGCAGACACACGAGTGTAAAGTACTGTTTGAAGACAGGTTTTACCATTAATTCTCATAGTACATTAAGGACAGAGGTCCAACATGGGGAGGAAGTGCACAGTGACTCCTGTTGTTGATTTAACAATTAACACTCTTATTTATGACATCAGTGATCACCCAAGGCTCTAGACGTGAGCTGCTGAGGCTGTGGAAGCCTTTGGAGTCCACAAACTCCATCGGTATTTAGACAGGGCCATATGCAAATTGGAAGTTCTCTCCTCCCTTCAGAGAAAAGTACCTCCTTCTTTGGTGGTCCCTTCTTTCCACTGGGATCTCACTCACAGAGATCTTTCATGTAGGTTATTTTTTGCCACAGTCTCACTTAACTTTTGAAAAATATTTATTTGAGAGGAAGAGAGAGAGATAGAGAGAGATCTTCCATCCACGGGTTCACTCTCCCAAATGGCTACAATGGCTGGAGTTGGGCCTATCTGAAACCAGGAGCCAGGAACTTCATCTGGGTCTCCCACGTGGGTGCAGGGGCCCAAGGATTTGGGCCATCCTCCACTGCTTTCCCAGGCCACAGCAGAGAGCTGGATCTTCAACCAGCACCCATATGCTACGCCACAGTACCAGTCCCTTAATTTTTTTTTTTTTAAACAACACAGAGAAGTTGGCAGTAATATTCCCCAGGTGGAGGTTCAGGGAAGTTAGGATGAGCAGTGGAGGTGGGTTTCCAACTCAAGGGTCGAGTTCAGAGCCTGAACAGGCATGGTGTCTGTTTTTGAATCTGTCCCCAGTCTGGTGCTTGCATTAGGGGCCAAAGGACAGGGAGGTTACAAGCAAAAATAGAGGTTACAAAAAAAATAGAGCTGTTTCATTAAAAACTGCACCCCCAAAACAGACCTCTCCAACAAGCCTCGCCAAGCTGTAAAAAGAACAAGGCCTGCACTGTCCCTAACAGGGGAGGAAAATCTGCATATCGCATACTTGAGAAGAGTTTTGTATCAGAATCTATAAAGAACTCTTACAACAATAGACAGTAGGAAGGCAAACAGCCCAGTAGAAAATGGGCAGGAGGCAGGAGTTTGGCACAGTGTTTAAGACACTGCTTGGACCCCCTTCCCATACTGGAGAGCCTGGGTCCAGTCCCAGCTCTGTTCTCCAGTCCAGCTTCCTGCTAACGTGCACCCTGGGAGGCTGTGGTGATGGCCCCAACTTGGGCCCCTGCCAGCCATGTGGGAGACCTGGATTGAGTTCTCTGCTTCTGGTTTTGGCCTGGTCCAGCCCTGGCTGTTGCAGGCACTTAGGGAGTGAACCAGAGGACGGAAGTTATCTCTCTCTATTTGTGTCTCTGTGTATGTCTGTGTCTCGGCCTTTCAATAAAAGATTAATAAAAAATTAGAAGAAAATGGGCAAAGGATCTGAGCAGACATTTCCTTGAAGAATTGCCAATAACCACATGATAGGATGCTTGGTATCATTAGCCGCTAGGGAAATGCAAATCAAAACCTCAGAAAGATACCCACTTGGAGAGCGGGGATAAACCCAGTGTGTGTTGTTGAGGATGCAGAGAAACCAGAATCTTCGTACAGCAGTGGTGGGGATGTACAACAGCCTGATAGTTCCTGGAAGTGTTAACCAGAAACTTATCATACGACCCACTAATTCCACTCCTAGATCTCCACCTAGAAAATGGGAAGTGCATGTTCAAACCAGAGATTTATACCCGAATGTTCCCAGAAGCATCGTCAGGAAGAGCCAACAAAGGGAACCCACTCACATGCCCGTCAATGAATGGCCACAGCAAGAATGTGGTCTGTCCATGCCAAGGAGATCTTATCTCTGTGCACAAGGATATCGTTCAACCTGCGACAGAAACTCTGGCCCCCGGAACCACTGGGGAGAGCCTTGTGAACCCGATGCAAAGTCAGAGAAACCCAGCCACAACGGATGGCCCGAGGTGTGATTTCATTTATGTGGTGTGTGCAGAATGGGTCAATCTGCAGAGACGGGAAAGAGATGGGAGGTTGCCAGGGGCTGGGATGAGGGTGGATGGGGAGTGAAGCTCACGGGCCCGGCGGTTTATTTTTTGAGTGATGGAAACTTAGTGGAATTAGATCGGGGTGGGGGCTGCGTGATCTCTTGAATAGACTGAATACCGCTGAGTTGCAAACATTATATTTTTTGAAGAAGCAAGGCCCAGTGACAGTTTTTGCATCTCAAGGGTTCTAGGACTGACGGTTTCCCCACTGCCCACTGGAAACAGCGGCTGGGCCATGCAGGTTGTTGTGGTTAGCAGGTTAGACTTTTGCGTGAGCAGGTGCAGAAGAGTCTGGAAATCAAGGAGGGAGTTCTGTAGGAAGTGACATAGCAGGGGAGGTGAAGACCCAGCCAGACTCGGGTTCTGGTTTATTTGTGCAGCTCCACTTGAACTTGTAGGTCTTTAACGTTTAGGGAAGCTGGGGCCCAGATGCAAACAGACCCTGCTTCTTCAGTGACCAGATTAGCTCCTAGTCATTGTTTCCACTTGGAATGAAGGTTGAAGTCAGTCAGAGTCGAGCACAAATTGGTGCTAGACGTGGGGGCAGCTGCACTGATCCCGGGACAGACGACCAGCCTGTTAACAGCTCTCATGGAGCACCCCGCTGTGTAACAGAAACCCCAGCTCTTGGTTGGGGGGGGGGACATCTAGCAGAGTCACATCCATTCTAAGTGGATGACGTGGGCATACATCCTTGACAGATTATTTCTACCCCAGGGCCTTTGCATTTCTTGACCCCGCCTTGTTCTTTCCTCAGCTGGCTTCTCACCCCTCGCCCTTTGCCAGCCACCTTTTCGAAAGCATAATCTTCTCTATCTACTAGACATTCTCCTTCACGTCTCCCTATTTTCTCTCTTCAGAGTGCTTACCGCTCTCTGACATGATCTGGTTTATTTGCTAACTGTGTGTGGTCTGTTTTCTTCTCCCCTTGGATACTGGTTCCTGGAGAGCTGAGACCTTGACTGTCTCCGTTGACAAGCAGGTGGGCTGTGGCTGTGCTGTGCTGCCCACAGCTGGGTGGACGGGTCCAGCCGCCCGATCCCAAGGCAGGCTGTGAGCAAGCCGCCCTTGGCTGTGGAGCTAAAGCCGAGGTCTCCATACGGTCCTCTGGTTGTGGCCTGTGTCTTGTTTCTCAACTGGTTCCTAAGCAGCTGGTTTGCTGGTCTACCACCTGGGCTGCCTCGGTCACCGAGGATCCAAAATGTCAGCCGCACAGAGCTGGCTTGATCTCCAGGGCCACCACTTAGTAGGTGGCACATAGTAGGTGTTCAGAAGTCGTTGAATGAGTGAGCGCGTGTGGGAGGATCTCCCACCACGTTTCCACCCTCGGGGAGTGGCAGCAGAGTTCCCAGGAGTTGTGGAATCTTCTCCGAGGGGTAAAGCAGCCACTGTACACTTGAGAGGTGTTTCTTCCTGTGGGCTCTGAGCTCCCCACATCATCTGAATTCCTGCTCCCAGATTTTCTCCTTAATCTTTCAGAGCCAGCTGCCACCCCTGAAGGGCTTCTGACCACGTGGGCAGAGATGGCTGTCGCGGGAGGAAAAGGCTGGTGGCCGGGCTTTCATTGTCCTTTGCCCTGCGGGTGTCTGTTGGGCATGTCCCTGGGCCTTGGACTTGGCCCCAGGCAAACAGGAGCATGGGAGAGAATGACAGGGGGCCTGTAGGATGTTTGACGCAATGGAGACTTCCGCTCTGCTACCTGCTGTCTCCTTGGGCCGGTAGATGGTTACCGAGGAGACAGCACAGCCCAGGGGAAAGATCATGTACCACCTGTCCTTCAAAAACATGGAGAATTAAAAAAAACCATTTTATTAATTTATTTGAGAGGCAGAGTTACAGAGATAGAGAGAGATCTTCCATCACTCTCCAAATGGCCACAAAGGCTGGAGCTGGGCTGATCCAAAGCTAGGAGTCAAGAGCTTCTTCTGGGTCTCCCACATAGCTCCAGGGACCCAAGCACTTGGGCCATCTTCCATTGCTTTCCCAGGCTATAGCAGAGAGCCAGATTGGAAGTGGAGAAGCCAGGACTTGAACCAGTGTCCATATGGGATGCTGGCACCGCAGGTAGACCTACTACGCAACAGTGCTGGCCCCCAAACATGGAGAATTTATCACAGGAACATCAGGTGCCCCCTATGTGGTTGAGAGACACAACCCCAAAGTGGGTTTATCTTAGTGGAGGTGAGTTTCTGCTTAGGTAGAGAGAGAGCTACTTCTTTCCATCTGGGGCTGAAAACCCCGCTGGAATCGGAACAAAAACAACAACAAAACTGCTGACTCTCGCAGGCATTGGCTTCATGGCAGGAGCCTGGCTGAGCTGCAGACAGACACCATCGATCTCAGGTGAACTGCAGAGCTGGCCACGTCTGCGCGGTGAAACGCAGGACTCAGAGCGAGTTATCACCTTTTGTGATGGAGAAGAACGCACCTAATTACTAACCGCATCCTCTCTCTCTTTTTATCCTCTTTCGAAAAATGCTTATTCCTGACCAGAAATGAGGTCTAGATATTCTTTATGGAAAAATTGGAAAATAGTAGAAAAACGTAAAGTGATAACAGTTAAGGTTTATCAAGTACTGTGCGTATATCGTCCCATCCAGTCAACGTGTCGGCCCCTCGGCAGTGGTGCTGTGGTCTCCAAGCTTCCAGGGGAGCCAGCTGGGTCTCAGGGAGATGGAGAAACTTGATCAGTGCATGGAGCAGGGAGCAGCAGAGCTGGGGTTCAAACCCTGGGGGGCCTGATGGGGGAGTAGGCTCCTGACCTGCAGGTGCCGGCTGTCCGCGATCCCGCCCCGTGGAGGAAACCGCTGCCGACATGTGGGCCTGCCTTCCAGCCTTTTCTTCCCCCACGCATGCTCTCACGTGTGAATGCGCACATATGGTGTATGGACACCTTCCACGGAGAAGGGATGTGAGATCTCATTGCACAAAGAAGTATGCTTCCGTCTTTATTATTTATTTCTTGAATTTATGGGTGTTGGACTTTTCCAGAGAGAGAGAGAGAGAGACTGACTGAGACTGATGGATTTTGACAGATCTCTCCTTTGCTGGTTCACA
Source organism: Oryctolagus cuniculus (assembly GCF_051225735.1). NCBI lineage: Eukaryota > Metazoa > Chordata > Mammalia > Lagomorpha > Leporidae > Oryctolagus > Oryctolagus cuniculus. The sequence goes on along the minus strand of NC_142887.1, from coordinate 19,742,522 downwards.
CAGTTTAGGTCTCTCCCATGTGGGTGGCAGGGACCCAAGCACTTGAGCCATCCCCTGGTGTCTCCCGTGGTGCACTGGCAGGAAGTTAGAATCAGTGGGTGGAGCTGAGACTTGAACCAGGCACAGCAAAGTGGGGCGTGGGCATCCCTCGTGGTGCCTTAGCCACTGTGCCCAGCACTCACCCCTGTATCCTGCCTTGTTTCTCCATGTGACCTTTCACCCTAAGTATCTCTCTGTCCCATAAAAATTCTCGAGAGCACGATCCTAATGTGGTAAATCCCATGTTGTACATTGACATGATTTCCTTAGACAATCCTCCTATGTTGGAAGGAAGATTGATATCTATCTCAAAATTTTCACACTTGTAGTAACAAAGTAGTTATTTTACTTGAAAGGCAGAGTTACAGCGAGAGGGAGAGAAATCTTTCATCCACTGCTTCATTCCCTAAATGACTGCAATGGCGGATGCTGGGCCAGGCTGAAGTCAGGAGCCAGAAGCTTCTTGTGGGTCTCCCACGTGGGTGGCAGGGGCTCAAGTACTCGGGCCATCGTCCTCTGCTTTCCCAGGCACAGTGGTAGTGAGTGCGATTGGAAATGGAGCAGCCGGGACTTGAACCAGTACCCACATGGGATGCCAGCATCGCAGGTGGCAGCTTAGCCCACTGCGCCGCAAGGCCAGTCTCAACAGGGACATAGTAATCGAGCAGGTACTGGGAAGTAAGTGAGGTTTTCTCTGTTTCTGCTCCTCTCCCCTTGCCCCCAGTCCTCCTCCCTGCAGATGTCCATCAGTGCCCAACACAGTCTGAGGCACCTGTGTCCAGGTGTAAGGACTCCTTACACAGATCAGTGTTGTTCTGAGGCAGCAGGCTCCCATCCGAATAGTTTGTGCACTTAGTATATGTTTTTAGCAACAATGTCTGAATTTTCAGCTGACTTTTGGATTTCTTGTGTAGATGCTGCTTGCCCCTAGGTTTCTGTGGCTAAAGGCAGTGCTGGGGTTCTGAGACTGGCCTTCCCGGGTACAAGGTTTATTTCCTCTCTGTCACCGTCAATTCATTCAGGCTTGTCTGGCTCCTTCCTGGGCTTTGGGGCTTTTTCTTCCCATAAATATCTTCAAGGACAAATGAGAAGTGTCCTTTTGCCTATCAGTACAGCCAGAAGCTCGGGAGGAATCCTGGCGGGCTTGATTGACGGCATTGTATGACTCTGTGTATATCAGTTAGGAGAGGAAGCTTCCAGAACACCAAGGCTGCGCTCCCACCGAGGGGCAAGGCGGAGGTGGGCATTTGACCTAGGGATTAAGGCGCTGGTTGGGACACCATGCCTGGGTGGGAGCCCTTACTCTGCTCCTGAGTCCGGCACACCTTGGGAAGCCGCGGGTGGCGCCTGCGTTAGCTGGGTCAGTCAAGAGAGAACCCACGTATCATTAAGAATGGCCTTTCCCAAGGCGTGTCCTGTCACTCTTAGCTCATGATCAAAGGATCCCCGCCAGCATGCTTAGCAAAGGGCCTGTGTTCTGCTATTTCACCAAGAGCCACAAGGCTCAGTGTTTGCCCGAGATCCCAGGAAGGAAAGGCAATCATTCACTTCTCATTGGCGTCCCGCCTCCCCCTTGCCCCTGCTGGGTAAACGTTGTTAACGGCAGGCAGAAGCAGCTGTCTGGGAGCCACAGGTTGGAAGCCGTAGAATGGGAGGTCCCCAGGCATGCGCAGACTCCCAATCTGAAGGATCACTTTCCTGGATGAGGGGCTTTCTCCCGAAGACCGGGGCGTCCTGAGCTAGCAAGTGGAGAAGAAAGACAACTTTCCAAACAGCGACCCGACGGCCTGCAGTGGAAGGACATCGGTGAACCCCGGGCTGGCCGTGAAAGTTATCCTTGGGAGCCCAGCCTTGGCCAGCTGCTCAGTGACCTCTGGCATTTGCCTGCCACTCCCGGATGTTTTCCGAAAACGTTTTGGTAGAAATGTAGAACACAGAGGCCGAGGAGAAGGATATCCTCAGAGATAAATTAGAGCAGACTGGGGGCCAAGTAGTCATCCATTCATTCATTCATTCATTCATCCCACACTTGTTCCAGGCCGACCATGTGCCTGGCCTTGTGCTGAGTGCTGGGGTTAATGCTGCGGCCTCTTAGGGCTCACATGCACAAGTCAGTGCCGAGAAGGAAAGATGGCCCAAGATAAATCTGTTCAGAGGCTCTCGCCTTGGGTGAGGCAGAGAGGGGGGGGCAGTCAAGAAGGGCTTCATGGAGGAGGTGATTTTTCAACGGAGCCTTGAGAGGGGAGTGGAGTCTGCATTTTATTTATTTGCAAGAGAGGGAGGGTGGAGGGGAAGAGAAAGAGAGAGAGGGATCTCTCATTTGTTGTTCATTCCCTAAATGCCTACATCTGGGGCTGGACCAGGCCAAAACCAGGAGCCAAGAGGCAGGAACTCAACCCAGGTCTTCCACAGGGGTGGTGGGACCTGACTTCTTGAGCCATCAGCTGCTGCCTCCCACTATGTGCTGTAGCAGGAAGCTGGAGTCAGTGGCTGAGCCAGGACTTGAACCCAGGCACCCCAGTGGGGGATACGGGAGTTCCACCCGGTGTCATAATTGCTACGCTGGACACCTGACCCTGGAATCTGCATTTTGACAGGATCCTCAGTCGGCTGTTTGACAAGCTCTGCTCCAGGATGTGGACCCTACCTGAACTCCCCTTGGTGATTCCTTGAAGGTATCCCACAAAGCCGTCGTTAAAATTCACGCAGAAAAGTGTGGGTCAGAAAGAGTTTGCTTGGAGAGGGAGTTTAGCCAAGCGGGTCTGGTTCTGGTTAGATGCCCACATCCTGCTTCCTGTACTCCCCTGCCTTTGACTCCAGCTTTCTGCTGATGCAGACCCCGGGAGGCACCAGCGGAGGTTCAGGTAATCGGGTCCTGCCACTCACGTGGGAGACCTGGATTGAAGGCTTCCACTGAGTTCTTGGCTCCTGCCTTCCATCCTGGCAGAGCCCCAGCCATTATGGGTGTTGGGGGGAGTGAATCAGCAGGTGGGAACTCGCTGTCCCTGTCTCTCAGATAGAAATAAATGAGTGAAAATTGAAAAGGAAGTTGTTTTCATATTAATTACTGACAAACCCCACCTCAGCCATAGTCATTTTTTTTTTTTTTTTTTTTTGGCCGCTGTTTTGTTATCTGCCATTTACCTGGGCTCTATTTAATGGCTTTGGAAAGGAGGTGGTGCCTGAAATTGGTCATTAGTGGCCAGTCGTGTTTTACCCACGTCCCCTGACGTGCTCTCGTGACAAATGCAACCACCCCCGCGTTTCCTCAGTAGCTTAAGATGACATTTAAAACGTATCGTTTGATAGGAGCGTACGGAGTCACATCTTGAAGTAGATATAGCTGTATTTCAATGCTATGAAACAGAACGGCTCTCACAGCTGTTAAAAATCCCACGTTCCCAGATGATCGAATGTCTGCCATTGCCCTCGCCTGGCACCTAGTGCTGACAAGGGCTGCCGGGTGCCAGCCGTGCTGTCAAATCGTTGGGTATTTAGGAGACAGTCTTCAAATGGTGACGTTCTTCAGAGCTTTCTCAAGGGCGCCCACCTGAATGCTCTTCGTAAGAATTCCTAAGCAGTCAGTCATAGGAGTCCGTGATATTAATGCCCCATGTCTCAGGCAATGGCTATGTGCAGTGAACCAGAGAGGGTTGGGAGAAGTCACATGGAAAGAACCAGCTAAACAGGAAGTGCAGAGAACGCTCATCCGGAGATCCAGCTCATGGGCAAGTCAAGTTTCCTGGCTCAGCTGCTGGGACCAGGATGTGTTGTTTCCAGGCTCTGTTCCGGTCATGAGAAAGACAAAACCCTCCCTTCTAAGTGTAACTGAAGTCCACCTGGAACGTAGGTGTGATGAACGAGAGCCCCTGGTGCAGTTGGAGTCCGGTGGAAAGGACACCTAGTTTGGTTTGTCTTTCATCCTGTGGATATCTCATTTATTTATTTTATTTGGAAGGCAGAGAGAGAAGAAGATATGCAAAGAGAGAGTGAGTGACAGACTGGCCTAGAGAGATCTAGCTGCTGGTTTACTCCCCAGATGCTCACAACAGCCAGGGCTGGCCAGGCTGAATCCAGGAGCCGGAAACTCCTTCCAGGTCTCCCGTGTGGGTGGCAGGGACTAAATTACTTGAGCCATCACCTGCTGCCTCCCAGGTGCCCACTAGCAGGGAGCTGGGGTGTGGGTGTCCCAAGTGATGCCTTAACCGCTGCACCAAATGCCCGCCCCCATCTCCTTCTTCTTATTATTTTTACTGTTATTTTAACCACAGAGACCTTGTCTTTCCAAGCAGGTGTGCTGAGGCTCTGCCAGGTCTGGGGCTTTCTGTGCTGGCTCGTGAGCAGCTAACAGGTTGGGCCAATGCCTTCAGACCAGCCATCTGCACCCCCTGTGTGGTATGTCCTGGGAAGGATTCTCTCTTTGCCTCTTTCCTGTGTTGGATGCCCTTTCTGAAAATCAAGTCCTCCTCTTTCTCGACTCACTCCCTTCTTTGGGGGAAGCCATTCATTCCCCTATGACACCCTGAGGAAAGACGTATATCAGGCAAGTAGTGGATATCTTAAATGTCTGAAAATGTCTTTCTCTTCTGTCGCCCTAGGATGGTTCTTTGGCTAGGTCTAGGATCAAAGTTGGAGCTCATTTTTCCTTCAGGATCTTGAAATCGTTTGTTCGCTATTGTTTAGCTTTCAGCATTACTGGGAGGAGTTCTGAAGCCATTATGCTGATTGTGAAATGTTTCTTCTCTCTGACAGTTTATAGGACTGGAGAGAAATTTTATATTTGATAATCTAAAATTTCACCCTATCTTTAGTGTATGTTCTGATCATTTTATTGGGTATTGGGGGGAACCCTTTTAATCTGGAAATTAATGCATTAAATTCTAAGGATTTTCCATTTGCTAACTTCCTCTGTGCCAATTTTTCTTTGTTCTTTTCTAGAACTTTCTGATTGGATGTGAGGTTTGTGGGAATGAGTCTCATATCTTATGATTTTTTTTTTCTTGGTCTTATCTATCTTTTGGAGAGAATATCTTGTCCTATTTCATTGTGGTAAAATATACACAAGATTTACCATCTGAACATTGCTCACTTAAGCTGTTCAGTGGCATTGAGTCCAGTCGCACGGTTGTGCAAGCGTCACCACGCGCCATCTCCAGGACTCGCCCATCTTCACAACTGAAACTCCTTACCCAGTAAGCAATGGCTGCCCTTGACCCCTCTCCCAGTCCCTGGCAACCACCGTTCTGCTTTCTGTCTTGATGAATTTGACTTCCTGTAAGTGGAAGCATGTGATGTTTGTCGTTTTTTGAGTGGTTTACTGTATTTAGCATAATGTCTTCAAGGCTCATTCGTGTTGCAGCGTATGGCACGGTGTCCTTGCACCTGCAGGCTGGCTGACGTTCCAGTGTGTGAACATGTCACATACCACGTTTCCCTGATCCACTCGTCCATCAGTGGACACTTGCATTCTGCCATGTTTTCTGCCTTTTTGATTTTTAAAAAATATTTATTTATTTGACAGGCAGAGTTAGAGAGAAGGAGAAGGAGAAGGAGAAGGAGAAGGAGAAGGAGAAGGAGAAGGAGAAGGGGGGGAGGGAGGGAGGGAGGGAGAGAGAGAGAGAGAGAGAGAGAGAGAAAGAAAGTAGTTCTTCCAACTGCTGGTTTACTCCCCAAATGGCCACAGCAACCTGGGCTGGGGCAGACTGAAGCCCAGAGCTAGGAGCTTCTTCTGGGTCTCTCATATGAATGCGGGGATCCATGGGCCATCCTCCGTTGCTTTCCCAGGCACATTAGCAGGGAGCTGGATCAGAAGAGGAGCAGCCAGTACTCAAACTGGTGCCCTTATGGGATGCTGGTGCTGCAGTCTGTGGCTTAACCCACTGCACCACAGTGTTGGCTCCCACCATTTTGATTTTTTAAAATGCTTATTTATTTTATTTTCAGCTGTTTGAAAAGCAAAAAGAGGGACTGGTAGATATACCTCTTCCATCCTATGTTCCATTCCAGAAATGCCCGTATCAGCCAGGGCTGGGTCAAGCTAAACTAAGAGTCTGTAACTCCATCTGGGTCTCTCATGTAGGTGGCAGGGGCCCAAGCACCACGGCCATCATTCACTGCCTCCGAGGATACATTAGCAGGAAGCTGGATCGGAAGCACAGGTGCTGGAACTCAAATCAACACTCTGGGAAGGGATGGCCATCCCAGGCGGCGGATAAGCCACTGCACCACAGTGCCCGCTCCATCTTTTTGATTTTTACATTACTTTGAGGAACCCTCAATTTCAGCTTTGAATTCTTAGATTTTTATACTCCTGAGGAACAGTGTTTTTTCTACTTACTTATTTTTTTAAAGATTTTTTATTTATTCGAAAGGCAGAGTTACAGAAGGAGGAAGAGATAGAGATAGAGATAGAGATAGAGATAGAGATAGAGATAGAGATAGAGAGAAAGAGAGATCTCCCATCCACAGGATCACTCCCCAAAGGGCCACAGGACTGGGGCTGGGCCAGGCCTGAAGCCAGGAGCCAGGAGCCTCTTCCAGGTGTCCCATGTGGGTTCAGGGGCCCAAATACTTGGACCATCCTCCTCTGTTTTTCCCAGGCCACCAGCAGGGAGCTGGATCAGAAGTGGAGCAGACAGGACACAAACCTGCACTCATATGAGTTGCTGGCTGTTGCAGGTGGAGGCTTAACCTGCTATGCCACAACGCCAGCCCCTCTACTTACTTATTAGATTCTTTATTTAGTGGAGAGTTAAGATTGTGATTATAGGCCGGCGCCGCGGCTCACTTGGCTAATCCTCCACCTGCGGCATCGGCACCCCAGGTTCTAGTCCCGGTCGGGGCACCAGATTCTGTCCCGGTTGCCCCTCTTCCAGGCCAGCTTTCTGCTGTGGCCAGGGAAGGCAGTGGAGGATGGCCCAAGTGCTTGGGCCCTGCACCCTATGGGAGACCAGGAGAAGCACCTGGCTCCTGCCTTCGGATCAGTGCGGTGCACCGGCTGCAGCGCGCCAGCCGTGGTGGCCATTGGAGTGTGAACCAACGGCAAAAGGAAGACCTTTCTCTCTGTCTCTCTCTCTCACTGTCCACTCTGCCTGTCAAAAAAAAAAAAAGACTGTGATTATAAATTAAACTGAAAATACGTCATTGCAAAAATAAAGAAAAATAAGAAAGGAAAGAGGAGGGAGGGTGGGAGTGAGGCAGGGAGTGTAGGGTGGGAAGTATCATTATGTACTTAAAACTACATGTAAGAAATGCATAAAGTTTATTCCCTTTACATTAACACACAAGTCAGCCTCCTATCTGCAATCCTCCAGAGCCGTTTTCCTTCCACTACTGCTAATTTTTTTTCAGTCTGTTCTTGTGTCGTGGACACGATGTCGCTCCTTGTCTCTCCGAGGATGTCAGCCATCTCTTCTTCCCAAGTGGTCCCTTTGCTCACACCTCCTTACTTCTGTAAAACACGGGTCTCAGGCCAGGAGGATTCTGAGAACCTTTGGCTGCTGCTTCACATTTGAAAAGGAGATGCTGAAAAGCTGCTTGCAAGCCCTGGGTACGAGGACGGAGTTGGCCTGCGGTGGGCGTGCTGACCCAGTTGGCCTTTGTCCTTTCTCTGGGGGACTTCTAAGGGCATTTTCTTTTGGACAGATCGCATCCTTGGAAAATCTCTAATCTCTTGTCTGGATGCCAGAGCAAGGAAGCCATATGAGTCTGTTTTGTGAGGCTGGGTACTTATTAAACACACACACACACACACACACAAATGAGGCTTCTTTAGCTCACAGCATGAGAGACTAGAGGTCCAAACAGCACAATGCTGGCTCTTGCAAGGGCCCTGTGGTTGGCTGCCCCAGAGTGGGTAATATCACGACAGAATGCATGCCAGAAGGTGTGCTCTCCTTGCATACGCTGGGAAGCCAGAGCACAAGAGAGGGGCTGGTTATGGCCTCCAACGTCCCCACCTCTTAAATGTTCTACCTCCTCTACACTGTTAGCCAAGGACCCAACCTCCAACGTAAGAACTCTGGGACGAACAGTCCACATCCAAACCAAAGCAGAAGCCACATGGGGGCAGCAGTTTCCCGGATCAACGTGCCAACTCTCCACTAACCCCAGTTGCATAGGGCACCTCAACTCTCGGCTGTGCCTGGTGTTCACAGCCCACAGGCAGCAGAGTGCCCCTCTCTGTCAGGTTGGTGAGGAAGTAGCTGCCTGACTTCCTGGTGGGGTAGATGAACTCTGATCGTCTAATGACTCAAGCAAGTTTTCAAGAGTCCTCTGTTTTTCAGCTCTCCCCTGTGTTCCTACCTCTGGAGGAGATCTCTCTCACTGGCACCTCTGGTTTCAGAGTCTTCCTAGAATTCTGCAGGGAAAATTGAGCTCCTTCTTGTTGTCTGTGCTTTCTGTTTGTGCTTTTAGATGCCAGCGTTATCTACTCTGCAAAGTCAGTCACGGCTCAAGCAGCCGTTTCCCATCTGTGGCGATTTTTTACCTCTCTCATTTCTTCTTCCAGTTTCCAACTTTGTCCTTGGGTATTGATAACCTTTTTTTTTTTTTTTTTGACAGGAAGCGTTAGAGAGAGAGAGAGAGAGAGCGAGAGAAAGGTCTTCCTTTTCCATTGGTTCACCCCCCAAATGGCTGCTACGGCCGGCGCACTGCATCGATCCGAAGCCAGGAGCCAGGTGCTTCTCCTGATTTCCCACGCGGGTGCAGGGCCCAAGCACTTGGGCCATCCTCCACTGCACTCCTGGGCCACAGCAGAGAGCTGGACTGGAAGAGGGGCAACCGGGACAGAACTGGCACCCCAATCGGGACTAGAACCCGGGGTGCCGGCGCCACAGGTGGAGGATTAGCCAAGTGAGCTGTGGCGCCGGCCGGGTATTGATAACCTTTTAAATCCACTTCATATTACTTTTAAGTGGTTTCTGAAGGGAGTGAGAAATACAGGTAACTAAAAGTCCTCCTTTCTGAGCTGTGTGTTTCAGGTTTAGCTTTAATATTTGTTTTGGGGCTTTAACAAATACTCATTCCACTGATGTGTCTGTTGATCATTGTTTTTATTCTTATCAGATTTTTTTAGTCCCAATAGAAACAGAAAAACTGCTAATAGAAAGGATAATGGTTTATATTCCTAGAATATACACATCTTAATTCATCATCACCACCACCACCACCACCACCACCATCATCACCACCACCACCAACACCACCATCATCACCACTACCACCATCATCACCATCACCATCATCACCACCATCACCATCATCACCACCATCATCACCACCACCACCACCACCACCACCAACACCACCATCATCACTACTACCACCATCATCACCATCACCATCATCACCACCATCACCATCACCATCATCACCACCATCATCACCACCACCACCATCACCACCAACACCGCCATCATTACATCATCACCACCATCACCACCACCATCACCATCAATCACCATTACCATCACCACCACCATCATTACATCATCACCATCACCGCCACCATCATCATCATCATCATCAATGGTTTCCTTGAGTGCTAGGCGTGTTCTATCTTTAGTCTCTACAATTGTTCTTGGGTAAGAACTATCACAGCCCCCATTTCACAGGGTGGAAAAAACAGGCCTCAGGAAGACTGAGCGCCTTGGGTGAAATCACAAACATAACAAATAGCAGGAAAGGATCTGAACCTCAGTGGGTGGTCTCTGCCTAGGTTTTGTAGGTGTGAGGGAGAAGAGGCTGTGATGAAAGAAGGCTTCAAAATCACCCGAAGTCGTTGGCTACTTTGAAGCTGTGATTAGAGACTCAGTTGTACAAATGACTGCGTGATGGTATCAAGCACTGAGGCTTAGCACAGACTCAGCTCTAGCCTTCGGAATCAAGTAGCAAAGTCCAAAACCAAGAGATGGCGAACTCATCTTTGATTTGTCAATATTCCTGCAATTTGCCTAGAATACAGCTTCTTCTTGGTGTAGAAGGTCAGAGCTTCTTGCTGATCTTATTTATCACTTCATAGAGATAAAGGAATGTACCAATGCCTGGAACAGAGCTTGGTACAAAACAGGTGCTCAATACACACTTGCCAAATGAACATTCTTCTCCAACGTTGGGGCAATTTCCATATTAGGAAATTAGGGGGTTGCTTTCAGATGGAATATGGAGATAACCAGGTAGATGGGGGCATGATGAATGAGGCCTCAAATCCTGCCCCTCTGCCTTCACCAAGCTGTGTACTGGGTGCAGGGCTACACCTGCCTGGAGGAAGGGGCACCATAGTCAAAATCCATAGGCAGGTGCAATATGGGTGAGCAGGAGCCCAGTATTGGAGTGTGTGTGGGGGGTGGGAATTCCTGAGATATGTGCCCCCCAGATGGAGTTCAGGTTAAGTGCGCTTTAAACAGATAGACTTTCAATACACAGAGGAGCAAAGAGTTTAGTGTTCTTGCTGCAGGTGATGCTACAGCCACCAATATTCCTGTACAACCAGGCACAATATGCTCAATCGCATAGCGTGCTGCCTCCTAACTGCCCTGGCTTTGCCTGTAGCTTGAAGAACACCCTTCTCAAGTGTGTAATTTTCAAAGTAGTTTTGTTCTTTAGTCCTACTCCATCTGTACATTTTTTAAGAAGACTTCTCAGGCTTGGTTTAATAAATAAAGCTATTGATTGTTTTGAGATTGCTGGCTCTTTTTGCCATTCAGGGAGCTAGTTATTTTGAGCCTTGTCAGTTTCTTCCACACATTCATGTTGATATCAATGTGCCGTCTCCAACAGAGTTTCTTTTCTTTCTTTCTTTCTTTTTTTTTTTAAGATTTATTTATTTGAAAGGCACAGTTAAGAGAAGCAGAGGCAGAGAGAGAGGGGGAGAGAGATCTCCCATCCACTAGTTTACTCCCTAAGTGGCCATAATGGCTGGAGCTGGGCCAATCCAAAGCCAGGAACCAGGAGCTTCTTCTGAGTCTTCCATGTGGGTGCAGGGGCCCAAGGACTTGGGCCATCTTCCACTGATTTCCTAGGCCATGGCACAGAGCTGAATCAGAAGTGGAGCAGCCAGGACTTGAACCGACACCCATATGGGATGCCGGCATTGCAGGTAGCAGCTTTACCCACTATGCCACAGCGTCGGCCCCCTCTAACCGAGTTTCTTAACTGGAGTGCTGTTGCTATTTGGGCGTGTCGCCATGGCCCTAGAATTGCAAGGCATGAGCCCTGTGGCTGCTTCCGCTGGATGCCAGCAGTGCCCCAGTCACTGAAGTCACTGCAGGGGAGCACATTTCTCGATGATGCAACTTCTGGTAAAGACCCCCAGGCACTGCTGCTGTGCTGAGCTTATCACGGATTCCAGTAGGTGATGTTTGCCAGTGCCAGCACTTACCATGATGAAGCCTGAAGCCTGAAGCACAGGGCAGGGGGTGGGGGTGGGGCACATGCAAGGCAGCCTTCCCCTGCACACCCCTCCTTCGCTGCTTTCTCCTGCAGAATCTTTATCAAGAAACTTAGCGAGCCGGGAGATGCACTGGTTCCATGGGGAAACACTTTGAGGTATGCAATTAGGAGGGAGAAAGATGCACTTTTTAGCATTTGGATTTTAACCTGTTCCATGTTTTTTTTTGTTTGTGTTTGTTTTCACGTGTGACCTGTGATGTCTCCAAACCTACCTGTCTCTCTGCCAGTTCTTGCATATACCTTGCACAAGGCTGGGGGCTTGACATGTATTATTTCATTTCATCCTTATGACAATTTTGCTCAACTTAAAAACAGCTTTCACATTCCAATTTTATAGAACACACTAAGGCTTTACAAGGGTATGACACGTTCTCAGAGTCAGCTTACTACCTCCAGTGTCTGTGTCCTGACAATAGAGTGGTCTGTTGCTATGAAACTATTGAAAATGGACTGGGGGTTAGAAAAAGCAGGCACACCAAGTGGCATCATTAGTATCCAGCCTGTCACTACCAGCTGGAGCGTTTGCTCATCTCAGAGCAAGGAGGGAAATCATCTTTGTGGGCAGTTTTCTAAGTGGCACTGGGAAGAAGGATGAATTGGCTGCTTCATTAATAAACCAGGGTAGAGTGCGGGCACCGGTGCCAGCCGCAGAATCTGCGGCTGCCTGGAGAACTTGGCTGCTGTATCGCTTCCAACCTTTCTGCAAAAAACCCAGGACCGGCGGGTATCAGGGGAGCGGAGGGAAGGGAGGAAATGGGTTGGCTGACCTTAAGGAATCTGGCCCTGGGAAGAGCGAGCAGCGTGCTGCGGACGGGAGGATCCGCTAACCCCGTCCATTCAGGCACACCTTCATTTCATTATTTAAATAAGCATCTACCATGCACCAACCAGGTTCTCCCTCGATGTTGAAGACACAGCAACCAACACAACTGACAAACAGCCCTGTGCTCTTAGAGCTCATATCCTCTAAGGGGACACAGACAGGAAGCCTATGGAACAATAAAATATGAAAATGCTTCCAGAAGTCCAACGGAAAACAGAATGAAAAGAAATTTATTGGGGTACAATTTTTTTTTTAAATTCACATGTATGAGGGGTCTACAAAAAGTTCTTAGAAATTGGGTAGTATGAAAAAACTGCATGGATTTCCAAAACCTTTGGCACCCAAATATACTTATCTTTTCATTCCATTTTTCCACGAGGTTGAGTCGTGGGAGACACCGGATGCAGCCAAGTACTTAGGGCAAAGAGGTGTAGGGAAAGAGAACGGGGCTCTGGGGTGAACCGCGAGCAGCGAGCCCTCCTGAAGTGACGCAGAGCAAGGATCTTCCACTAATACCGCTCTGGGTGCGGCTCTAAGCGCTTTAGCTACGTCATTAATGCTCACAGCATCTCCAAGAACTATGGCTGCGATTTCCCCCGTCTTACTAAGAGAGCCGGTGATATCCGGGCATTACCCAGCTGTCACGCAGCAGAACTCGGATTTGAATCCAGAAATCTGGGTTCGAAGCTGCTGCGCCATTGACTGTTGGCCTGCAACCCAACCCAAGCCTCCGAGGGCACCCAGGAAGCGAGTGGGGGCCTCCAGGGCTTCGCAGAGCGGAGTTCCCCCCGGCGCGCGCGCGGCGGGCGGGTGGGGGAGGGAGCGGGGCTGCCGGGGTTGTCCCGGGACAGGGCTGCCACCCCAGGTCATCTGCTCCAGTCAATAAGATGAGGGCCTCGGGGGGCGCTCGTCTCACTCTTTGGGGGTTTGCCGGGGAGTTCCTATGAGGGAGCCGCGGCGCGCGTCCTGGGCCTAGGACGGAGCGGTCGAGGGGCGCCCGGGGATCCTTGGCAATAAGGGATCCACGTTCAGCAAATGCGGGAGGAAGTACGATGCGCCCCCATACAAAGTGAGGGGCGCCCGAGAAAAGCCTGGAGCTGTAGCGGCCTTGAGCAGCCTTGGGCGTCCTGGGCCATAGCGAGGAACCAGGATGGAGAGGGATGTCAGAACAGTCCCCCACTCCCACCCCACCCAAGAGTGGCCAAGGTGGCTCCGTGTGTGCTGCAAAGAGACATAGAGCCTCCGCACTCCCAGCCAAGCTCACGGAGAAACTCCCTCGGGGCTGGGATTGGGCGCACACGGGGGGCGCTGGAAAGCAGCGGGAAGCGAGCCTTGGAGAGGCTTGGTCAGGGCTCTGGGTCCAGGGCGCAGAGCCGGTGCTGACGGCTGCGGGGAGAGTCCCAGAGGAACTTAGCAGGGGGTGCAGAGCACAGGGAATTTGAAGCGCGCACGGGAGCCGAGAGCGGGCGCCCGCAGGGAGCGCGCCGGTCCCCCGCCAGGTGCGCAAAGCACCTCAGCCGTGGTCGCCCCCGGACTCACTCACCATAATGGAGAAGACCAAAGCGACGATATTGATGGGGTACGCGGGGCAGAAACACGCGACGATGGTGAGCCACAAGTAGTTCTTGGGCATGGGCGCGTCCTCCTCGGTCTTGTCATCCTCCGTGTTGGCCTCGGGACTACTGTCCAAAGCCCGTTTGAAGTCCGAGTTGGGGGCGTACTGAGACATGGGGAGGCCGGGCGAGGGCAGGGTCAGCGCGGTCTGGGGCTCTGGCCGCCGGCTCCTGGGGAGGCTCTGATCAGCCAGCGGCTTGGGGCTCCGGGGAGATGTGACCTCACCCCTCTCAAGTCCTCCGGCTGCACCCGCCCCGCTCAGGGCCCAGGGCCAAAAGCCTCCTCACCCGCAGGGAGGGAGGGAGTAAGAGAGAGTGAAAAGTGGTGGAGGCAGCCGGTCAGCCTGAGAAACTGGGGAGAGGCGCTTCGGAGGGAGGCAGCTGAGCGGCAGGCAGGTGGGACAGAGACACAGACCCACACTGAGAAGCCCGAAGTCCGGAGGAGAGGAGGATCAGGGTAGCCAGAAGCGAAGGCCCTTTAAATTCCACACTGGCCAGCTGGCCGGCTGAAGGTGCCCAGCTCATTCTTAAAGCCACTGAATTTAAACACACTCAGAGAGGTCGGGACTCACCCTGTGCAGGTGCCCACAGCCTTACTACTCCTTTTGATCTCTGTAGCCCAGTTGGCCCAAGTCCCGTGCCTGGGTCTGTCTTCTACTTGGACTTTGGAACCACTGGAGCTGCCCTGGAGCAAGGTGTTCACCCCTGGCCTCTTCCCTTGCCTCCCTCATTCGACTGGGACTCAGGAGCTGGGAGTCCAGGGTTGCCAGCCAGTGGGCACCACCCAATCAGCACTAGTCCTGGTGGCCTCCCCATTTTCCCAATGTGGGAGCCAGAAACTCTTTCCTCTTATTTATTTATTTATTTATTTATTTTTTTTTTTTACTGTTCTACCTGGAGGACCCCTGGAGAGAAATGCAGGCAGTTCTGGCGGGTGTAGGCAGCCCTGGGGAGGGCGTAGTTGGGCTGGGGAGAGCAGAGAGGTATCCACTTTGCAAACTGAGGTAAGGATAGCAAATGGTATCAGTAGCTAAGCCACTCCTGAGCAGCTGTGTGGACCAGAATGGAGGCTCTGAACCCGAACAGAGCTAGGATATTGCCAAGCTGGGTGACCTAAGAAGAGCCCCTTTTTCTGCATCTGGAAAAAAAAGAAAAACAACTTGGTCCCTGCTTTGTGGGAATGTTGTGAGGACTCTGTGAGATGGCACGTTAAGGCAGGCAAGTCTGGGCACTCAGTGAACGTAAATGTAGTCAATTTGACGGTGTTTCAAATCTGATATCCATTGTTGCAAGTATTCCACCCAACACCCAGCTATTCTGAGCTGGCAGGACCACAGAGAAATGAAAATAATGTTATTTTGTATAAAGACGACTGCTTACATCATTATACTTTGTATTAGTCAAAAGCTTGGCTTATCTTGGCACCTGCACCAATTGGGATGTTGTCACTTTTCTCATGGGGCCATGCTGATTTGGTTTGCTGCCGTCCTCTCTGGACTGCAAACCCCTGGAGAGAGGGGACCGTCTTACTCATCTTTGTGTCAGCACCTGGCGCAGTGCCTGGCGCACAAGGTATAAGCTTAGTGTAACTTGCTGGCTGAACACACAAGGATGAAATCATAGCTTCCCACCAGGCTGTGTCCCACACTGATTCATCAAGTGGGAATAACTGAAAGATAACGTTCATCTGCCCAGGTCTCGGTGAAGGCTTTCCACTGGCTATTCCCTCTTCCTGGAATACTGCTTCCCGCAGACTGTCACATGGCCTCTTCTTATTACTCCTTAGTCTGTCAGCTCAAAAATCACTTCCTTGGGACTGCGCTGTGCCGTAGCGGGTAAAGCTGCCACCTGCAGTGCTACCATCCCATATGGGCGCTGGTTCAAATCCTGGCTGCCCCACTTCTGATCCAGCTCTCCACTATGGCCTGGGAAAGCAGTTGAAGATGGCCCAAGTCCTTGGGCCCCTGAACCCATGTGGGATACAAGGAAGAAGCTCCTGGCTCCTGGCTTTGGATTGGTGCAGCTCCGGCTGTTGCGGCCAATTGGGGAGTGAACCAGTGGATGGAAGACCTCTCTCTCTCTCTCTCTGCCTCTCCTTCTTTCTCTGTATAAGTCTGACTTTCAAATAAGTCTTTTAAAAAATCACTTCCTCAAAGAGAACTTCTCTTTGAAATGATCTAGCCTAGTTTCCCATAATTCTATAGTTTATCAGCTTTATGTGTGTGTGTGTATGTGTGTATACAGCATGCTCCACAATTGTGATGTATTTATTCACTATGCGTTCTTTTTTTTTTTTTTTTTGACAGGCAGAGTGGACAGTGAGAGAGAGACAGAGAGAAAGGTCTTCCTTTGCTGTTGGTTCACCCCCCAAATAGCTGCTACGGCCAGCATGCTCTGCCGATCTGAAGCCAGGAGCCAGGTGCTTCCTCCTGGTCTCCCATGCAGGTGCAGGGCCCAAGGACCTGGGCCATCCTCCACTGCCTTCCCGGGCCACAGCAGAGAGCTGGCCTGGAAGAGGGGTAACTGGGACACAATCCGGCGCCCCAACCGGGACTAGAACCCGGGGTGCCGGCACTGCAGGCGGAGGATTAGCCTAGTAAGCCGCGGCGCAGGCCCACTATGTGTTCTTTCTCTGGACTGTAAGCTCTCAAGTCTGTTTAGAACTGTATTTTCAACACTTAGAAGTGTTTTGGGGGTGGACGTGATGGTGTAGCAGGTTAAGCCATCACTTCTGTCGCCTGCATGCCCTATTGGAGTGCTAGTTTGAGTCCCGGCTCCTTTTGTTTTTTGCCCAGCTTCCTGCTAATGGGCCTGGGAGGCAAGTACTTGGTTTCCTGCCACCCTTGTGGGAGACCCAGACGGAGTTCCTGGCTCCTGGCTTCATACCAGCCCGGCTCTGGCTGTTGTGAAAATTTAGGGAGTGAACCAGTGGTTGGATGATCTCTCTCTGTCTCTCTTCTCTTAGTCACTCTGCCATTCAAATAAATAAATGAATAAAATAATTCTTAAAAAAGAAATATCCTGACACATAAGAGGAATGCAAGAAATATTTCTTGAATGAATGTCTCAGAACTACCTGGGAGTATTGAGAAGAATGATTTCCAGGTCTTGGCTAAGACCTGCTTGAGTTAGAATGTCCTGGCACTCCAGAAATCTGTATTTTTGATGCTTAAGAAATCTGTGTTTCCAGAACACTCTGCTGTGATTCCTTTATTTTTTTTTTAAAGATTTATTTATTTATCTGAAAGACATAGTTCCAGAGAGGCAGAGGCAGGGGCAGAGAGAGAGGTCTTCCATCTGCTGGTTCACTCACCAGTTGGCTGCAATGGCTGGAGCTGGGTGCTTCTTCTGGGTCTCTCATGTGGGTGCAGGGGCCCAAGGACTTGGGCCATCCTTCACTGCTTTCCCAGACCATAGCAGAGAGCTGGATTGGAAGAGGAGCAGCTGGGTCTTGAACTGGCACCCATATGGTATGTGGGCACTGTAGGATGGCTTTACCCACTAGGCCACAGCGCTGGCCCCTCTGTTGTGTTTCTGAGGTAAGCGGACAATTCCTCAAATCCCAAATACTTTGCCTGGTTCTCAGGAAGTAGTGCTGGATATTGAGTTTGGAGACCCCTATAGGTGTCTCAAACTCAACCTGCCAAGGTGGACTCCTGTTTTCCCCAAGAATTTGCTTCTCAAGGCTCCGCCCTTGGCCAGTGAGCTCTACCCACTTTTCCAATGGCCTCCTCTCCCACTCGTCTTCCTCCTTTTCCTTTCTGAAACACCGTAGCCTTTCCTACACCAGGATCTCTGAACCTGCTGCTCCGTCCTCCTGAAATTCCCCTCTTCTCTTCCATGTGGGCTCCTTCTCATCTCTCCACACACACCCACCCCACAGACCTGCACAGAGAGGCCTTCTCTGGCCCTTGTAGCTGAAGTAGACCCCATCCACCTGTTTTCCATCCCAGTACCTGTTTATGACGTCACAGTTACCACAGCAGAAATTACTTTGCTTCTTCATTTGTTGACTCTCTTCCCCACCAGTAAGGAAGCTCTACCAGGGCAGAGAGGGCTTTCTCTGGGATGTCCCTGCTCCCAGAACGGTACCTGGCTCTCAGCAGGTGCTCGTAGATAGTTCACTGAATGAATACTCTGTGCATGTGGTCATGCAGGTTAGCCAGGTGGGGGCATTATTCTCTCTCCTTCATTTGACCTGATTGAGTCCATCTCAAATGGGACTCTTCACTTCGTCGTCTTTCCCCATCCCCATGGCCTGTGTTCCAATTCCAGTTCTTGTCTACAGTGAAAATGCCCAGTGAGGACTCCAAACCATTTTTGTGATTGAAGCTTGTTAATTCCATTGGCATGACTAAGTCCGAGGTTTGAGTACCAAATAGGATGTTGCTTTTGCAAAGTCATACACTGTACCATCTGCTCTTACCTTCTAGTGTGGTCAAGGGAAATGCAAAAGGTGGAGTTGTTGACTTAGGATAGACTGTTCCTCTGCCAGGAAAACAATTGTTGAAAACCCATGCAATACTCCAGAATCAGCAAACATTTAATGAGTACCCACTGTGTGCATTCAATGCACTCTACATGCATCACCTCATTTAACACCTATAGCAACTTTTGTGAGATAGGTGGTGAGGTTTCTGTTTTACAAATGAGGACTCCTAAGATGATGTCGGTTGAGGGTCTTGTTTAAGGTCCTGCAGCTAAGCAGGGGTGCCAGGATCTGAATTAGACCTGAAAGCTGTTCAGCCGGCAGGTCCAGGTGAGAGTCAGATGGACATTTCTGAAGTTTGCTGGAGCCATCATATTCTCGGTATCTCAGGGAAGATGGATTAATAGCTTGTTGACTGCTCTAAAATGTAGCAGTGAAATTGTGATCACTTGAAACATTTAAAATTAAATTGAAAAGAAAGTGCCCACACCAGAAAGTGTAATGTATATGGCGCTGATTCTTCAGGGATGTGTGAGATCACTCAGTTGGGGTTTCCAGCTCTAATTTCCTAAGCTCCACTAATTTTCTCTTGAGAGGTCAGTTTATTGCTCTTGGATGAACCCTACTGGCTGATTGCTTAATAATGTGGCAATACCTTCTCTCTTTAATATGAGACAGAGGAAGAGGCACCTTCCTAATAGAAGTCCAACAAGGGGAAAGGCTTATTGAAGTCTTCTGGATCCCAATGTAACAACTTTCTGTGTTGATCTTTGATAAGAACTTTTATTTCCAAGTGTAAAAGCCATATATGTCCGTTCTAGAAAGTTCTAGAAAGGTGAGGAAATGAAGAAAGGCATACAGAAGCAGAGGCATCACCCAGTGATACTACCTTAACCACAAGGAGCTGTTTCCTTCCAACCACCTTTCTACATGTGAATATCTTTCTTCAATAAATGCAGTTTTGTTTCCTATTTTTCTCACTCGATGTTATCCGTTGACCAATCTTTGCAGCTATGTTTATAGTCTGCATAACTTCTCATTAAGATTGGTTGCATCGTTATTTATGTCACCATGCCCTGATCACTAGGCTCTTAGGTTATTGATCGTGTTTTTTTGGTGATGATGAAACATGCTATAGGAACATCATTTGTAACCATGAATGCACTGTGCTGACTTCTTTGTGATTCATGATCTTGTTGGGTAGGCGGCAGCCTCTGAAGGAGCAGAGTTGGAAAGTTGTATTAGAAGATTTGGGCCAAATTAACAACATTAAAATTTTTATTCATTTGAAAGGTGATGTAACAAAGAGCAACATGCACACGCACACGCACACGCGCACACACACACACACACAGAGTGCTTCTGCCCACAGGTTCACTCCCCAACTGCTCACAACAACCAGGTGTGGGCCAGACTGAAACTAACAGCCAGGAACTCCATTCTGGTCTCCCACGTGGGTGGCACGGGAGCCCTGGCACATTAGCAGGAAGCTGGATCAGAAGCAGAGTAGACAGGACTTTAACCTGTACCCCAGTGTGGGTTGTTAGCCTTGCAAATAGTGGCTTGACCTGCTGTGCCACAACACTGGTTCCCACAATTAAAGTTTAAGCCAAGGAAATCATCACAAGTTCAATGGACTACATAAATGAGTAGCTTGAAATGAGATGGATTCACAGAGTGACTTCCCAATGTCAGATGGACCCCTAAATGTAGACTATTCATGGGGCGATGCGGAATCTATGAGTGTGTGCTGAAAATCTGTGTCTTTGATCTTAGCTTGTCTAGGATTGCAAACTAAAAGAAAGGGGTGGGGGGAGAGATTGATTTTCTGCTCATCTGTGAAATGCAAGAGAAAGAGTCCTGATCTTTAGGAAATGGTAAGAGGGCGAATGATTTGTTGCCAAATTTTGCATTAGTGTCAAGTACCAGCCTTTGGCAGTCATAAAGTGACTGCTGTGGTCCCAGGGGTTTGCTACAAAAGAACAGTGTCTTTCTGGCTGATATTACTAGAAAACCACTTACCTTTCCAGTTTCCAGCAACTTTAGTCCTCTTAAGGGGGAGGGAAAAGAGGAAAACTAAGGGAAAGGGAATATGAGGGAAGAGATTCTGTACTGTTAATTTCTCAGATCATGACCACTTCAGGACAGAGGAGCACAAAACACAAGTTCTGCTTCTGATCCAGCTTCCTGCCAAGGTGCCTGGGCCCCCGTTACCCATGTGGGAGACCTGGGTGGAGTTCCTGGCTCCTGGCTTCAGTCTGGCCCAGAAATGACTGTTGTGAGCATTTGGGGAGTGAATCAGCAGATGGAAGACCCTCCCCCACTCCCTCCCCCTCCCCCTCTCCCCATCCCCCTCTCCCTTTCCCTCCCCTCCTCTCCCCCTTTCCCTCTCCGTCCACTCCTCTCCCCCCTCCCTCTCCCTCCACTCCTCTCCCCCCTCCCTCTCCCTCCACTCCTCTCCCACTCTCCCCCTCTCCCTCTGCCTCTCCCTCCCCCTCTCCCCCTCTCCCTCCCCTCCTCTCCCCTTCTTCCCCTCTCCCTCCCCTCTTCTCCCCCCTCCCCCTCTCCCTCTCTCTCCCCTCCTCTCCCCCTTTCTCCCTCTCCCTCTCCCTCTCTCCTCCTCTCCCCATCTCCCCCTCTCCCCCTCTCCCTCACAAAGGTAAAGAACTTTTCAACTGCTCAACACGGCCCAACCCTCCAGAATCACCACACATCTAATAGGTGCCTACTGTGTGCACTCACTTCCTATATGCATCATCTCATTTAATTCCTACAGCAACTTTCACGATGTGTCTTTATAAAAGAGGAAAGCTACAATCATACAGGTAGAGGGACCTGTGCAAGGTGTTATAGCTAAGAGGAGGTGTCAGGATCTGAACTAGGTTCTAAGAGAGTTAGATGCACACCCGCGATATTTGATTAGAAAGAAATCACCCAGGAATGGGTATTTGGGATAGGGGTTAAGACATTGCTTGGGATGCCCAAATCGCATATCAGAGGGCGTGGATTCTAGTCTTGGCTCCACTTCCAATTTTAGCTTTCTGTGGATGCACGCCCTGGGCAGCACCAGGTCATGGCTCAAGTATTTAGACCCCTGCCACCCACTTGGGAGACTCAGATGGAGTTCTGGATTCTCAGCTTCTGTCCGACCCAGCCCAGTCTGTTGCAGGCATTTGTGGGAGTGAGCCAGTCAATGAAAGAGCTCACTTGTTCTCTCTCTCTCTCTCTCTCTCTCTCTCTCTCTCTCTCTCTCTCCCCTATTCAAGTAAGATGAAAATAAAAAAAATTTATTTACTTTTTTTAAAAAAAGATTTATTTATTTCTTTGAAAGGAGAGGCAGAGAGAAAGAGAGAGAGAGAGAGAGAGAGAGGAGAGAGGTCTTCCATCCGCTGGTTCACTCCCCAGCTGGCCGCAACTGTCAGAGCTGCACCGATCCGAAGCCAGGAGCCAGGAGCTTCTTCCAGGTCTCCCACATGGGTACAAGGGCCCAAGGACTTGGGCCATCTTCTATTGCTTTCCCAGGCCACAGCGAAGAGCTGGACAGGAAGTGGAGTAGCTGGGTGTTGAACCGGCACCCATATGGGATGCTGGCGCTTCAGGCCAGGGCGTTAACAGTGCTGGCCCCGAAAATAAAAATTTTTAAAAAGACAGAAACCACCCATACCTCAATATAGGAGCCATTGACATTGTCACGCTCCTTCTAGTTCTTGTACCCAGGCTCAATTTTCACACACTTGTAATGAAAATGCACAAACAATTTTGTATCTTGATTTTTTTTTAAAAACAACTTAAGGCTCTACATTAAACCCTTCCTGCACTGTGATTCTCTGCTTAGCCATTTTTTATGACTTTAATAATTTTATGATAATTTAACTGCTTTCCCCTTGTTGGATAAGGTTCGGGATCTGGAGGCATTTTTGTGTTAAAAATGAGGAGGCAGAGAATTCTGTCTACCTTTCCTCTCCACCCTGCCCAGGAAGGCAGCTTGGCTTCATCAGATGAGCTGGAGACATTCACAGCTGTCTGTGCTGGGGGCGGGGCAGGGGGCAGGGGAGGTCTCCTGAAACTGATTTATTTGGAAGAATCTGAACTCCAAACCACTTAGGACCTGAAAGGCTGAGAGCTGATGTAGGGGCCTGCACTCTGGAGTGATGGGCAGTGGGCACACTGGGGGTGATGGATGAGCGGGCTTGGTCTACAGAGGGTGTTAGCAAGAGTGAAATGGAATAGGTAACAATTGCACTGAAGGGGCTGGTGCTATGGCGCAGTGGGTTAAAGCCCTGGCTTGAAGTACCGGCATCGCATATGGCATATGGGCGCCGGTTTGAGATCTGGCTGCTCTACTTCCAGTCCAGCTCTCTGCTATGGCCTGGGAAAGCAGTAGAGGATAGCCCAAGTCCTTGGGCCCCCTGCACCTGTGTGGGAGACCAGGAAGAAGCTCCTAGCTCCTGGCTTCAGATCAGCGCAGCTTTGGTCTTTGGGGCCATCTGGGGAGTGAATCAGTGGATGGAAGACCTCTCTCTCTCTCTCTCTCTCTCTCTCTCTCTGCCTCTCCTCTCTCTGTGTAACTCTGGCTTTCAAAAAAAAAAAAAAAAAAAGAATTGCACTGAAGTGTGGCCTGGACAGGGAGAGCTAAATTTCTGTGTGTGGTGCACCTGTTAAGACCAGAGATTCTGGACTTCTCTCAAGCGGTATCATACTCTATTAGTTATCTTTTTATTCCTTGAAAAACATTTCTTTGGCTACTACATATCAGGTACTATTTTCGGTACTGGTGTTACAATGGTAAGTAAGAGCACCACGATTCCTATTCTTATGGATTAAAAAAGTAGGATTCTTATAATTCCTGATAAAGGAAATAGAATGATGTGAGAGTGACCTAGAGGAGTGGAATACTTAAAAAAAAAAACATTTATCTTATTTAGTTGAAAAGTAGAGTTACTGAGAAAGAGGGAGAGATGAGAGAGAGAGTGAGAGGTCTTCCATCTGCTGGTTCACTCCCCAGATGCCTGCAATGGCTGGGGCTGGACAAGGGCAAAGCCAGGAGCCTGCAACTCCATCCAGGTCTCCCATGTAGGTGGCAGGGGCCCATCTTCCACTGCTTTCCCAGGCGCATTAGCAGGGAGCAGCATCAGAAGTGGAGCAGCCGGGACTCGAACCAGCCCTCCCAGTGTGGCAGGTGATGGCTTAACCCACCAGGCCACAGCACTGGCCCCAGTGGAGTACTTTTGAGGAAGTGAAAGGATGCATCGGTAGATTTTGTTTATCCCTGATGCCACTTTGCACCTTGCTGGCCCCTGTCCTGTGCCCCGGCAGCCTGGCGTGACTGTTCTAGATGAGGGGCCAGCCAACCATGGCCTGCTGGCTGGTTCTGGCAGTAAAGTTTCCATGGCACAGAGCCACACTCATCCCCGTGGGTGTTGTCTGTGGCTTTGCCCGCACTGAACTGCCAGAGCTGAGTAGTTGCGACAAAGACCGTGTGACTCAAACAGTGGGGAATTCTTACTAGGGAAGTTTGCAACTCTACTTCAAAGGGCCTCCTGGACATCTGGTTTCAGATGGATTTGGCCAGCAGAGAGTCTTGGCAGGAGGAGGGAGGGAGGGAGGCGAGGGTCAGGGTGTTTGCTCCCTGGCCGCCTTCTTGCTCAGTTGCCTGGAGCTGTGTGAGTCACTGGGTTGGAGGCCGCCAGTGCTCTAAGGGCAGCTCTCTGCATGGAACCCTCCTTCTGAATTCCAGAGTGCCCCTGCCCTTTCCCCCTTGGGTTGAAGAGGGACAACAGCCCCTCTGTTGCTCCTGGCGTACTGCACTGTCCCTTCCAAGTAAGCCTTCCTCTAATGTTCCCAGTGTGCCAGCTGAGGCCGCCTGGCCCTGTGACTGCTTTAGAATGTCTCCTTGGAGGTGTGGCATCTGAGGGGCTACCTGATGCCTAAGGAATCCGGGTATTTGAAGAGCTAAGGAAAGAGCATGGCTGGCAAAGGGTCCAGCATGTGCAAAGGCCCTGAGGTAGAAAGGAACTCATAGTACTCCAGAGACGGAGTAAGGCCAGCAAGGGCTGGAGATTAGATAGAAGAGGTGAGAACAACTGTCACACATACGGCCTTTCCAGTAATGGGTCTGGGATTTATTATTAGAAAAGTAGGATGGCATTGCAGCATCCTATTGAATATGTGGGTGTGACCCAATTAGTATTCTTTTGTGATAATCAGTCATATGGATTAATCAGTTGTCAGATACAGAGAATGATTGAAACTAGGGAAAGTTCATGGGAAGGATGATTTATTTCATGAACTCCAGGAAGATTTAGAAACTTAGGGCCCAGGACAGGCGGAAGCCAGGGCAGGTGTGAGGACCTCTCCATAGGAAATAAGATCTTCTTGGGACTGGTGCTGTGGCGCAGTGGGTTAATGCCCTGGTCTGCAGTGCTGGCATCCCGTATGGGTGCCAGTTCTAGTCCCGGCTGCTCCACTTCCCATCCAGCTCTCTGCTATGGCCTGGGAAAGCAGTGGAAGATGGCCCAAGTGCTTGGGCCCCTGCACCTGCATGGGAGACCCAGAAGAAGCTCCTGGCTCCTGGCTTCGAATCGTCACGGCTCTGGCCATTGCGGTCATCTGGGGAGAGAACCAGTGGATAGAAGACCTCTCTGTCTCTCTGCGTCTCCTCTCTCTGTAACTCTGTCTTTCAAATAAATAAAATAAATCTCAAAAAAAGGAAATAGGGTCTTCTCATCCCAGCTCCCAGCTTCTCATCCTCCTATGTCTAGGAACCAAATTCTAAGCTGTTGGGAGAGAGTCCAGCCTAACTCAGAGCCATGGGTTGCAGTCAGCTGGTGGCCAGCATGGTGGAGTGAAGGCATTATCTGTTCCTTGATTCGCTCACAAACACTGTGCAAAAGCATTACGTGTGCTGTCCTGGGTGCTAGCAGTGCAAACGGTGCTGAGTTAGAATAGTGACCCTGTCCACGCTCTCATGGAGCTTGTGTTTGTGGAGTGGCCCGTCCTTCAAATAAAAAGGAAATGCAAGCAAAAATATTTCAAGTTCCTTAAAAATGCACAAATGATTTTAAAATTCTCCTCAAAGGAAGGGATTTGAGGTGGCCACGGTCGTACATCCAAAGACTGGACCAAGCTTAATACCCAGTGGGTGTTCGGACAGGACTAGTGATCCGAAAGCCTGGGAAAGATCCCTATGCTGGGGGGCCTTGGGCAGGATGATGTGGGAAGGCCTCAGTGGGATGTGAGAGAAGCCCTGTGGAGAGTGAGGATGTAAGCTGAGTGGGCAGGAGGACTAGGGTGAAGTCAGACAGTGCTTGGGATGCACGAGATGCACGTGTAGGCCTTGGAGACAGAGGGGTGGATGGGCACTGGAATGGCCTCTCCACGGGGGTGTAATTCAAGGAGCACCTCAGGGAGGGGCTGTGGTAGGTGCACCGACTGTAAAGTGACCGTGTTGCCTGGTGAATGACCAAATGGCCATAACCCTCACAGCGGGCATCTGTGACTGATTGTAGTGCTTCGGAGCTGAAGAAGATAAAAATTGTGTCCCTTCCCATACCCCTTCTTGTAGCTTCTGAACTATCTCAGAGCAAAAGCGCACAAGCACTGGATCCCTGTCGCCCGTAACCACAGTACGGAGTGTGCTCCCTCATCCTTTCCAGAGGGTTTTGTGCTTTGATTCTTGCTGGTTGTGGATGGGAGACGTTAGTTTCTTATTGTGGGGTCATGGAGGTTTGCTTGCCCAGGACAAGAGCTGAGAGGGAGGGAGGAGAGAGACAGAGACAGAGACATAGGCGGGTGGGGGGTGATTTTGCAAACTCATCTCAGAAGGGACATTCCATCACTATCACTGTGGGGTGTTGGTTATGAACGTGTCACTGGGTCCGGCAACACTCAGGGGGAGGGGATCCCACAAGGGCCTGGATGAAGGTGGGGAGCACCTGCCACAGCACCCTGTTCAGTCCTGTTTCCATCTCCCTGTGAGGTACTGGAGCTAAGTCACTCGGCCAGCATCCCACGACCAATGAATGGTAGAACTGAGTCTGCTTGCTCATTGGGTCTCTACACGGTTATCCACTTCCCACTGGCCAAATACCAGAGCATTCATGGTGACAGGACTGTCCCATGGGTTCTAATAGGCTTTTAACCCTCTCTTCTTCATTCGTCTCTCATTTAGCACGGGAGGGTTGGCCTCAGGCTCAGAATCTTGGGAAGACAATGGTATCTGGCAGAATGTAATAACATTGTTTGCTTCTAATTGTGTATGCCTCCAGTTTTGGCAAATAAAGTGGCTTTCAGGTGGTGGTAGTCACATAAAAATTTTCTTTCAAACACTTTAAGCTATAAAATACAGTATAATAAAAATTAAGTAGCAAAGGGAGTGTCAGAGACGGCAAACGTATGGAAGGTGATCTGTGGATTTCTCGAATTGGGGAACTGTTGCCTAGACTGTGATACATCTGTGCTGAACACAACCTTATAGATATAGTTCTACCTTTGTTTCCCCTTTGTGTTATGGCCACGTAAAATGCAGCCAAGACAGAAGAAGTAACTTCCCAAGGGTGCATGGCCCCATGATAGAGTCCAGGTGGGGGAATGCAACCCTCATGTTTTCTTTGGTGTTTCTCTTCTCTTGCTTTGGTCTCTGTTACTTACCAGGTTGAAACAGTGTTTCACTCTCCTTGTTCTTGGTCTTACCAGGCTCCTCTCTCCACTCACTGTCTTCTAACTCAGTGTTTCTCAGCCCTGGCACCGCTAACATCCCTATAGGCAGGAGAATTCTGCGTTGTGGGGGCTGTGCACTGGAGGACACACAGAAGCACCACTAGCTCCACCCACCAGGTGCCCGTAGATTCTGGCCTCCAGCTGTGGCAACCGAGGCTGTCTCCAGACACTGCCCCATACCTGCTGTCGTGCCAAGGCGCCCCGTCGGGTACTACTGTTCTCAAACGTTGCTTTGCATTTCCATGGGCTCTCAGCTGCCGCTGAGCTATGGCTCATGTTGCATAACACCGCTCTAACACAGTCGTAAGGCCAAACAATGCTCCAGTGCGATATTTGCAATGAATTACATGAGCCCCTGCGAGGGGGAGGGGGATTCCGGCATTAAACTTTCAGAAGCAAATTGTTCCTGAAGGATAGACTACCCACAATGCAGTTTTACTCCCAAACACTCAGAGCATTAGAGAATGACAGGATAAATCAAATGGAAGTATTTATCCAAAAACACTCATTTCATTATTTGTATTATTTTGCAAAAACAAACAAACAAACAAACGAAGAGCCTCACCTACATGTCTAGCAAGTGCAGCCTGAGAGAAGTCTGTGGAAGGAGCGCTCTTGAACGATGCCTGAGTGTGTTGTTGAGGCTGGGGTGAGCTCAGCCTCTGCTTGGCTGAGAATTAGCCGTTTTTAATTGCTTAAGAGGGCTTCCTGGGAGTGCGGCACAGCACTAAGGGTTTGGGACCATTCCGTGTGCAAGCGGGAAGGATGGTAGTGCCGTCCTAATGTCTTCAATTACCCACGCGTGGGCTTTCCATCCTGATCCAGCAGGAAAGCTCGCGGGCTCCTGGGGAATTTCTGTCTGCGGTAAGGATGAACACTATTCTGGGTCTTTTTTAGCCAATGAAGGTACCCTGTGCTCTCACTAAGGGAAAAATCTCTGTTGTTCTTTGGAGTAAATTTGAAAGTAGGTTTTTCCAAGGCAGAGCGGCAGCGAGCACAGCCTGTGACCCCTTTCTCTTTCTTCTTTCTCCTTCTATCCCCACCAGCTGCCTCCCTCTGCATCCCCCCTTGCACATCCTCGCTTCTTTCTGCCTTTGATCTGTAGGCAAACTGGATATAACGCGGAACAACACACGCGTTTCTTCTGTTTTACGATTTGCACTCTGGGGTGCTTTGCTTGTCTTTCTCGTTCACTTTACAAAACCCCGAATAAGGCAACATGGTTCTGGGAGACGGGGTGTGAAATTGTTCATCAGCTAGAAGAATCCTCAGACATATGCCACTGGCTGACTTCCGTTTCTCCAGGCAGGCAGAGCTGGGGAGAAGCAGAGTTCAGTTCAGGCAGGAGAGAAAGAGGCTTGCGGGGCCATCGGGGCGAAACTTGGCCTGTGCTGTCCTCCTGGTCTCGGCGTCTCCCTGCAGAGGCTGCGTGCGTATGTTAGGGAGCCCGGACTGCGTGAGCCAGACCTCTTCCTGGCTGCTCACCACAACCACCAGGGGGGAGCTTTCCAAAAGAGGCAGATGTATTTTTAGCCCTGGGTTCAAATCCTGGCATCTCTCTGTCTTACACTCCTCCCGTGTGACTCAGATGGAGCCAGCCTGGATCTGGGATCACATGGTTTTGGGGGGACGGTAATGAGTAGAACTAAAGGCACCTTAGCAGGAACTCGGACGTTCCCGACACCCTCCATGACTTAAGGGACTGACGGAGGCCAGTGGTTGTATCATGTAGGGGATAATGGTGCTCAAGACACCCAGCTGAGGCCGGCGCCGCAGCTCACTAGGCTAATCCTCCGCCTTGCGGCGCCGGCACACCGGGTTCTAGTCCCGGTTGGGGCGCCGGATTCTGTCCCGGTTGCCCCTCTTCCAGGCCAGCTCTCTGCTGTGGCCAGGGAGTGCGGTGGAGGATGGCCCAGGTGCTTGGGCCCTGCACCCCATGGGAGACCAGGAAAAGCACCTGGCTCCTGGCTCCTGCCATCGGATCAGCGTGGTGCGCCGGCTGCAGCGTGCCGGCCGCGGCAGCCATTGGAGGGTGAACCAACGGCAAAGGAAGACCCTTCTCTCTGTCTCTCTCTCTCACTGTCCACTCTGCCTGTCAAAAAAAAAAAAAAAAAAAAAAAAAAAAAGACACCCAGCTGAAGATGACAAATCCCTGTTTCCCCAGCTTCCTGATGGGGGGACTTTGCGTGAGGCACTCAGTGTGTGACAGCCTTGGTCTTCCTGCCTGTGAGATGGGAATAATAGCATCAGCCCTAACGAGGTTGCTGTGAGCATGGCAGGAGAGTCGTGGGAAGTGCTTAGCAGGGTGCCGGGCACATAAGTGCTGAGGGCTGAGTACTGTGGACACAGAAAGGACAACACTATTTTTCTCAAGAGGCCTTGAGGTGGCATGACAGAAGCTAAAACCATTGGCATGCTTCAAGTTCGAAGGTAGAAGCTCGAGGGAGGGTGTGATCAAAATCTAAACTCATGAAAGTGAAAATGGAGAAGACATTTATATAGAAGAATGGATGTCCTTTCCCAATCCCCCAAACACTGGGGAAACTCAGCTTAAACCACGAGACAGAATATTCTGATTTTTTGATAGCCACAGCCACACTGTTTCCTTTCTGGTCCTCTAAGTACTTTTGTTCCCACCTCAGGACATTTGCATATGCTGTTTCTGCCACCTGGAATACCGTCTCTCTGATCTTCACATGTTGCTTCCTCAAGTAAGATTCTTTACACATGCTGTGCCTGAGTAGCCACTAAATTGCCACTGCACCATCTTTCCCTCCCCCTCTTGTGTTCTCCAAACTGTTTGAAATAATTTTTTTCAACCACCACCACCACCACCACCACCACCACCATTGCCACCACCACTCCTATCTACTTAGCATGTGTCCCTGTCACTAATATTTCCTGTTGTATCCCAGGTCCTAGAACAGCACCCGCCATGCAGTAAATGATGTTGAGTACACGAATGAGTAAGGGGACATGTGGATGGCAAAGCCGTAATTTTTTTTTTTTTTTTGACAGGCAGAGTTAGACAGTGAGAGACAGAGAGAAAGGTCTTCCTTCTGTTGGTTCACCCCCCAAATGGCCACTGTTGGCTGCTGTGCTGATCCGAAGCCAGGAGCCAGGTGCTTCCTCCTGGTCTCCCATATGGGTGCAGGGCCCAAGCACTTGGGCCATCCTCCACTGCCTTCCCGGGCCACAGCAGAGAGCTGGACTGGAAGAAGAGCAACTGGGACAGAATCCAGCACCCCGACAGGGACCAGAACCCCGGGAGCGGGCGCCACAGGCGGAAGATTAGCCTAGTGAGCCACAGCGCCGGCCAAAGCCGTAATTTTTAAAATTAAGAAGCCAAGGTGTCCAAAGACAAGCAGTGTTGGAATTTGTGGGACCACTGAGATGGGAAACTTCACAGCAGTTGTTTCTCTAGGCGATGACGTGTTTAGAGATGGGGGCTGAGGGTAGCATTGTGGCATCCAGACTTTTCATCACCATTCCCACAGTTGCCAACACCTGGGCAGGGACACAAGGGAGCTCCATAGAGGACGCCGGGATGTAGTGGCCTGGAAAGCTGGGAATAAATGGACGTTGATCTTGGACCAGGCAGACCCACCTCCAACCACGCAGTCAACAATGAAAGCTCTTCTGGATGTGGTGGTCGTGTGCCCTTCAATGCTTTCCTTAGCGCTGGGGCATCAGTGAGGGTTAATTTCAAAAGGTGGCGGCAGTGGACTCGGGGAGCCTGCGTGGCGTTTGCAAAACTGTCCGCAGTGTTCTGCGCTGGAACCTGAGGCTGTCAGGGCGCTGCACTGT
The DNA here is from genome assembly GCF_051225735.1 of Oryctolagus cuniculus. Lineage (NCBI taxonomy): Eukaryota > Metazoa > Chordata > Mammalia > Lagomorpha > Leporidae > Oryctolagus > Oryctolagus cuniculus. Next base: position 19,711,642 of record NC_142887.1, on the reverse strand, counting down.
GGTGGCGCTGAGCCCGGCTCCCTGGGCGCCCACTGCGGGCAGCTGCATCTGCACTTCCTTTCCTTGGTTGAAAGCACGGGGGGAGGGGCTAAGAACAGTGATTAATACCCAGAGAGCCTCAGCTGGGGCGTCTGGGGCCGAACTCTTCTCCACAAAGACAGGCTGAGCCGGGGCTGCCCCCGTTCACTCACTCATCCCTGATCTACTCAGCAGCTACCAAATCCTTCTGCTATGGGGTCAGTGTGTCCCCCATCCCAGGACCTGGACTGCGACTGCACTGGGAGGACCGTTAAAGAGTGAGAGTAAGTCAAAGTGGGGTCAGCGGAGTGGACTGTGGCCCAGCACGACCGACGTCCTCATGAGAAGAGCTTAGGACACAGACACATGGAAGCCACAGGCGGACGACAGCCATCTGCCGCCCGAGCAGAGAGGCCTCCGGAGAAGCCGGCCCTGCAGATGCTTGGATGCCAGAGCCCTACCCCCCCCCCCCCCCCCCCCCCCCCCCCGGCACGGCGGGGAAACACATGCCTGCTGCCTCAGCCACTCGTTCTGTCCTCTGTGACGGCAGCTCTGGCAAACCAATGCCGCTCCTCTCTGCACGGAGGTAGGCAAGGCCTCTTCCCCTCCAGGGAGGGAGCGCACAGGTCTGTGCCTCTCTGAGCTCCAGCAGTCACTTTAACAGCATGGCTGGCCCACGCCCCCTCTTACTCCCGACCTCTAGTCTATGACGAGGTCCTCTCGGTTCCCGTGTGGCTGGCCCAGGTGCTGTGTCGCATGTGCTTACGGCACCTTGTGCATTGTAGACGCCATGTCCGGTTTCCTGCTTGTGCCTTCTAGGTGTGGGGCGCCGCGCTGTCAGCGCTCTGCCTCTCTGAGGAGCCCCTGGGGGATTCCTTACTGTTCCTGGTCTTCCCTAGGAAATCCCATTTTACACACCGCACGCTGAAGCCTGCCGACAGGGGGTGCTACAGCGGTACCCTCTGCTCTGTGCCGTGGGCAGGCTGCATTCCTGAATCGAGGTCTCGCGCAGTCCTCGCGACCCTTCAGTGTCGGGCTGAATACTTCCGATGATTCTGTCCTGATGCATTGCTAGCGTCTTTCAGCGAATCTTTTTGTAGGGGCATCAGGGTGGGTATCTGTCTGTCTAACCATCCATCCATCCATCCACCTAGCCACACTGTAGATTAGATTTTCTGATGTACATGTTGTATAACATTCAGTTTACAAGCAATTAAACGTATACGATAACTTTTATTGTAGATTCCATACATTAATTTCCACGTGGAAATCTGATGAATCCAGCCACATTACTGGTATTTCATCAAGCGAGCCTACTCCATTTGTTGGTCTGTTAGTCGCTCCTTGCAGGCATTCTGCATGTCTTAGTTTCCAGAACTTCACAACAGTCTTTGGCCTAAGGAACCTGCTTTGTGTTTCGTTTATGTGGATTTCCTGAAGTGGATTCTCTCAGCTTTCGTTTGTCTGAATATGTGTATATTTCACCATCATTATTTTAAAATAATTTACTTTGGAATGATTTCAAACTCACAGGGAAGTTGGAAGGGAAGTGAAAACAATACCCCTATCTCCCTCACTCAGATTCCCAAATTCTAACATTTGTCTGCACTAACTCCTCCGCGTGTTTTTCTTTTCTGTGTATGTATGTATAAGCCCCTTATCATTAGCTTTTCTGAATTGTTTGACCAAAAGCTACAAATGTTGCTTTGACACTTCAAATTCTCCAGGAAGTGTCTCCCCTAAATAAATACACTCTCCCACATCACCATCACATAATCCTTCGAGTAAAGAAATCAACCTTAGTCAACATTTCTGTCTGATCTACAGACTCTGCTCAAAATTCGCCACCTGTCCCCACGAGTGATCTGTAACTGAGTTGCACACTTGCCTCTTTTTTTTTTTTTTGACTGGCAGAGTGGACAGTGAGAGAGAGAGAGAGAGAGAGAGAAAGGTCTTCCTTTGCCGTTGATTCACCCTCCAACGGCTGCCGTGGCTGGTGCACTGCAGCCGGCGCACGGCGCTGATCCGATGGCAGGAGCCAGGTGCTTATCCTGGTCTCCCATGGGGTGCAGGGCCCAAGTACTTGGGCCATCCTCCACTGCACTCCCTGGTCACAGCAGAGAGCTGGCCTGGAAGAGGGGCAACCGGGACAGAATCCGGCACCTCGACCGGGACTAGAACCCGGTGTGCCGGCGCCGCAAGGCGGAGGATTAGCCTAGTGAGCCACGGTGCTGGCCTCACACTTGCCTCTTTCGTCTCCTTCAGTCTAGAATTCTTCCTCAGTTCGTCCCTCTTTCCTGTTCTTTATTTTTTATTTTTTTTTTTTACCATTTTAATTTTATAATTTTCTTGATGTTTGTTTTATGGTTCAAGATAATACCTATCTTAGTAGCTATCCCAAGGGTACTCAGGAAAAAAAAAAGTGTATTTACTGGGGCTGGTGATGTAGCGTAGCAGGTAAAGCTGCCGCCTGCAGTGCCCGCATCCCATATGGGCAATGGTTTGAGTCCCGGCTGCTGCTCCTCTTCTGATCCAATTCTCTGCTGTGGCCTGGGAAAGCAGTGGACGATGGCTCAAGTCCTTGGGTCCCTGCACCTGCATGGGAGACGGGGCAGAAGCTCCTGGCTCCTGGCTTCAGATTGGCACAGCTCTGGCCATTGCGGCCAATTGGGGAGTGAACCAGCAGGTGGAAGACACAGCTCTCTCTCTCTCTTTCTCTCGCTCTCTCTCTTTCTCTCTCTCTCTCTGCCTCTCCTCTCTCTGTGTAACTCTGAGTTTCAAATAAATAAATAAATCTTTAATAAAAAGTGTTTTTACCGCTACAGGGTGGAGTGCTCTATGTACGTCGGTTAAATCCTGTTGGTTGATTGTGTTCAGATCTTCTAAATCCCTGATTTTTTTTCAAGAGAGGAAATTCAAACGGCCAACAGACATGAAAAAATGCTCCGGATTGCTAGCCATCAGGAAAATGCAAATCAAAACCAAGGAGAGCTTTCATTTCACTCCAATTAGAATAGCTCTCATATATATATATAAATCAACAAATGACAGGTGTTGGCAAGGATATGGGGGAAAAAGGTCCCTGGTGTACTGCTGATGGGAATGTAACTGTTGCAGCCACTGTGGAAGACAGCATGGTGGAGATTCATCAGGAATCTGAATATAAACCATACGATCCAGCCATCCCATTCTTGGAATTTACCTAAGAGAAATGAAATCAGCATATGAAAGTTACCTGTACCCCCATGTTTATTGCAGCTCCATTCAGAATAGCTAAGATATAGAATCAACCAAAATGTCTGTAAACTGAAGTCTGGGTAAAGAAATTATGGGATATGCACACCATGGAATACTACATAGTGGGAAACATATAAAATCTTTTTGTTTGCAACAAAACGAATGAAACTGGAAAACATCATACTTAGTGAAATAATCTAGTCCTAAAAGGAGAAATACCGTATGTTTTCCATTACCTGTGGTATCTAATAGGTAATCTACAGAAGTGAAATTGACACGTGGAGATGCAATGACTTTGAAACAGCCCTTGTTTTGACTGTTGAGGAACAAGTGGTTTTTTTTTTTTTTTTGGTACTATTTGTTGAACTGTTTACTCAGTATAGGGTTAATCATGTTATGTATAAAGTTAACTGAAGATAGATCTTAGTATAAATAAGAATGGGAATAGAAGAGGGAGGAGGAAGTGGGGTGAGAGAGCACCTACAGTGTGAAGAATCACTATGTTCCCAAAGTTGTACTTATGAAATCCATGATGTTTATATTCCTTAAATAAAAGGTTTCTGGGGAAAAAAAAAGTAGTTCTACTAGGGAGAGCCATGTTGAAATGCAACTATATTTGTGAATTTTGAAATTCTGCCCTCATGTATTTTGTTATATATTCCTGGTGAATTGATCTTTTTAATCATTATACAGTATCTCTAGAAATTATCTTTGCTCTGAATTCTAATATTAACGTAGCCACTTCTGCTTTCTTAAAAATCCCTGTAACCTACCTATGCCACTGAATTTGAAGGAGTTTCTTTTTTAATGGCCTGTGGTTGCATCTTGCGTTGGTGCCCGTTTTGCCAGTATGTCAATTTCCACCTTATAATGAATGCATTTAGACATTTACACTTAGGGCAATTAATGCTTTGACAGAGCGTACGCCTGCCATTTTATTATTTGCTTTCTGATTGTTTCTTCTGTTTCTCTTTTCTTGCCTTCCTGTGGGTTACTTGAATACTTTTAGATTTCATATTGACTTATTTCTAGTGTTTTTCAATGCATCTTTTCCTATTCATTGTCTGTAACATATTATAAGTTACATAGACATTTATTATACATTTTCTGAGACACAGGTTTATAACATTCTGTTTACAAATACAACATTCCCCATTGTAGATTCTAAAAATCTAATTCTCACAGAATTCTATTATTGGTTTTTGCTAAACTCTTATATTATTAATCAACTTCTGGTTACACTGATGATTGAGTGTAGCATTTACATGAATGTTAATTGACATTTTTGTTAGGTTATTAAGAAAGGAAAAAAAATGATAAAAGGGAGACGTGGAAATTTCACATATCAATGGCATAAACACAATGTTGCTAAATTGAATAATAATTTCAAATCCTAGAAGAATATTTCCTCTTTTTGAATCCATAATGTGTTGATTACTTTTAAGTTTACTTTGCTCTGTGAATATCCTCTGTTTTACTTCTAAAAGTCTAGATGGGGACTGAAATTGTGGTCTTGGGCCAAACACACTCACACCCATTTGTTCACGTGTTGTGTCTGATGCTTCGGTGATGCAGAGCTGTGTGGTTGCAGCAGGGGCTGTGCGGCTCACGAGACTGAAAGTGAATGTTAGCTAGCCCTCTCCAGAGAGTGCTGGCCGGCCCTTGGGGTGGACAAGCATCAACACTGCCCACCAGGGTCTCGGTTGTAGGGTTGCCAGGTTCTGTGCTGTGCTGTAGGTACTCTGGCTAACCCGATGTAAGTGCAATGAAAGAGATGTGCTGCAATGCACCCCCCGATAATGTTCCTGCCGTACAGAGAGGATAAAAGAAACTTATCCAAGAGCACAAATGAGAGATATCGTAAAGCACTGAGGACATACGACCTTTGTTTTAAAGCTAACTTATTTAATGATAAGTTCCTATAATTCGTTTCAAATGATGGCTCTACTGAACAGAGGCTGTAAGGCAGCTCCGGCACACCACCGGGTGTAGCCCCCGTGAGAGTCACTTTATTTCTGGTTTGCCCTTACTCTTGGAGCATAATCCTTTTGGGAATTCAAGTGACAGCCTGGGTGTGTTTCCCACCGTCCCCTCTCGTGGCAGAACCTGGGCTCTTGTTTTCACCTGTCCGGTCCTGTTGAGGCTGTTGAAGGATTTCCTGAGCTCGCAACCCCTTATTCCACACTCTTCTGTGTTTCTCAGCTTCTTGGCTCGGTGCTGTGGATGAATTGGCCAAAAGGCAGTGCAGAATGTTGGACTAACCTCCGCAGGTCTCCCTTCTTCAAAGAATGTAATGGCTAAAGTCCTGGCTGCCTGGGAGTCTTTGCAATGCCTTGAAATAGTTTTTTTTTATTTTATTTTTTTGGGGGATGGATATTTTATTAATATTTTCTAAGTTATTCTGATTATGGAGTAGTCCACTGAAGCCGGAAGTAAAGTGCCCTCTTTATGGTACCTAAAAAGTTTTAGAATTGTCAAACACATCTGAACACAGGACTCAGCTTTCCTTTAGTATCTCATTTAGAAATCTCTTCTTTTTAAAAAATATTTATTTACTTGAAAGGCAGAGCTATAGAGAGGCAGAGAGAAAGGGAGAGAGAGAGAGAGAGAGAGAGAGAGGTCTTCCATCCACTGGTTCACTCCACAATTGGCTGCAACAGCTAGAGCTGTGCCAATCCAAAGCCAAGGAGCCAGAAGCTTCCTCTGGGTCTCCCACACGGGTTCAGGGGCCCAAGGACTTGGGCCATCTTCTACTGCTTTCCCAGGCCACAGCAGAGAGCTGGATCAGAAGGGGAGCAGCAGCTGGGACTCCAACGGCACCCATATGGGATGCTGGCACTGCAGACTGTGGCTTCACCCGCTACGCCACGGCATCGGCCCCCTGTAGGTAGTTTTCGATAGGCTTATTGTGCATGCTTTATTTCTCTTGCTACAAGATCAGTCTCACCAGAGGACTGCATGTATTATCAGTTGTTTTTTTCAGAGACCCAATATTTGGCTTTTTAAATTGTCTTTCTTAAAATTTTGAGTTTTTTCATTATTTTTTGTTCTTTTTATTATTGCCTCTCATTATCTTTTTTTCAAATTGCTTTTGTTTTACCCTTTTTACAAAAAGATTAATTTTATCTGAAAGGCAGAGAGAACAAGAGCTTCATCCAGCTCTCTCACATTGGTGCAGGGGCCGTAGCACTTGGGCCATTTTCTACTGCTTTCCCAGGCACATTAGCAGAGATCTGGATTGGAAGTAGAGCAGCTGGGATTTGAACTGGCGCCTATATAGGATGCTGGCATCACAAGTGGTGGCTTAACCCACTGTGCCACAGTCCAGTCCCTTGTTGTAGTCTTTGTATGTTCTCTTATTTTCTCATTTATTTTTTTTAAAACAGCCTATAACTGATTTAAAAATAAAAACCCTTTTAGTGATCTCAGCCCATTTGCATTTCTACTATTGATCTATTTGGATTAATTTCTGATTTCTTTTTAAAAATTTTTTTTTTGACAAGCAGAGTTAGACAGTGAGAGAGACAGAGAGAAAGGTCTTCCTTCTGTTGGCCACTACAGCCGGCACGCCGTGCCAGGAGCCAGGTGCTTCCTCCTGGTCTCCCATGTGGGTGCAGGGCCCAAGCACTTGGGCCATCCTCCACTGCCTTCCTGGGCCACAGCAGAGAGCTGACTTGAAGAGGAGCAACCGGGACAGAACCGGCGCCCTTACCAGGACTAGAACCTGGGGTGCTGGTGCTGCAGGCGGAGTATTAGCCTAGTGAGCTGCGGCGCCGGCCTAATTTCTGACTTCTTGCTTTGCTCTGTTTCATGTTTCTATGCTTCTTTCCCCTCCATACTCTTGGCCTTCTTTTAGATTATTTTTCATTGTATAATTTTTCCCTTTAGAATTTGGAAGTTATATATATTTTTTTGATTATTATACCCTTACAATATTTTTTGAAGGGCAAAGGGGGAGAGGGAGATGAGGAGGGATGGAGGGAAGAAGGAATGGAAAGAGAGAAAGGGAGAAAGAGAAGACATCCAGGGACTGGCGCTGTGGTGTAGAGGGTAAAGCCACCACCTGCAGTGCCAGCATCCCAGTTGGGTGCTGGTTCAAGTCCCGGCTGGTCCATTTCTGATTCAGCTTTCTGCTATGGCCTGGGAAAGCAGTAGAGGATGGCCTATGTTCTTGGGCCCCTGACCCACCTGGGAGACCTGGAGGAAGCTCCTGGCTCCTGGCTTTGGATCGGCACAGCTGTAGCTGTTATGGCCATTTGGGGAGTGAACCAGTGGATAGAAGACTTCTCTCTCTCTGCCTTTGCCTTTCAAATGAACAAATAAATATTTTTTTTTTTTTTAAAGACATCCAGACAAAGAGAACACACATCTGCTGGTTCACTCTCCAAATGCCTGCACTAATCGGGACTGGGCAGGACCCAGAATGAGCCAGGAACTCAATGCAGTTTTCGCAATTGGATGTCAGGGACCCACCAGACCACCAGAGCCATTGCCTGCCGCCTTCTAGGGTCTGCTTTGGTGGGAAGCTGGAGCGGGGCTGGAGCTGGAGTTGGGACTTGAACACTTGCCCCTCCAATACAGACGCACGTGCTCTCACTGCAGGTTAACAGGCCCAACACCTGCCTGCACCCTGGCAATTTCACAGCTCACAGCTAACTCTATCAGATTGATAGTCAGTTCATGGACAAGGTCAGACTCTCAGGAGAACTTAACTATTTTTTTAAGATTTATTTATTTATTTGAGAGGTAGAGTTACTGACAGAGAGAGGGAGAGACAGAGAGAAAGATCTCCTTTCTGTTGGTTCACTCCCCCAATGGCTGCAATGGACAGAGCTGGGCTGATCTGAAGCCAGGAGCCAGGAGATTCCTCCAGGTCTCTCACATGAGTGCAGGGGCCCAAGGACTTGGGCCGTCTTCCACTGCTCTCCCAGGCCATGCAGAGAGCTGGATCAGAAGTGGAGCAGCTGGGACAGGAACCAGAGCACCATGGGATGCCGGCGCTGCAAGCAGAGGCTTAGCCCACCACACCACCGCACCAGTCGGAAAAACTTAACTTTTATCTCTCTCCTCCTGCTTATGTGTACATTTTTTTTTTTTTGACAGGCAGAGTTAGACAGTGAGAGAGAAAGAGACAGAGAGAAAGGTCTTCCTTTTTCTGTTGGTTCACCCCCCCTAAGTGGCCGCTACAGCCGGCGCGCTGATCCGAAGCCAGGAGCCAGGTGCTTCCTCCTGGTCTCCCATGTGGGTGCAGGGCCCAAGGACTTGGGCCATCCTCCACTGCACTCCCTGGCCACAGCAGAGAGCTGGACTGGAAGAGGAGCAACCGGGACAGAATCTGGCGCCCCGACCAGGACTAGAACCTGGGGTGCCGGCGCCACAGGCAGAGGATTAGCCAAGTGAGCTGTAGTGCTGGCTTATGTGTAAGTTTTAAACATTATTTATTTTAATTGAAAAATAAAAATTGTACATGTTGTCATTTATAACATATTGTCTTGAAATATTTATGTGTTGTGGAATGGCTGAATTTGGCCAATTAACATAGGCATTCTCATATTTTTTTTTTTTTGGTGAGAACAGTTAAAATCTACTGTCAGCAGTTTTCACGAATATAATACAGCATTACTGATTATCGTCACCATGTTGTAGGATGGAGATATTGAGTATATTTCTTTTGCTTCATAATATTTTAAGCCTAGTTTTACACCTCACAAATAAAGTGTTTTTTTTTTTTTTTTTTTTTTTTTTTTTTTTTTTTGTGGATAACATTTGCTATGTTTGTTCAGCAATGTCTTTGATATTGTTTTTATATTTCGGATTTTCTTTATGGGATCATTTTCCATCTTTTTGAAAGAGATTTTAGAAGTTCTATTAAAGTGGTCTGCTGGAAATAAATTTTTCTAGTTTTGCTTTTTTGAAAACATCTTTATGTAGCCCACATTCCTGAAAGATGGTTTTTCTGAGTACAATAATTCTAGTCAGGGAGTTATTTTCACTTTATATTTTTAAAGTACTGTTTCACTGATGGCTAGCTTTCAATGCTGCTGGTAAGATATGTCCTGTTTATTGGTCATTTCTTTTGTAAAATGACTGGTCTCTCTGGCTGCCTGTCAGATCTCTGTTTTTGTTCTTTCTAAAATTTCTATGATATGCATAGTAAGATTTTTATTTATTCTGGCTGAGATTTGTTGAGCGCATTAACCTACAGTTCCATTTTAAAAACAATTTTGGAAAATCATAAGTGTTACACTTTCAGATATGACCAATTCTTACTTCCCTTTATTTGTAATACCTGCTGTCTTGATGATGTTGTGGTCAATAAGTTTTTTTTTTCTTTTTTTTGACAGGCAGAGTTAGACAGTGAGAGAGAGAGAGACAGAGAGAAAGGTCTTCCTTTGCTGTTGGTTCACCCCCCAAATGGCTGCTACGGCCGGTGCTGCACCAATCCAAAGCCAAGAGCCAGGTGCTTCCTCCTGGTCTCCCATGCGGGTGCAGGGCCCAAGCACTTGGACCACCCTCCACTGCCTTCCCGGGCCACAGTAGAGAGCTGGACTGGAAGAGGAGCAACCAGGACAGAACCGGCGCCCCAACCGGGACTAGAACCCGGGATGCTGGCACCTCAGGTGGAGGATTAGCCTAGTGAGCCATGGCGCCGGCCCAATCAACAAGTTTTAAATCACGCGCCTGGCACGGTGCTACCACAGCACGGCCAACAGACACACAGGGCATGGTGCCTTGTGGGTATAAAGTACATACAGTCAGGAGTTAGTTATGCAAATTGCTCCAAAGGGAAAAAAGTCTCAGTGCTGAGGTGGAGGACTTGGCCTACTGCAGACATCTCTCCAAACAAAAGCCGTGCTAGCCCCCGGCCCACCCCTGCCACCTCCTTGGATGGAGAACTCTTCGTGCTGCCTCCTTTAAGGGCTTTGGGGAGGAAACCTTTGACCGCCCAGTTTTCAGAGGCCCACGGGGCCTTTCTTAGCACACAGCCTTCGGCACTGGGGCTTGCCAAATCTTCAGAGGTCCCCAAAGAGCTCTTACTGTGGCAAACAACTTCCCATCAATACATAGGGTGGTGTTTTCTGCCCAGATGCCTGTTAAACTCGCCTCCGTCCCAGCACCGACTTGCTCTCAGCCAAATGCTGCCTTGTTGGGCAGGATGCTCTTCAGATCCAAGACCGCCTGGCTGGCCGTGATTTCTTTGCCAAGTTCAGCATCAGAAGTCGGCTGCTCACCGGCGGTGGGGGCAAGTGGTGGTGACAGGGAGCAGGAGGGGCGGCCGGATCGTTGCTATGTGTGGGTGCTTTTTCTGTCACTCCCTCCAAGAAAGCGGTTCTTCTATCGAGGGGTGAGATGGGATTCCATGACACTATTTTGCTTGGCATTGTGTGAGTTTGAGAGGAGGTGGTGAGGGCAGCCATTTCCACGCTATCTTTGAAAATAGATAGAACGGGGGATGTTCGCAAGGGTGATCATAGTTACCCTCGATTCTTGGGAAATTGGTAGCAATGCCTCTTCCTCCCTTCCCATTCAAGAAATTCCACTGGAAAGCCAAAAGTCTACTATTATTACAGCAAAATATACCTGGCATAGTACCTGACACTTAGCAAGTGCTCCAAACCATAGGCTATTTAAGTTATTATAATTTATATCCTAGGCTTAATCTTCAACTCTGGGTAGGCAAACTACACCCCGGTCCCAATCCATCCTGCCACCTATTTGCACATGACCTGTGCACTAAGAATGGTTTTTGCATGTTGAAGGGGTTGACAAAAGAATAATATTCTTTGGCATGTGAAAACTGTAGAAATTATGTTTTCAGTAACCACAAATGAAGAGTTGAGTGACAAAGATAGCGAGAGCAATTTCTCCCCAAACCAAATGCAAGTCTTTCCTCCTCTTCCTTTCAAAGCCCTTACGATGAGCTGAATCTCTGTGAGGAGCTGCTGAGAAACTGTGGGGAACTTTAAAATAGGTGTCTGCCCCTCCCGTGAGTCTACAAGGTGGTAGAAAACATCAGCGTCCAGTTTCACAGCACAAATGAGTGAATGAATAATTGAACACACCATGAAATGCATACCTGGATGTATGTGGTAAAGCCTAATAGTCTGTATGATTTTGTATATGCAATTGCATATGTTATGTGCAAATACACTTTCATCCATAAGGCATGTCATACAGCAAAATATATTTGCTATATATAAATTATCTACTAAAGTACTGTAATTTCTTTCTATTTTTTAAAAAGATTTATTTATTTATTTGTTTGAAAGGCACAGTTATAGAGAGGCAGAGGCAGAGGCAGAGAGAGAGAGAGAGGTCTTCCATTCTGCTGGTTCACTCCCCAAGTGACAGCAACGGCTGGAGCTGGGTAGATCTGAAGCCAGGAGCCAGGAGCCAGGAGCCAGGAGCCAGGAGCCAGGAGCCAGAGCTGCTTCTGGGTCTCCCACTGCTTTCCCAGGCTATTGCCAAGAGCTGGATGGGAAGAGGAGCAGATGGACTTGAACTGGCGTCCATATGCGATGCCGACACTGCAGGTGGTGGCTTTACCTGCTATGCCACGGCGCCGGCCCCAGTCACCGTAAATATGAGACCACCTGTCCATGGCACTTTATTGTCAGTGGGCCATGACTGTGACTTACTCACAGGCATTCAGACACAGGGATCTGTATGTATCTGGTTTAGAGATGCTGCACCCACGGGCCAGGTGCTAATGCTCAAACTGTCTGACGAATGAGTCCCTGCGTGGACAACTGACCTACAGCCTGGTTCCGGCTCCCACGGTGAGCGGCCCTGGCGTTTAAAAAATGACTTCTGCAGCCCCAAGGACTAGGGGAAAGAGAAGTAAGGCTCGAGGCCAGGACAAGCCTGGGTGTGGCTTGTGACTTCCTCTCTCCATCTTCCAAGGACGTGTCCTGCCCTGTGGCGGCTTGTTATGGGATCCCAAGCCTGCGCGGGTGGGCGTGGCGTTGACAGCCGAATCCCCCGCAGAGCGGGCGCCCACGGAGGCTGCGAGTCCCCAGGAAGCGCTGGGTGGCTTCGCGGGCTGAGGAAAGCACTTGGATGCTTGTGGTGTCCGTGGCAGCCTCTCACTTTGAGTCCTTCTTGGGGCAACAGCCTCCATCAAAGGACCACGGCACTGGGGGTGGAGGTGGTGAGAGCGATGCCTGTCCACATTTCTCTCCTCTGCTGGTTCTGCCTTATTCTGAATGTCGTGGGTTCCTTGTGTACAGTGTATACCACTGGGAGACTCTGGAGCTCCTCCTGGGGCTAGGGGCTGTGTGTGTCCTGGCAGCAGACAGAAAACAGGACAGAAAGAGTCCCTCCTTCCTGGAACTGGTGGACAAATGAGGAAGATATTTTCTTATTTATTTATTCATTCATTCTTTTTATTTGACAGAGTTATACACAGTGAGAGAAACAGAGAGAAAGGTCTTCCTTCCGTTGGTTCACCCCCCAAATGGCTGCTACGGCCGGCGCGCTGCGCTGATCTGAAACCAGGAGCCAGGTGCTTCCTCCTGGTCTCCCACGCGGGTGCAGGGCCCAAGCACTTGGGCCATCCTCCACTGCACTCCCGGGCCACAGCAGAGAGCTGGACTGGGAGAGGAGCAACTGGGACTAGAACCCGGTGCCCATATGGGATGCTGGTGCCGCAGGCGGAGGATTAACCAAGTGAGCCACAGCGCCGGCCCACGCAGGGACTCATTCGTCAGTCAGTTTGAGCGTTAGCACCTGGCCCGTGGGTGCAGCATCTCTAAACCAGATACATACAGATATTTTCAAGAGGGATAAGGGGGCAGTGAAGAGGATAGAATACAGCCTAGGAGTGACTTGGTGGGAGGTTGGTTTGGCAAGCGATGATCATTATTCACAAATCTGTGTGTGTGCTTTTCAAGGTCTTTTTTCCTCTTTCCATTCTGACCCAATTATGTATCATCTGTCTACGATTGAGATCATGATGTATGTTCTGTGTTGCAACCTTATTTTTTTCTCACTTAATATATTGTGAGCATCTCTCTGCTTCATTATTTATTCATCCGCATCATTATTTTTATCGACACAGAGCAATTCATCACATAGGCTGCACCAGGCTGACGTAACCAGCCCCCATGATTGTAATGTGGATTGCTTCTTGTGTATTGACAGGACCATGCCCCTTGTCACTGTCGCCTTCATGGCTCAAGTTTGCACTGTCCCTCACCTGGACCACTGAGGTAGCCTCCTTGGGCTGGCAAGGTGGCTCAGCAGTTTGAGCTACCACTTGAAACACCTGCATCCCATATTGGAGTGCTGGTTTGAGTCCCAGCTGCTCTGCTTCTGATCCAGCTTCCTGTTAACGTACCGGGGAAGGCAGTGGAAGATGGCCCAAGTACTTGGTCCCCTGCCACCTACATGGGGGACAAAGATGGAATTCTAGGTTCCTGGCTTTGACCTAGCCCAGGCTTGTTGTGGTCATTTAGGGAATGAACCAGTAGATGGAAGATCTCTCTCTGTCTCTCCCTCTATGTCCTTCTGTCACTCTGTCTTTGAAATACCTAAAAATAATTTTTTTAAAGTAAAATACAAATACTTTCTTTTAAACATAGCCTCTTAACTAGTTCTTTGGCTCCATCAATCTTTTTTTTAAAAGTAAATATTTAAAATTTATTTATTTATTTATTTGAGAGGCAGAGTTATGGAGAGGGGAGGGAGAGAGCGAGAAAGGTCTTCCATCCACTGGTTCACTTCCTAAATGGTCACAATGGCTGGACCTGGGTTGATCTGAAGCCAAGAGTCAGGAGCTTCTTCCAGGTCTCCCACGTGGGTTCAGGGGCCCAAGCACTTGGGTCCTCTTCTACTGCTTTCCCAGGCCATAGCAGAGAGCTGGAGCAGTGGGGGCTGGAATCAGTACCCATATAAGATGCTGGGGCCACAGGCAGAGGCTTAGCCTACTAAGTCACACTGCCAGCCCCTAAAAAGTAAGCTCTTTTCAGGATAGTTTTAAATTTACAAAACAAACATTGTGAAGTCATACAGGGTTCTTATACACCCCACACCCCCTTCCTCTATTATTAACATCTTATATTAGTAAATCTGTCACAAGTAATAAACTACACTCGGCTTCCTTATAATTAACATCTCAGATTAGTGTGATATGTTTCCATTATGTCGTTCTTTGTCTTCCAAACTGTCATTGGATCACCACTGCAGCGCAATCAAGCCCAGACACCTTGGCGTATCACTACGGGGGTGTGCACCAGGAAAGTTGGATGGCTTGATGAAGCACCTGGAAAGATTCTCAGTCGTTAGGGAAATGCAAGTGAAAACCATGATGAGATCCCATTCCACACCTAGCAGGGTGACTGTTGAAAACAAACAAAAATGGAACTTGATGAGTGTTGGTGAGGATGTAGAGAAATTGGAACCCTTGTACGTGGCTGGTGGACATGGAAAACGGTGCAGCTGCTATGGAAAATAGGATGGTTCTGCAAAAGGCTAAACACAGAATGGCTGTATGATCAGTGGGTCCACTCCTCGATACACACCTAAAAGAATTAACAACAGGGACTCGAGCAGGTACTTGTTCACCAGGTATTCTTTGCAGCGTTATCCACACAAGTCAAAAGGTAGAAACAGCCCGAGTGTCCATTCAAAGGTGAATGGTGGGGCCGGCGCCGCGGCTCACTAGGCTAATCCTCCGCCTAGCGGCGCCGGCACACCGGGTTCTAGTCCCGGTCGGGGCGCCGGATTCTGTCCCGGTTGCCCCTCTTCCAGGCCAGCTCTCTGCTGTGGCTAGGGAGTGCAGTGGAGGATGGCCCAAGTGCTTGGGCCCTGCACCCCATGGGAGACCAGGAAAAGCACCTGGCTCCTGGCTCCTGCCATCGGATCAGCGCGGTGCGCCAGCCGTAGCGCGCCGCCCGTGGCAGCCATTGGAGGGTGAACCAACGGCAAAAGGAAGACCTTTCTCTCTGTCTCTCTCTCTCTCTCACTGTCCACTAGTCTGCCTGTCAAAAAAAAAAAAAAAAAAAAAAGATGAATGGCTAAACAAAATGTGGCATATACATACAATGGGCTGTTATTTAGCTACACATAGGAATGAAATTCAGGCATGTGCTACAACATGGATGATCCTTGAAAGCATTATGCCAAATTATAGAAGCTGGACATAAAGAACCTACATCTTAGCCATAAAAAGAATCAAATCCCGATATCTGCAACGAAATGCATGCAATTAGAAATCCTTATGCTAAGTGAAATAAGCCAGCCCCAGAAAAACAAATATCACATGTGGCAGGTAATATATGTAGAGAGAGTATCAAAATTGTGTGGATGTCATATCACTTAGTATTTAGTTATTAATATCACTTCACTGAATCATACTATGTAAATGACAACATACTCTTCTTTCCCGTGTTACAAAAATAAAAAAGAAGTGGAGAATGGGGAGGACTCCAGGGGGTACTAGTAATGTTTTGTTCTTAATATGAGTGTTGGTCTTGAGTGTGCTCAGAGGACCAAAAACTCATTTACACTGCTGTGTTTCTTGGTGTGTATACTGCGTTTCAATAAAATGTTAATCACTGTTGTATAATTCCGCTTCTGTGAAATACACAGATTAGGCAAACTAGTGAAGAGCATGTAGATTAGAGTTTCCAGTGTTCCTGGGAATGGGGAGGTATTGCTTAATGAGGACAGAGTTTCTTTTTGTGGGTGATAGGAGAGTTCTGAAAACAGATAGTGGTGATTGTCCAATGATGTGTATGTAATGAATGCCCTGGGATTGTGTGTAATTAATGCATGGATTGGATGTTATATGTATTTTTCTACGATGAGAAAAAGCCCATGCCTGTGTCCATGACTTAGCTCTGCCTGGGGCACACTTGTCTTCCCTCTCTGCCTGCTATGACCCCATCTCACCTCCAGGGCCTCTCACATGCTACTGCGTTCCTCGGTCCCTTCCCTAATTTTTCGTCCCCTCTGTGTCCTCAGGCCGATGTGATCTTTGACTTGAGGTTTCATAGCATGTTGTCTGCTCCTTTGGGGAGGAATCCTTGCCTTCGTCACCAACTAGGACGTAAGTTCTTTGGGCAGGGAGACTCTGCCTTATTCACCTTTGCAGAATTCATTCAACAAATATTTAGTGAGCCCATGCTGTGTGTCAGCCTGGGACACCATGCCAGCACACCACAAAAATTCAATTAATGCTGGACTAGATTGATCCATCTGAGTGATCTCAACTTCAAAGGCTCTGAGAATTTCAGAGGGGAGCAACTTCAAGGCAGAGTGACTTTCCTCTGCATTTGGTAGTCTCGTTAGCTCCCATTCTTGGAGGTAGTGGGCTGCGAAAGGTTGCTTTTCCTTCCTTCTGGCAGCATGGGTCATTCTTCAGTTCTGGAAATCATGTCCTTTTTCCTCCCCAGCTCCAAGCCAGGCGATCTGAGTGAGCCTCCATGTTCTTCCACGATCTTTCTCTTTTGGATACTTTTTTTGTGGTCCAAGGCAGCCGTCCAACACAAGCTGGGATGATCAGAATTTTCCCTTGGGATTTTTGAAACCAGGAAAGAGGACGAGAGCCTGGGAGTCCCAAGGGCATGTTTCCAGCCGTGTAAGAAGGTGGATAGGGTGTGACTGAAGCAGAGAGCGAGGAGGGGGCAGAGGGAAAAAACAGAGCCCCTGGTACCAGTTGCAACAAAAAGCTACATACTTTGTCCATCCCATAGCTTGAAGTTTCAAGTCTTCATTCTATTGCTTGCTTCAATGAATTCCTCTGTACAGTATGTTAGTTTGAGCTGGAATTCTGTTACTTGCAACCAAACTACTGCACCTCCCTAAGCTTCAGTTTTTTTTTTTATCATGAAACGCTGATAAAGACCCTTTTCTCATAGAGTTTGTATGAATATTCAAATTACATGTAAAATGTTTACACATAGTAAGTGCCCAGTAGATGCTAGCAGTGACTACTGTCTGAATCAGGACCCATGGCATGTGCAGACAAGGTGAACAAGGATACAAATCTACCAAGTGAGAAAGGATGCAGCTTTGATTCTGCCATTGACCTTTGCACTTTTTTGCTTAACGTCATATGAAGCTCAGACATGCTGCCCTCCTGGTGACAACCTGAGTTCCGGAGCCCCTTCATCGTGTTTACCCGGTTCTTAAGGATGCGTCTCCAGCGTGGGACCTGAAACACAGACAGCGTGTTCCTGACTCCCAGTGGAGCCTCACCTCACTACGTTCCCATTTGGCTCCAACTGTAGACTCTCAGTGCACAGCTCCAAGGCTTAATTGCACTCTGCGTCTGACTTGCCAAGCACTAAAGCCTTGCTGTGGGAGTGAAGTGTTTTGGGAAATGGGCTGCCCTCACGCCCTCGCTCACTAACCGAGGCTTCACAAAGCGAGAACTGCTGAATGAGTTACCACATCCAAACTTGGTCTCCAGTTGGCTCCTGTGTACTCACCGGGGAAGGACATGTTCAGATGTTCCCTGGGAGCTCTGTGAATTAGTTTGGAAGATATTCTGTCTCTGCTGTGGCATGTACCAGCACATAGTAGGCTCTTAATTGTGCATTTTAGATACACTGTGAATTATTCAAAGCGTTGACACTATAACAACGGCAAGCACTACTGGATACTTTTCTGGCTCAATGGTTCCCAAACTTCCACACATTAGAAACACCTGGGTGATTTAAAGGCGCCTTGATGCTCGGGCCACACCTTGCACCAATGAAATCAGAATCTATTGGCATTAGGGGGTGGAAGACTCCCTAGCTGATCCAAATGTGCAGTCAGGCATGAAAATCAGTGAGAATGCATTTAATCCTCAGGCCGAGTCTAGAAGCAGGTGCTGTGACTACCCACATGGTGCAGGTGAGGAAGCTCAGATGCGAGTGACAGATTAGGAGACTTGCCCAACACCACCCAACAGGGCAATGCCAGAGCTACGTCCTGAAGTGGGCCGTGCGATCCCAGAGCCGCGGTCTCAGCCCCTACACCCAAGGACAAAAGCCTGCCGATCTCTCCCTATGACCCTCTTTCTTCCCTGCCCAATTCAGACCCCATCCTCTCATGAGCTCTCCTCAAACTCTCATTGGCTTTCTGCCTGCAGTGTCAGCCCCCGGAACTCAGTTCTGTCCAATGGAATTATAATGTGACCCAAAATGTCATTTAAATCTTCTGCTGGTCACATTAAAAAAGTAAAAAGCAGGGGTTGGGGGCTGCGGCATAGAGGGTAAAGCCGCTGTCTGCAGTGCTGGCATCCCATATGGGTGCCGGTTCTAGTCCCGGCTGCTCCACTTCTGATCCAGCTCTCTGCTATGGCCTGGGAAAGCAGTGGAAGATGGCCCAAGTGCTTGGGCCCCTGCACCCACGTGGGAGACCTGGAAGAAGCTCCTGGCTCCTGGCTTTGGATCAGTGCAGCTCCAGCCATTGCAGCCATTTGGAGAATGGACCAGCTGATGGAAGACCTTTCTCTTTGTCTCTCTCTCTGCCTTTCTGTAACTCTCCCTTTCAAGTAAATAAATATTAAAAAAAGTAAAAACA
Organism: Oryctolagus cuniculus; assembly: GCF_051225735.1. Taxonomy (NCBI): domain Eukaryota; kingdom Metazoa; phylum Chordata; class Mammalia; order Lagomorpha; family Leporidae; genus Oryctolagus; species Oryctolagus cuniculus. Next base: position 19,692,871 of record NC_142887.1, on the reverse strand, counting down.
GTAGGAGAAATTTGAAGTCAATGTTTTATTTAACCCAATCTATCCTAAGTATTATCCTTTTGGCATGTAATCCATAGGAAACAATATTAGAGGGAGATGCTATTTTTTTTTCATAGTCAGGCTACAAAGCCCCACATGTGTTTTAGACTTGCAGCATATCTCAGGTTGAACTGGCCCTGGCCCAAGTGCTCAGTCCCACACGTGGCTAATGGCTACCACATTGGATGATTCAGCTCTACCTCTTTCTGTACCCTACAGGCAAATGGACTTCCCGAAATGCAAATATCACCAGGCCTTTTGATGTTTTAAGACGCATCCTGGCTTCTCCATTATTCCTAAGATAAAGTCCGTAAGGTTCTTCTTGATGTGGTTCCAAGTCACGCTTCCAGACGACCTGCCCGTAAGCCCTCCAGTTCTGATGCCCGTAAGCCCTCCAGTTCTGATGCCCTTGCTGTCTCCGCCCCGCCCCCGCCCCCGCCCCCACCCCCGCCCGGGCCTCTCTGCTTTCGCTCAATGGCTTTCTCTGCTGGGAACGCCAACCCCGCTCTCCTGCTCTTCCTCCACCTAGAAAATTCCTTTTCGGAGCCCCAACTTGCGTGCCTCCTCCTTTTTTTAAAAATTTTTATTTGACAGGTAGAGTTATAGACAGTGAGAGAGAGACAGAGAGAAAGGTCTTCCTTCTGTTGGTTCACTCCCTAAATGGCTGCTATGGCCGGCGCTACATTGATCCGAAGCCAGGAGCCAGGTGCTTCCTCCTGGTCTCCCATGCAGGTGCAGGGCTCAAGCACTTGGGCCATCCCCCCACTGCCCTCCCGGGCCACAGCAGAGAGCTGGACTGGAAGAGGGGCAACCGGGACTAGAACCTGGTGCCCATATGGGGTGGCGGCGCCGCAGGTGGAGGATTAGCCTAGTGAGCCGCGGTGCCGGCCCCTCCTTTTAATAACCTCCAGGATTCATCTAGAAGGGGCTCAACTCAACCCTGCTACGGTTCATACAAAACTCGGAACACAGTTTCTATTGTATTTGTTGGCTTCACCAGGGCCAAGGCTGGGGTAGCACCTGTCAAAGAGCAGAACTGAGCTGTGACGCCCACCTCGTTTTGTTCACTCTCTCCCCTTGCCCAGTCTTGGTAGAAATGTAGGTGTGGACCCTTGTAATCTAGCTCAGCTCCCAGAACGTGAGAGAGCTCAGTCTGTTGCCACCTGGCCCATGTCCTGCCTCGCCAGTCTCAGCTCTCCTGCCAGGCTTCATTGGCGAGTTTTCTGAAAACGGAGAACACGAACTTGAACAAGAGATGAGGAGGAAAGTGGAGGCTTTCAGCAGTCAGTGGTTCATGAAATAAGAAAGTGTAAATAAAATGTCTGCAAATGCAAGCCCCATGTCCTGTGTCCCTAGGTGGCTGGATGAGTATCGAAATCTTCATGCAAGCTCTAGTGGAAAGAGAAGAGTGTCACACCTCCTGATTTTGTACATTTTCGTCTTCCCCTTTCCCAGTTGGGACTGTTCACAAATGCAAGCCAACAGGCTGGCTGGGTTCTGTGTCAGTCCAAGTCAATACGGGTTGGGGTGAATAACCTGCTTCTCTGATATCCTGAGGCCTCAACCGTCTTCGTCATCACGTGGGGCGGGGGGTGGGGGGAGCAGGGAGAGAATTAGAATGTACTCAGAAGAGCCAGTTTGCAGGTAGATCTAAAGAACATTGCAGTGTTGTTTACGCTCATGAATTCAAGGCACCTGGTGGTCTCAGCGGCTGCAGACATGCGCGTTGAATGAGGAGTTGAGTATATATAAACTTTCGCTTTGCCAGAGCTTGGTGGGTTTCCTCCCAGAGGCCTCGGTTTTTACTGGGAGAGCGGCTGGACACCCGAGGAAGAGGTAACCAGAGGAGCGTTTGTCAGCAGTGCCTGGAGCATCCTCGGGTATCCAGAGGCACCCCTGGAGACAGCAGGAGCGATGCTCTCTCCTGGGCACACTCGATGCTACGGGGTTGATCTAGAGTGAGAGTCAAAGGACAGGCTTCGCAGTTTATGGAAGTGAGGCTGAGGCTGAGAAGACGAGAGAGCCACGTCATCCCTTACCGGGTACCCCTTATCTTCTCTGGGGTTTTTTGCCTTGACTGGTGCTGTTTCAATGTAGACTGGGTGAAGAACCCGGGCCGATCCACATCTACGTGACTAGGAAAGCTTGAAACACACTTTTCTCTTAGAGCTGTAAGTTCTGATGTTTTCTTCTGCCCTCAGTGGGTCATCTTGCACCCCAGCCCCCCAGCATCCTCCATGGAGACTTCCTCGGCCCCTTCTCATACAGCAGCTGATACCTGGGGGTTGGCTCCCACAGCAATCCCCACCTTGCATTTGTTTCAAGCTCTTTTTAAGTTCAAATTGGCACTTTCACACTTGCCGAAAAGCCGAGTGATGACGCATCTGTGTTTGTAGTCTTCCCCTTAGCTCTTGGCGGATGCTGTGGGTTTAACTCGGGATTTTCTCTCTGCTTTATCTGCATGGTGTATCGGATGTGTCTTCCTTCACTGCCTTGCCAGCTCCATTGAGAGAGGACGGGGCTGCCCTCATGAGTGTCTAGATCTTAGTTGTGCTTGTGCATGGGTCCCCGTTCTCTCTTCTGCTGCATTAATTAGGAATTGTTCTGTTGCAAGTGAAGAAAATCAAATTGATTCGGACTTAGGCAGAAAAAGAGAATTCGTTAGCTTCCATCACTGAACAGTGCTAAATCTGGATTGATCCAGTGGCTCAAAGATGTCACCAAGCTGTGATCTTCTGCTCCCAGATTTGTTGTCCTCTCTGTTGGTCGCATCTCCCTGCGGGCGGCTTCTAGAGGCCCCACGACTGTTTCGTGCTCACTGTCAGTAATTGCAGAGGAAAGAGTTCCTTGTACCTGATTCCAGTCCTGAGGAAGTTCAGGGGTTGGGTGCCCTCCGTGAACCCTGTGCTATGATCAGGGATGCACGGTACTTGCATTGGCCAGGGCTTGGTCGCAGGAGCACACCTAGCGCAAGGGTTGAGGCACTGCTGGACCCACGGTGAATGGCAGATGGGGAAGGGGTTGCTACAGGAAGAGGGAGTGGGCAGGCGCCGACAACCTGCTTTCTTCCTTTGCATGAAGACTTTTTTGATAGTGGCTCAACTGCAGGCATCGTCTTTGTCCTTGAACTGCAACTGGGAAGCTGAGGCCCCAGAGTTCGGCTGTATTTCACAGGTAGAGGACCTGCTAGTCACACGTGTGGGAGACCCCAGGCCAACGGCATTTCCCACCAACTGGCCCCATTTTGGGGATTCCCACTAGCCAGTAATTCCCCAGGGGACCACTCGTGGAACTCAGGCGAGCGTGTGACTTAGGATTACAGCTTTTTAAGATGTATTTCGCTGTGACTGACCAGGAGGTGTATAAGGGACAGAGGCTTATCCAGCTCATGGTTCTGGAGACCCAAGGTTTAGGAGCTGTGTCAGGTGACGGTCTTTTGGCTGATGGCGACTCGATAGAGTTCCTAGGCAGCCCAGGGCATCCCCTGGCGAGAGGGGTGCATCCACGAGACAGTGCCAGCCTGCCTTTTATAGCAGACCCTTTCCTGAGATAACCCTTTAGTCCATCAACTCGTTGATCCGTGGATGGGTTAACTTGTTCATGAGGGTGGAATGTTCATTTCCAAGTTGACTGCTAAAGATCCCACCTGGTTGTACCTTGCAATCCCTCATGAAGACCTGTGTGTGTATGTAAATTTGACAACTCTTTTCCTTGGAAATCTTTGGCTATGAGATAAATATTCCCCCTGCATAAACATTGAAAAAGTCTGCTATTTGCTTTCTCAGCTTTTAATTTGCAGCCAGCATGTGATCATGCGACGTAGGCTTTGCAAGCAGATCTTCAAAAGCCTTTTTTTTTTTTTTTTGAAAAATTTATTTGAAAGAAGGAGTTAGAGGTAGAGACAGAGGCAAAGGGTTCACTCCCCAAATGGTGACAGTGGCTGGAGTTCAGCTGATCCAAAGCCAGGAGCTTCCTTGGGGTCTCCATGCAGGTGCAGGGGCCCAAGCGTGTGGGCCATCCTTCACTGCTTTCCTAGGGCACATTAGCAGGCAACTGGATCAGAAGTGGAGCAGCTGGGACTTGAGCCAGCACCTCCATATGTGATGCCAGTGCTGCAGGCTGGGGCTTTAACCTGCTGTACCATAGCACTGGACCCTCAAAAACTTTTTAAACTTGAGAGATGGGCACACGCACACACATATACACAGAAAGTGGGGGGAGGGCTCCTGTCCTCTGGTCACTTCCCAACAATCTACAACCACTGAGGCTGAGCCAGGCTGGAGCTAGGAGTTGGGAATCGGGAGGGTGGAATTCCCAGGAGGGTGGCAGGAACCCAGTCACTTGGGCCATTACCACTGCTTGCCAAGGAGCGCATTAGTGGGAAGCTGGGATCGGGTGCTGGAGCCGGGTTTTGAACCTAGGCATTAAGATGTGGGAAGCAGGTGTCTTCACCTCTAGGCCAAAAGGTCTCTTTCCTCTCCCCTCTCTCTTCAAGAAGGAAGTTGATCCTATTGATTTCAACCCATGCATTAAACAGGAAACAATAATAAATGTGTAGAATTCATATTTTTCTAAAGGGAACTTAAAAGACTGCTGTTACACGTTATGTACAAAACTGGTTTATGCCACATGAACAGAGAATCACAAGTTTGGTTTTGGTACTTTTTGTTCCTCTTTGTATTCAGTTGTATAGAACTTCCAGATTCAGAATGAAAAGAAAGCTGTTCTGTATCAAACCATCTAAAGCAATAAAGGTTATATTTTAAAATGGCAAAAAAAAAAAAAAAAAAAATCAGCTCTTTCTGTTCTCAGAGGCAGTAATGGCAAGAGTGTTGCCTGTGTCTTGGCCGGCACCGTGGCTCCCTAGGCTAATCCTCCGCCTGTGGCACTGGTACCCCAGGTTCTAGTCTCCCCAGTTGGGGCGCCGGATTCTGTCCCGGTTGCCCCTCTTCCAGGCCAGCTCTCTGCTGTGGCCCGGGAGTGCAGTGGAGGATGGCCCAAGTGCTTGGGCCCTGCACCCCATGGGAGACCAGGAGGAAGCAGCTGGCTCCTGGCTTTGGATCAGCGTGATGCGCTGGCAGCAGCGGCCATTGGAGGGTGAACCAACGGTAAAGGAAGACCTTTCTCTCTCTCTCTCTCTCACTGTCTAACTCTGCCTGTCAAAAAAAAGTGTTGCCTGTGTCTGATGCGTCTGGCACACCTTCCTCGGTTTGCCAGACTGGGGAGGTGGCTTTCCGTGTGCTCCATCTGCGTCACTTTCCCTGGTGCAGCTGCCGTCATGTTTGTAGCCAATGCAGCGTCGAGGTCTCACTGTGGACTCGGTGCGTGACCCAGGCCACCTCGTGCACTGTGTGATGGTGCCCCCGTTTCACAGATGAGTTACACAGAAGTGAGGATACCTCTCGGAGTCCCACTGCTCGTGTGGACATGTGAGGATCCGACTCGTGAACCTGCTCTCTTAGCCCTTCTGCAGACTCCTGGGGGTCCAGGCTGTCTTTACACCCCTGACCTCTCTCACATGGCCTGGCTCATGGTCAGCACTCAGTGCATACTCAAACTCTGCCACAGGACAAGGTTTCACTTGGTTCAAGCACTCTGAACATCCATGGGCTGCCTGCCTCCTACCCACCAATTGCACACCTCTCTCCCACTTGCTACCTCCAGGATTTGCTGTCCAATCACCATAAACTATTTGTCACTGCCTTCCCGCACCTGTAACCCTGAACACTCTCGAAATCAACGTGGCAAATCTCTGACCACCAGTGTTCCTTGCTTATCTCTGATCCTAGATTCTTGGGACGCTGGCGATGGAGATTTCTCTGCTCCATTAAGGTCAGGTCCTCATCCCTACTTCCCAAGTCCTCGGTGACCCTCAGGGTTCACATCTTGGGAAGGGCTTTGGCAGAGCTGACCGTGCCTCCTTGTGCAGCCCTGGACATAACAGACCTGGATTCCCTTTGGCATGATGACATCTTGCCTTTTCTGAGATTGATGATGAGGGGGTTGTCAGTCAAATGGCTGCTACAAGAGGGGATGGTGGTTAAGGAAGAAGGGAGAATGCTGTCATCCCGTATTTCTGTAATCGAGTGCTTTCAGGATCAAGAGGCAGAAAACCCAGACTCGATTGCCTTGGACGATGAGGCTTGATTCTCACATGAAAAAACTCAGTAATCAGGGCAGATGTGACAACCTCCAGGAGGATGATTTCTAAGAAGAAAGCAGGCTTTGTCAGGAGCCGCTTCTTGCATCTTATTGGCAAATCTGGATCATGTGGTCATTTATAAACCAATCCGGGCATCAAGAGTGGAGTTAACGTGGATTTGGACCAATCAGGATTTACATATGGGGAGGGAAGACACTGGAACAAAGCCAGAACTCCTAGCCAAGGAAGAATGGGGGAAGGGGGTTCGGAGTCGGCCACATGGTCTCAAAGGGCAAGTGACTTCCCGTTAGAGCATGATGAGTGAGTTAGGACAAGGATAGGGGTGCATTTGTTGGCTTAAGGCAAGAACAAGGGAGCCTAATTCTGTGATGTTTAATGGTAAACTTCCCCTGAATTCTGAAAGTAGGTTTTTCACACTTATACATCTAAGGTAAAAGGAACAACTCAGCTTTATTCTTGACAACCTGGCAGGCCATTGCGGGAACTGTCTCTGCTGGTTTTGCTTTAGAATGCTCTCAACTGTGAGCTTATTTCTGATACCACTAGGATGGCAGTTTCAACGTATGTGCAAGCCTCCTGAATCTCTCTTTCCAGGAAAGTAGTGGGGATCTGGAGACCACTGATGGCTCATCTTGGTTAACTCACAATCGTCCATCCATCCATCTATGTACCTGTACAACCACCCATCCGTTCAGGTGACTCCAGGAGCCCTATGGTAAGTGTTGAGAATACCTCGACAGAGAGCAGATGCATGCTTGCCCTGTGGAGCCTCAGCTGGGGGAGCCACTCTGAGACGAGAGCTCAGGACCTCTCCAGGTTGCTCGGAGTGTACCTTCTGTGTTCAGTCCCCATGCTGGGTGTGGCTGAGAAAGCTTGAGCGTTGGAGAGCCACACCCACGTCCCAAGTGACCGAGCGTGTCATGTCTGCACACGTGCTGAGCTCTGCTTTGCAAACCTTGGGGTTGCTTTGGAGATCACGGGTACAAATGGACAGGGACATCCTTTGAAGTGTGTGAATGGCTTTTAAAATTTTGCTATTACTAAATCTCTGGTTCTGACTCCTGCCCAAAGAAGACCAGCTGGAACCTCTAGCCAAAAACCCAAGAACTAGGCAGTGAAATGTAGTTTTAAAAATACTGCAAAATCGCAAGATGATGATTTGGATGCTGGATTCATTGCTTGAAGGTGTATGACTTGGGCAAGCCACATGGCCTGGGTTAGCTTCACGTGTTTGATATCCGTGGTAGGAACAAGAGCGATAATCTCAGACTGCCAGGGTGGTAGAAGGTCTCCTGGCAAATGTCTGTGTTAAATTCTTTCTCTTGGCCGGCGCTGAAGCTCACTAGGCTAATCCTCCGCCTTGCGGCGCTGGCACACCGGGTTCTAGTCCCGGTTGGGGCGCCGGATTCTCTCCTGGTTGCCCCTCTTCCAGGCCAGCTCTCTGCTGTGGCCAGGGAATGCAGTGGAGGATGGCCCAAGTGCTTGGGCCCTGCACCCCATGGGAGACCAGGATAAGTACCTGGCTCCTGCCATCGGATCAGCGCGGTGTGCTGGCCGCAGCGCGCCAGCCCTGGCGGCCATTGGAGGGTGAACCAACAGCAAAAGGAAGACCTTTCTCTCTGTCTCTCTCTCTCTCACTGTCCACTCTGCCTGTCAAAAAAAAAAAAAAATTCTTTCTCTAACTTAGCCACATGGGGCGTCTTTGACTCTCTCTGGACCCCAGAACAGGAAAGGACACTTCACCTTGGCTATGCAGGTGAGGCTTGGGGACTTAAATATGTGTGGTTTTAGGGAAGAGGATGGTGACACAGGAATTGACTTAGCATTAGCTTGGGCTTTTATTCTGCTTTAATTCTAGTTTAAAAAATAAACTTATGTTTGAATTCCTTTTTTTCATACACTTATTAAGTGTATTTTTTCCTATTAGGAAAAAATTTTTTCATTTGACAAGCAGAGAAACAAAGGTTGAGATAGAGACACCGAGAAAGAGCACTCCCACCTGCTGGTTCATTCCCCAGATGCTTGCAATGGCTGGGGCTGGGATTGGAGCTGGGAGCTGGGAATACAATCCAGGTCTCCCATGTGGGTGTCAGGATCCCAATAACTTCAGCCGTCACTGCTGCCTCCAAGGGTCTACTTGAGTTGGTGTCAGGAGCCAGAGTCAGGGATTGAACCCAGACTCTGATGTGGAATACGGATGTCTTAACTGGCTGCTGTTGGTTTTTTTTTTTTTTTTTTTTTGATTTATTTCTTTGAATGTCAGAGTTACAGAGGGCTTGAGGGGGAGAGACAGATGGCCGCAATGGCCAGAGCTGGGCTGGTCCAAAGCCAGAGCTTCCTCTGGGTCTCCATCGTGGGTGCAAGGGCCTAAGGCCTCAGGCCATCTACCCCTGCTTTCCCAGGCACATTAGCAGGGAGCTTGACTGGAAGTGGAGCTGGGACTTGAATCGGTGCCCATATGGGAAGCTGGCTTTGCAGGTGGCAGCTTTATCCACTATGCCATAGTTCTGGCCCTTTAACTGGTTTCTTCACTGCTAGGACAAATGCCTGATCCTAGATTTTCATCGTTGACTGTTGGTGGTAGCTGTTGATTCGTGTCTTGCCTGAGCTGAGAGCTATGAAAAGTGATGTTGGGTCAGAGAGTGACATCTGGTTGCTGGTTTCAAGATGCAGGTGGGAAAGTTGAGCCACTTTCCCCCTTCCTATAAATAGGGAGCTGGGATGAGAGATTACCACCAACATAACAAGTTCATGTGCAAGTTTGTACACGGAGCTCATTATGTCTGTTAAAAGGAAACGGGGAACCACCCCAAGCCGGGCATCCTTGGGCAGGCTTCTCAACTTATCTGCACCCAGCTTTCCCCTACAAAGTGGGGGTCACAGGGATACCTACCTCATAGAAATGTGAGAATAAACTAAGATCAGCATGCACTTAGAACAATGCAGTAAGCACACAATAAGTGCTTCCTTTTAATTAACTTTTTTTTTGGCTTGTACTGGCAAAGAATAGCGTTGGAAAGACACAAGCTCCCAGGTACAGTGTCACTGCCTCTCAACTGGCCTGTGGTCTGGAAGTGGGTGGGATACTTGATGTTTAACTTGGATCTTTCTGCATTGCTAGAAGATTGCCCCTTGTAGCCATTCTTTTTTTTCACAAAAACAGACAAGAACTTTTAGGAAGAGAGCAGAAAACCCCTTGGTCTACATACTCACTGTACTATTTTCACCTCTAGCAGGGACCAACAAACCATGACATCTCCCCCAGATCCGACCTGGGATCTGTCTTTGTGCCACTTCTAAGATGGCCTTGACCCTTCAGGGATTCCATGGGGCCTGTGTGCGGCACAATGGGTTAACTGCAGCTTGTGACACCAGCATCCCATACTGGGGCACCCATTCAAGTCTTAGCTGCTCCACTTCCAATCCAGCTCTCTGCTGTGGCCTGGGAAAGCAGTAGAAGATAGCCCAGGTCCTTGGGCCCCTGTACCCATGTGGGAGACCCAGAGGAAGCTCCTGGCTTCAGATTGGTGCAGTTCTGGCCATTGCGGCCATCTGAGGAGGAAACCATTGGATGGAAGACCTCCCTCCCTCTCTCTGTGAATAAATCTTTAAAAAAAGTGCATTCTCTCTCTCCCCACCCCATGCTCTTTTAAATAATACTTTTAAAAACTGTATATAAAAAATTCAAGATATTTACTATCTGGCTGTTTACTGAAAAGGTTCTCTAGAGCAAAAATAGTGGTTTTGTTTTAAAGATTTTTTATTTATTTGAAAGACTTGGAGAAGCAGAGGCAGAGAGGGCAAGATCTTCTATGCATGGGTTCACTCTCCAAATGGCCACAATGGTCAGGGCTGGGCCAGGCTGAAGCAAGGAGCCAGGAGCTTCATCTGGGTCTCCCACAGGGGTGCAGGGTCCAGGCAGTCAGGACATTTTCCACTGCTTTCCCAGGCACATTAATAGAAAGCTGGGTGGGAAGTGGAGCAGGTGGGACTTGAACAGGTGTCCATATGGGATGCAGGTGGCGGCTTTACCCACTACACCACAGTGCTGGCCCCTAGTGTTTTTTCTTTAAGATTTTAAAAATTTGACAGGTAGAGTTAGACAGTGAGAGAGACAGAAAGGTCTTCCTTCCATTGGTTCACTCCCCAAATCTGTCTGTGCTGATCCGAAGCCAGAAGCCAGGTGCTTCTTCCTGGTCTCTCATGTGGATGCAGGGCCCAAGCACTGGGGCCATCCTCCACTGCACTCCCGGGCCACAGCAGAGAGCTGGACTGGAAGAGAAGCAACTGGGATTAGAACCTGGTGCCTGTATGGGATGCTGGCGCCCTAGGCGGTGGATTAACCAAGTGTACCATGGCACCGGCCCCTTTTTTTAAGATTTATTTTTATTTGAAAGGCTGAGAAAGAGGGATCTTCAGCTGGTGGTTCACTCCCCAAATGGCCACAATGGCTGGAACTGGGTCAGATTGAAGCCAGGACCCCAGAACTCCATCCTGGTCCCATGTGATTATCAGGGGGCCAAGCACTTGGGCCATCTTCTGCTACTTTCCAGGCACATTAGCAGGGAGCCAGATTGGAAGTGGAGCAGCTGGGACATGAACCAGTGCTACGAAGTGGGATGCTGGCATCCCAGGCTGCAGCTTAACCCACTGTGCCACAGTGCTGGTCCCCATGTGTGGTTTTTAAAACGCTCATGATAGCCACTCAGATGGTCTGGTCAGGGGCATGGGACAGTGACTCCTTGGGACCTGGAGCAGGCTTGGCACATAGTAGGTGCTCAGTCAGGGTTCTGATGAAGGCGTTCACAGCAAAGAGGTTCCTCCCTCTGTCTTTGAGACTGGGAGCTCAGAGGCCATGTGTTGCCTCCCTCTGATCTCAGAGCTATTTTAGTAGTAAAAGGTGTTCTCTTAATTGAGTAAATACTTCTTGTTTTCTTACTGTGGCTACTTCTTACCTTCTTCGTGACAGGTGGGTTACGTTTTGTTGGAGGGCACAGTGGGGAGGTAATACTAACAGGGACCACTTGATGGCGGTATACCTCTTAGAAACGGGCTCAGAAAGTGCCTGGCGCCAGGGAGGAGTAGGTCTCCGGATTTCAGGGTCTTGCCCTGGATAGACAGATCTTGTTCTCGACTTGCCCTTGTCACTCACCTATCGTGTGACTGTCAGCAAACGACCTTTAGCCTCAATAGCCTTATATGCAAAAGGCAGATTAGAATCCTGCCCACCTTGGATGTTGTGTCAAGAGACCGACTGGAGAAGGCTCTTTGGAAACCATGTGTGCAGCCGCAGATGTGAGTTTGAAACACAGCCTCCTCGCCGTGGTGCAGCTCCAAAAAGCATGGCAGCTTGGGTGACCTCCTGGGGTCGGGGGGCAGCGCTGTGCAGAGGGGACCGTGTTGTCGGCCGGACGTGAAGGCAATGCTCTCTTCAGAGCTCCTGCCTTGCAGGTTTAAGGGGACAGGAGATGCTATGTGTCAAGCATTTTGCATAGGGTCTGGAAATGTCAGCGGCTGCTTGATGATTTGTGATTCTGCCCTTGGAGCCCCCTCTCATCTCTCCTCTTCCTGCCTCTTCTTTGGCCATTCTGACCCTTGGGAGGGGGGCGTCGCGTTTCTACCTCCAGCGTGGCCAAGGCTGCTGAGTTTTACCTCTCTTTAGTGTGTGTCCTGTCCCTGATGTTCCACCTTGCTCTCCCCACAGTCACTGCCACAGCCTCCCAAGCTCCCTAAACCCTGCCTTGCACCCCACACAGTAGCCATTTTTTATGAAAGACTTATTTGAGAGGCAGAGTTAGAGAGGCAGAGAGAGAGAGAGAGAGAGAGAGAGAGAGATCTTCCATCTGCTGGTTCACTCCCCAAATGGCTGCAATGGCCAGAGCTGAGCTTATCTAGAGCCAGGAGCTTCTTCTGGGTCTTCCATGCAGGTGCAAAGGCCAAAGGACTTGGGCCATCTTCTGCTGCTTTCCCAGGCCACAGCAGAGAGCTGGATTGGAAGTGGAGCAGCTGGGACTCGAATCAGTGCCCATTTGGGATGCTGGCACTACAGGCAACGGCTTTACCTGCTACGCCACAGTGCTGACCCTCATTTATTTTCTTGAAGGCAAATCTGATTACTCCCCAGCTCAAAATCCTCCCATGGCTCTCTACTGCCAGCAAGATACAGTTCAAGTTTCATAACATGGCCTCCTTCTAGGGTATCTGAAAACCTGACTTCTGCCTCCCTCCTTAACCTACCCCCCCCTTTTTTTTTAAATTTTTTTAAAAAGACATTTATTGAAAGGCAAGGTTAGAGAGGTCTTTCATCTGCTGGTTCACTTCCCAGGTGGCCACAATGGCCTGAGCTGAGCTGATCCAACGCCAGGAGCTTCTTCTGGGGCTCCCGCGTGGGTGCAGGGGCCCAAAGACTTGGGCTGTCTTCTGCTTTCCCAGGCCACAGCAAAGAGCTGGATCGGAAAAGGAGCCACTGGGACTTGAACCGGTGCCCTTAAGGGATGCTGGCACTGCAGGCAGCAGCCCCACCCTGCCCTCTTTATCCTTCCAATCTGAACTAAAGTCCAGCTGGGCTCATGTTTAAATGATAAATCAGCTTCTCTTTGCCCCTGGGCCTTTGCACAAGCTGTTCTACCTGGAAATTCTCCCCTTGTTCCTCACCTGGATGCCCTTCTTGGCAAGGTCCTGCTTCCCTTAGTTCCATTCCTTCTCCTTGAAAGTCTCCCCAGACATCTCAAGTATGAGTCGGTGCTCCCTCCCCCCGCCCCCTGCAATCTTCCTGTGCCTGCTTTAATTGGGCACTGCTGCACTGACTGGCCAGTGTCATGAGATGTCAGCTTTGATGGTTGCCTGTCACTTGAGACATGGGTCACCCTGGTAGAGTCCCCATCCCACGTCTGGTGGGAAGCCAAGTGTCCGTCCCAGGTCTGCATTCTGGAGAGCTCATGTGATCCTGGTCTCTCTAGCTTGGCCTCCTGTGCTTCAGAGCTCGGTAGTGTGTTGGGGTCCACATCCCTCAAAGCCCTCTATTTGCCCCCAAGCAACCCAGAGGGAAAACACAGTGCCGCTTCCTTATTTCTTTAAAATGCTGCTTATGGAGGACACTTGGGCATGTGGCAGGAATCGCTGAAGTTCAAGGTGATGGAGGGATGTGGGTGTTGGCATCGTATTTCTTAGAGGTCGTTTGGCCAGCCTTTCAGCAGAAACCTCTCTCCCAAGGTCTCTACTCACTCGCGGGCTCCTCCTCCTGCTCGCCCTCCTTCGCATTTCTCTCTCCATTCTTTTTTCTTAAATTGGCTCTGCTCCTTCTCTGCTACCCTTCACTCAAATTTACATTTAATACAGGGCTGTGTAGGGTCTCCTTCAGTCTCTGCATAGATGGCATCACACCTTAATGCCTGGAATAGCTCGGCAAAACATCTTGTTAGCCACAGGGTACCTTGGAGGAGAGATGCGTCTGTTGTATAGTCCCTGGGTTCCCTACCCCATCTCGTTAGCTGGCCAAGCTCCACGTGAACTCCACGAGAGCAGAGACCCTTCCTGCCTCGTTCACGGCTCCATTCTCGGCACCCAGGACTTGGCTAATGCCTCCTGGGCTCTCGATGTGCGCTGGATGAGTGAGTGACAGAATAGGTGAATGGAGCAGATGCTGCTTAGACTGAACAGTGTTTCCTATTCAACTCTCCTCACCACTTTGGAATTACGGAGAGAGATGGAAGCCCCCTACGTGAATACCATGATAATCTGGGCATAACAGCAGATTAAGACCAGTTTCTCAATGGTTTATTCCGCTCAGCAATCACTTGAGAGTTGACATGACCACAGCTCCGCAAATATGAGAGCTAGGTGGGCTTAAGACCAAGAGGAGGTGAGGGTTTCAAAGGCAAAGAACACTCACGTGTTTGGGGATGACAGGGAGGTAAGCTTCCCTGTGTAACCAAGACCACCAGAAAATCTGTGAGCACTTCCACTGTTGGGATTTTCTTGTACATCTTGTACCTTGTTGCCTAGATGGGTAATGGCCCTTCCACCCATCCCTCCACCCACCTACCCACCCAGCCAGCCATCCACCCATCCACCCATCCACCCATCCCTCCACCTACACATCCATCCATCCAGGAAGCACATATAATGTTGAGGAACAACGCTGCAGTTTCAGTGCTGTGAGATGGGGATGACAGCAGTACCAGCTTAACAACGTGCGCTGGAGACTTAGGTGATCTTCTATGGGAGGAGTCTGGCTGCGTAGCAGAGGCTCGATGGGTGGGGACTGTCCCTATTGATAGGATCTGAATACTGCACCCAAACTCCGGGGTGATATCAAACTCGGCTCGACTTTATTCAGAATCTGAGAGGGAGGACCAGGGTGGAGGGATCCTGAGAAGGGATTTGGCGTCAGGCCTGGCCCACAGGAAGAACAGGGGTGTGGTGGGGGAGGCAAGGCAGGATCCAACTTCCAGGTGCTCCTTCTGCATCGTGATGGACACGTCGTGGGGGCAGGTGGAGGCAGGGACATGGTGTCGATTGGCCCTCTCCCCTCGGGGACAGCTGGTGGACCCAGGCTCAGGCTACGCCAGGGTGCTGTGGGGCCTGATGGGCGTGCTGAGCCGGCCCTGGAGCCAGCTGATGTAATCCTCTTGAGGCATATGGATGATGTGTTCCCGTACAAACTGTGGGACAAACACAGGGTGTTCAAAAAGTTTATGGAAAATGGAGTTGAAAGGTAAGCTTAGTTCAGTGCAAGATTGTTTGGAAATCCACCCATGCTGACAGCTCTGTGGCCTGTCCCAGGCTGGGAACTCCAGGGGTCCCTTTAGCCGGAGGCACTGGAAGCTCTACTAGGATGCACAGATGTTATAGAATTAAGGAAGGGACCTCATCAGTATCGGCTAACATCTTACAGCCAGGAGTCTTTGCTGCACGGCCGGAGGGGACAGAGTCCTGGGACCTCCTCTCATGAGGGTGAACCACTCAGAGATGAAGACCTAACTCTTGGCCCTGCTCTACCAGGGTCTGTGCACACCGGCCTCTCCAGCCCGTGGGGACCCACGCACCTCCCTGCTCACTTCTTCCACACCCACTGCCGGCCACTGTGTTTCTCTCACCCGGTTGGGTCCTGCCCTATAACCTCGACACGTGTCCTGTTTTTGACCCTTTCTCTTCCTAGTGCTGTCTTCACGTTGCTTAGGCCTCAACTTCAAAGCCACGTTCTCCAGTTCGCCCCAGTCCGAGGAGGTGAGCTAACTTACGTTAAACCGGAGCACCTCAAACTTTATCGTGTGGACAGAACACCTGTGGCCCTATTGCCCTGCAAGTCCCGTGCTGGGGAGATAGGGCTTGAAGCTGGGGCTTCTGCTTTTCTTACAAGTTCCCCAGGGAGCCAGGTTCATGCTGTTGGCCCTTGGACCACATTCTGGTAGCAAGGTGCAGGGAGCACCTTCCTATGATTGGCCAAAGTCTCTGGGTTTCCAGTGGGTGCCGTTTGCATAGAATAGAACATCTCTGAGACATGGAGGCCCATGGCCAAGGTCACTTGACCAGTGCCTGGGTGCTGAGAGATGACTGGATGTGGGCATTGTGTGGGGGAAGGGGCACGGGGCTGACCTCGATGGCCACGGCAATGTCGGGGGAGCACAGCTCCCAGACTCTCAGCTCCTGCAGCACCTTCAAGAGGATGTGGGGCCGAATCCTCAGGTCCAAGTTCTCCCCAAACTTCTGCAGTTTCAGCAGGACCTTCTTGGCGGGGAGGAAGTTCTTCAGGTCCTCGGGGAGCTTAGACAGGAGGTCAAAGTACCTTCGATCCCAAAGAGGAAGGGGGGCCGGTTAGGGAGCTGTGGGAGATGGGTCTGGGCTGCCTGCGCCCTCCACCTCTGCGTTCTGTGTCTGCAAGGACAGCGTGCATCTCTCCCTGGGAACTTTCCCCCTGCCCCAGCTCGTGAGGGCACAGGGAGGGGCAGGACTTTGTCTGTAGGGGTTAGGAAATGCTGGAGTGTGACTTGTGTCCATTCGGTGTTGAGGGTGTGCTTTCAAGGGATGCACTTGGCTTTATTTCATGCAGGGAGTGGGAAAAGCTAGATGCAAGGAAGGGATGTTGGGATTGTAGCTTCCCTTCTGAGAGTTAACCAGGCTGGTTGCACGTGGATTACATGCAGGGGATGCGGGAGGTTGGCCCGTGGAAGAGGGCTGCACGTGGATTACATGCAGGGGATGCGGGAGGTTGGCCCGTGGAAGAGGACGTGGGTGCGTGTTTTCCCATGTCCCTGACAGCTCAGTGTGTTCCAGCATCGCAACAGGACCCCAGCCTGGAGAGGTGGGAACAGGCAGGTACTAACCTGCCTCCATGGATGGGTCAGATGTGATCAAGGCTTTGGGCAGGGAATAACATTTCCTTAAAGAAAAGTGACCAGTATTTTGCATAGTGGCTAAGATGCAGCTGGGATGCTTGCATCCGAGTCGGAGTACCTGGGTGTGAGCTCTGGCTCTGCTGTTCAGCTTCCTGCTGATGCTCACCCTGGGAGGCAGCTGTGATGGCTTGTGTAAGTGTCCTACTCACTTGCGGGGGAGCCCTGGTTGACACTCTGGCTCCCAAATGCCATTGTGAGATTGGGGAAGGGGAGTAAGCCTGCAGATGGGAATGCCTGCTCTGTCTCTGCCTTTCAGATAAATAAATGAAACATAACTTTGTTAGAAAAAGTGTCCACTCAACCCCAAGGGATATTCAAAAATTCCATGGAAAATGTGTATTATGAAAAAACCATGCCTGGATCTAAACTTATCTTTTAATTCTATTTTCCATGGGCTTTTAGAAGTAACCCTGGGTCTGTGCCCATTGTGGGAAAATTTTGAAGATACTGATCCTTCATCATCCATCTCTGGCTACTCCTACTGCTTAACTTTTATGGTAGGTATTTACGTATTTATATCTCCTGGTTTAGGATGAAATCCCCATGGGATCAGGACCTTGTCTGAATTACTGAGTATCCATAGTATGAGAAATCTGCTGACTCATAGCAGGTGCACAACAGTTACTACTTGAAGGACTGAGTGAGTAACTGGATGGATGAAGAATTAGGACTGGGCGTCACATTAGGCTGGGTGTGTCTGCCTAGGTTTTCATGTCGCTACAGAGGACAACCGCTCCCCCCAGGAAGATGCTGGAAATTCAACTCCTAGAGGATGGGTTGAAGCCCACCGTGGAGGGCCAGTGTTCATCTCCCACTGCGATACTCCTATGTGGCTAGTTTATGACTTTTCTCCCCCTGCCTGACATCCACTTCCCTCCCAAGGAGGGGAGAGGGGTCACAGAAGACCCCTTGCCCCTGAGAGCCTCAGGGTGGGTGTTGGGAGGAGGATTGCTCTGTGAGGGAGAGGCAGTGGGGAAGGTCCCACCACCCCGCCAGGAACCCAGGCACTGGCTTGAAGCTCCCATCCCGTGGTACTATAGTCACGGAAGGGATTCTGGACACACCTTTTGGGCTTTGTCATCTTCCGCTGTTAGGATGGGGACAGCACAGCTCATGGGACTTCAATGCTATATTCTTGCAAGTGAGCATACAGACTGGGGTCAGGTGGGGGTCTACATCCTAAATTCACCATTTGCTATGGAAGTGATCTTGGACAAGTTATCTGTTTTCCTGTTTGTGAAATAGGGGTTGCATTGTATGCCCTGAGGATTTCTTCTGGTATGGGATGAACTAGATAATTAATGGAAGTTCCTCAGGTAGCACCTGCCATCCACCAGTCACTCAATTAGGGCTGCATAGTGTTGTTACTTTGTTACCACCCTTGGGATGAGGCACAGTGGCCCTAGGATATACATGCCCAGGCATCCTTTAGGGATTAAACGTGAGAGGAAATGAGCGGATCACCCCACAGACCTAAAAATCCATGGGGAATTTTGTGTTGGTGAGCCTCACCCAGTGGGTGGGCAGGGTGGTCCTTAGCTGTGGATCTGAATTGAACAGAACACAAGTATGGAGAACACCGTGGACAGGGTTATCCACAGTTTAACAACGTGGCTGTTCCTGCCCGACTGCTCTGGATTTGGCCTGGTCATGGGGGCCTGCTGGTGGCCAGTGGCGGTTTTTGGGTGATGCTGTCTACGGAATCCACTGCAATCCCCTGCCCCTTTCGGGGATCGTCTCGCCTGGTTCTCGGGACCCTTACCAGTGGTCTGCGATTTCCTCTGCGTCCCCCTTTATGACCGCTACTTGATGTCTCATTTTCGCCAGATCCTTTTGAAAGTTTGAGACGAGCACAAAAGAATCGAACTTCTGGAGACCTCTCTCTTCTTGGCGCCTACAGGGTTGTAAGAGGAGTTGGGTCCCCCTCCTTTGGCCATCCCAGCTGCCCCCAGAGATTGCTCACCTAAACACTCTCCTCAGCCTCCAGAGGTCCTTGTCGACCTCTCAGCTGCTCTTCACCATCTGGCCTTTGCACCAAGATGACAGAGGGGAATTGGACAAGTTCAGGGAGAAGGAATTAAAAGTTTATTTTGGTGCAAAGATTTCAAATCCATGCATTGAAGGAGTCTTCAACGTGGATGGAAAATGCGTGCCACGGAAAGTGTGGATTTCAAAATCCACTGCATAGCTCTCCAGGGTCCTGAAACACTGTTCTTGCTAAATCGAACCTCTCTGTCTTCCTCCCTCTGCTTCTGACCATGTTCACACACGTGTCCCACCTGTTACACGGGGGATGGTGATGCTCCCTCCTCCGGGGAGGTGGGTTCACGGGGACAGGTGGACGCTGTAGTCAGCCGTTCGCTGTCCTAGCCCGCGTTCTATCGGGCTGTCGGGGTAGAAGGGAAAAGCTTCCGGGGGCCTGCTGAAGCTTTGAAAACAGGTCCAAGCCCTGGAGCCTGCATTTGTGACCGTGTGAGAGGCAGCCTTCACTGCCACCACTCGTTCTTCTTGAGGTGCCCCGGGTTCCTTTTCCACTGTAGGACTTTGGATGCGCTGCTCCTCTGCTTGGAACAACGTTCACCCTGCCCATCACGGTCCCAGCTCCTCTGCAAGTACCCTCCTTGGAAATCCTCCCACCTCAACTAGGTTCGTGCCCACCTCCTCCTGGCACGGCAGTTCTAACTGGTGCCCGCATGGTTGTAGGTGCTGGTATTTTGCTTCTGCCCCTATTTGCAGGAGACTGTAAGTGCCTCTTGCCCTGTTGCAGCCCCAGCAGCTCGTGCTGAGGGAACACACGGTAGGGCCCGGGGGGATGTCTCTTGCGGGAAGGGGTATGTGTGTGCCCTTACTTTAAGAAGATCTCCATCTTGTCCTGAAGGCAGAAGCCAGCCTCCTGGGCCACACTGTAAAACTTGGCCCTCATGCTGTTACACACCCCCATCTTGCAGTGGATGAGGTCATGGGTGGCCCGGCTGCAGACAGAGGAGAAGGGTTCAGTGGACACCACCCCCTGGCCTTGTGGGGCCTGCTCTGACCTTGCTGCCCTGTGGGGGGATTTCCTGAACCACCTGGGCTGTTTGCCTTCCCCTAGAGCCTCCCTCAGCCTCTCCGTGGGGGTGGGGAGGCCAGATCTTCAGGCCTTGCTAAATGAGCCTATGGTGATACACTGGCCCACTTGAGCCCGGCAAAGGTCATGGACAGTGCGAGGGCATTTGGAGTGGGGAGATCTGGGTTCCAGGTCCACACTCCTCAGCTGGGTGGCCTCACCCCCGATGTGGCCATGTTCCTGCCCACTCTTCCGTCAGTTTTGAGGACTAAGCAAGGTAGAGCAAGACAGCAGGTGCAGAAGGCTCCCCCGGTGCCTGGCACCATGCAGGGATGGAGCGCCATTGCCTGCTTTGCCACCCAGCATCGTGGCCAAAGACCCTTGTCCCTCAGCACTGCCTGTGACTTCCGCAAGTCTGGTCTGCACGGGGTCACTTCCACACCTCTGGGAGGCCAGAGAGGGTGGCCTTACCTCTTGGACTTCTTCTGGACTAGCAGCGTGTGGCTCTCTGCACTCGTGCTGCCAGACCGTTCACTGAAACACAAAAGTGGGATGGCTTCAGGTTACCCTGAGTCTGCTTCTCACACACAGGTGACCTCAGGCCCCCAGTGAACCTGCGAGCCTCCCGACTCCAGGGGAGGTGGGTGCCTCCAATCGGGGCACCTGTCATGGAACTCTGTGGCTTTTTCTCCACCTCTTTGCCTTCCTGGAGGTCCTCCTCGTTTCTCTCCCACCTGTTCACGTTGCCTTGTGGTCCCCAGCAAGTATTGACATTTGCACACTGCAGTCCCACTGGCCCTCTGCCTCTTAGCTGGGTCCCCAGCTCGGCATAACCTTGTTCTCTCCCGCTGGAGGGTGGGTTCTCTCTGGGATTCCTCCACCTTCCTCACCATCCCCAGAACTGACCCAGGGCCAAGTGCATGTTTGGAGACAGGATGGCCGAGTCCTCCCCGAGTGTCGCTGCCCCCGGATTCTCTCTCCATGCAAGGACTGAGTTGGACACTGCCTTAGGGGCAGACACAAATAGTTCCAGAGCCCAACCTAGCGGCCCCTGCTCTCCACTCTCCAGTCTGTGAGCAGTCAATTCCCCTCGGGACGGTCAGTCTCCTCCTGTGACCCTGGCTGAGTGCCTGCTCCCTCCTGGGACTGCTGCAGAGTTTATAGAACAGAGGGAGGGGCCCCTCTCAGGCCTGCCCCTTCCCCCAGTCCCCCTCTAGAGCAGGGCCTGAAGTGCCATCGTCCAGCACTTTCTCTCCTTCCAGATGCTCCGGCAATGGACCTGCCACGTTACCTGTGTGATTCCAGGGCCGTAGCAGCTTGGCTGTCTGTGTGAGGTGGGGCTGCCCCATCACGTCCAGTGCTATGACACTGGATGCTTCTTGCAGTGAGTGGGCCTGGACACATCCCAGACCCTTCCTGGTGTGAAAGGTCCTGACCTTTTTATTGCTTCTTCCAGAAGCTCATGGCACTGGAGCCAGAAGTCTTAGGCTTAGTCAGCGATTAGCAAACCCTCGTCCCACCGGGCAGGCACGCAGGCCCCAGGAGTAGCAGCCCGAACGCTGGCCTTATCTTTGGGCTCCGGTCGTCTGCCCCGACCCCTGCACGTGAATCCTTTGAGGGCCCGTGATGGCCCTGACCTTCCTCCTGTAAGTGGCTCAGATGGGAGATGGAGGAAACCAGGTAAACAAATGCTGCCTCTCTCTCCCCTCCCCTTGGTCCTCCTGGTGTTGCGTCCACACTGGTGTTTGCTCAGTGCCTTGAAGTCTCCTCCTGCCTCAGGCCCTTTTCGTGTGCTACCTCTGTGTGGAACACTGCTCCCACCTTTCCTTCCTCTGAGCCCAGCCAGTTCTTCTTCAGGTCTTTGCTTAAACGTCAAGGCCAGCACGGGTTAGGACCCTGGTGCTGGAAGTCCGCCCAGGCGTCAGTTTCCTTCGGAGCACTCTTCCCAGGCATGATCTCCTGGCTAAGGGTGGGGCTATTTGAGGGCTGCTGGGACCCCCCCCCCCACTTCGTTCAACCAGTGCTGCTTACACGTGGGCAGGCTTCGAGGGACCCGTGACTGCAGATATGAGAAATGCTACACCTTTATTCTAGCTAGACTTTGCTAAAGTGGAAGTCATGGGCATTTGCATATTATACTACAACTGCAGGAGATATTTTGAAAAATCATCTACCCTCACCACTAATCCAAAATTATAGCAGTTATTAGACCTGCTGTTAAGTCTTGTTAGATAATTCACTATAACGCAAGCTCACAGACTGCTATATCCCAAATATGGTTGCAGTATAGAACCTATATTGCTATAGATTTCGCAGTAATCATTTGCAATTACAGCACACATTTAAACACAGCTGGATGGAGTCCATGGGCTTTCTCAGGCTCCCCAAGGACCACAGATGCCCCAGATGTTATGACATCAGCCCAGTGAGATCCCCGAGGGATGAAGGAGTTTGTTTGCTCCTGGGTCACCCAGACCCACCACCATTGCTGGCACACAGAGGGGAGCTAAGATTATTCTTTAAATGAATTGGAGGGGACACATCCACCTCCCTCATGAAAAATCACCCAAGTAAAGAGGGCAGGGCTGTTTGACCCTGCGTCAGCTCCTCCTGGCTCCATACCTCACTACACACAAAGCACCACCCCCGGCTCACTTTACGCTGGGGAGAAACCCCTGGGTGCTCAGCCGCAGCCTGGGAGTGAAGGGGCCATTTCCAGTGAGGGCCCAAGAAGGAAGCCCCTCGCCCCATCTCTACCTCCCACAGTCTGGGGAGGGGCATCCCTGCTCTGCCTCCTGTTCAGGTTACAGTTCTCCCTACCTTGACTTGTGGGTGGTCTGTCCATCCTTGAGGGCAGAATCGCTCTTGTTGGGTTTTAACACTGACAGGATGCTGCAAAGCAGGAGGAGTCTGTTTAGTCAGGCTCTGAACGCATGGTGGCCCTGGGCTGGCAGACACGGGGGAGGGCAGGACGTGCTCCTGCTGGAGCAGGGATCTTCGGGTGCCGTGGGCACAGCCTGGAGAACGGGTTCAGAATATGGATTCCTGCCGCATTTTAGAGGGTTGGGTTCACTGGACCTGAAGTGGGCTCCAGAAAGCTGCATTTAGAACTGCACTGCCGGCGCCACGGCTCACTAGGCTAATCCTCCGCCTTGCAGTGCCAGCACACCGGGTTCTAGTCCCGGTCGGGGCACTGGATTCTGTCCCGGTTGCCCCTCTTCCAGGCCAGCTCTCTGCTGTGGCCCGGGAGTGCAGTGGAGGATGGCCCAAGTCCTTGGGCCCTGCACCCCATGGGAGACCAGGAGAAGCACCTGGTTCCTGCCATCAGATCAGCGCGGTGCGCCGGCTGCAGTGCACCGGCCGCGGCGGCCATTGGAGGGTGAACCAACGGCAAAGGAAGACCTTTCTCTCTCTCTCTCTCTCACTGTCCACTCTGCCTGTCAAAAAAAAAAAAAAAAACTGCACATGGGGCTGGCACTGTGGTATTAGTAGGTTAAGCCAGCATCCCAGATGGGCACCAGTTCGAGTCCCAGCTGCTCCACTTCTGGTCCAGCTCCCTGCTGATGTGCCTGGGAAAGCAGTAGATAGCTGTGCAAGTGCTGGCCCCCTGCACCCATGGGGGAGACCTGGAAGAAGCTCCTGGCTCCTGCTTGGCCCAGTCTGGGCCCTTGTGACTATTTGGGGCATGAACCAGTGAATGGGAGATCAATCAATCTCTGTAACTCTGCCTTTCAAATAAATCTTTGACACACAAACACGGACACATATATACACACACCAATAGGTGTACATAGGCACAGACCCATCTACAGACAGACACACATACCCCTAGAATTCCGAGCATACTGTGAAATCACATCTACGAGAAGTGCTGGTTAAGAAATGTGGCTGCCATGGGGGGCGGGACATGGGGTGCAGTGGCAAAGTTGCTGCTGGGGATCCCCGCATTCTACCACAGGGCCTGAGTGCAAGTCCTGGCTCTGCTTCTGATCCCAGCATCCTGCTAATGCCCTGGGAGGCAGCAGAGATGGCGTACATAGTCGGGTCCCTGACACTCATGCAGGAGACCAGGCCCGAGTTCTGGGCTTGTGGCTTAGGCCTGACTGAGCCCTGGCTGTTGTGGGCCTTCTGGGAGTGAACCCGCACACGGGAGAGCTCTCCCCTCTCTCTCCTCCCTGCCTTTCAAACAAATTCCAGAAACCCACATTGAGTGGGTCTGGGGTCTGGTATTTTTCACAAGTAGCCCAAGCCAGGTCTGGTCCCTCAGGGATGGTTGGGAAAGGGTATTTTAAGGAAGGGCATTGCCTTAGATGAGGAGAGAGGAGCCGTCTGGCCTGGAGGCCAGACCAGACCAGCTGGCTTTATAGGGGTTTCAGAAACCCTAGGATTCCATGTCCACCGTGGTGGGTGCAGCTTCGGTGCCTACAGTGACGAAGGAACCCGGATTTTAAGGGGAGGGGGCAAAAGGGAAGGTGCAGCTTTGCCTGAGGGCCCCTCAGCTCCACCATGTGGCCCCTGTGTGCTGCCTGAGTGGGACAGGAGGGAGCTGCTTCTCCAGGAGGAAGGAGCGAGTGAGGGATGTTTCAATGGACTCCTGCTCGGTCACCATGGTTATTGATCATTAAAAAAATCAAGTGCGGAGACCACGTGGGGGATCTTGCGTGTGCACCTGTCTTTGAAGACCCGGAGAAGTCTCTGAGATGTAGGCTGCATTTTGGGGTGCTGGTGGAGGTGCCTGACTCAGCCAGAGGCTGACCCCACCCACCGCCACCAGGGCTGGAGCACTTCCTGTAGGCCAGCCCATGCTAAGACAACACATAAACGCATCCTCTCACTGTGCACTTAAAATGACTCACGGACGCAGATGTTAGTTCTAGAACATGCATACTGCTTTGCAGGGGTCATATCCCTGGTGGTGGAGTGCTTGCCACAGCCCTGCGGGATGGGTTACTGATCAGCCTCACTTTGAAGAGCTAGAATCGGACACAGAGAAGCAGTGGCTGGCTCAGCGCCACCTGATGGTTACGTATGGGGATGTAGGTTGACCCTGGGCTCTGTGGATCCAAAGCTGACGCCACCTCACCCTACAGCTGAGAAAACAGAGCTTTAGAGAGAGGCTGAGTGGCTTGTCCGAGGGTGCTAGGATTTGGATGCATGTCCGTCTGACCCCCAGGCCAAGGCTCGTGGTCTGAGCTCTTACAGGGAGGATCGGGGCCCCTCTGAACTGAAGCTGTACCCCTCACTGTTCCCTGTCACTCATGCTGACAGTCGGGCCCAGCAGTGGGGGCTTTGGGGCCAACGCTGTCTCTGGGCACCCCCAGTGTCACCTCCCAGAGCCCTGATGTGAGCCGAGGTGGCAGCAGACAAATTCATCACCAGTGAGAGCAATGCTTGCTGAACTGTAATTACGGTAATAACAATAACCAATAAGTCAGAGCCGGCATCCCCGTAGGCTGAAAGCAATGATGATGAACCTCTTCTGGTGCCTCATTTATTCTCGGGAAGCAATTTGCTTACTCAGAGGAATCTACACTTGGGCAGGGAGCGCCAGCTCCAGCCCGCGTTCTCTGAGGCTTCCCACAGGGAGGAACGGGTTCAAGTCTGACACCACCTCCTTGGGAGTCCCTCTATCCCTCCGGTCGCTGACCTGACACATCAGAGAATTCCTGTCCCACTTGGGATAAAAACCAGAATCCTTGAGGTTGCTTCCAACGTCTCCAGCCCAAGTTATGTTTTCCCCATATCCCATATAGGCTGCATTTCAGTTTCTCAAAGGTACTGTGGTCCCTTTTGACCACATTGGCACATCTGCTCCCTGTAACAGGCTCTTCCACCTCCATGTCTCTGCCTGCAATCCCTACCCTGGCCTTGGCAGGCCGGCTCTCTTTCATGTTTCATCCAAGATCACAACTTCAAGTTTCTGTCTTGAAGGCGATTTCTCTGCTCCCCACCCCATCCCAGACTATATTCAACACCGTGCTTGTCCTCACAGTTCTGAGCCTTCCTTTCCCAACGCCTCAGTAACAATCAGTACCCGGCCTGCACACTGGCATCTGTGTTCTCTCAAAGACCAATGAGCAAGTACTGCATCCTGGTAGGTGGTGTAGCAGGGCGGTGAAGAGAAAGGTTTCTGGAATTAGATCTGGATTTGAGTCATGGTCTCATCATTCACTCACTGATACACCTTGGACAAGTCACTTAGCCTCATTTCCTGACTCATGGAATAAGGATAACAGTACCCAGCTCAGAGGGCTGTGGTGAGAACTCGGGAGGTGATACCTACCAGTGCTTGTCACGGAGGAAATGCTTGGTCATGGGTAACTGCGACAGTGAATGTTATCACTGCACGGCCAACATTCTTCACTCGCCCGAAGGAGGCAGGAGAACATACCTGGGTGCTTTCTTCTGCAGCCCGTTTTCCATCAGGATCGTCCGCCGGGCATGCTCCCGAACTATCTCTAGGAGCTTCTGCAGATCTGATGGGAACATAAAAGGCCATTCTTGAGTGCAGGGTACCCTGGAGAAAGACCTGTGCTGGGCAGCGCCAGAGCCTAGACTGGGATCACCTCTGCCTCTCTAGGGAGAGGGGTCTGACAGCTTGTGGTGGAGCAGCTTGTGTTGGTCGGTGGGTTGTGTATCTGACCATGCCATGACTCTTCCATTCTCTTTCCAGATTCCTCTGCATGGCTGGTGAGGCCTCAGGGATCTGCTCTCTCTTTTCTCCCCTCGAACAGAATCTGGGGTGGGGCAACTGGCCCTCATTCCTGCTGCAGGCTGGCCATGGTCTTTTGCTGGGCAGGGACTCTCCAGCTCCCCCTGGCTTCCACTACCCCTCACTTCATTAGGTGACTTTTATTTTTAGACTTGATATTATTGATTTTTTTAATAGTGTAGAAATACTTCTTTAACCTGAATGTTAGGGGTTGAATTTGGGTCCCCTTCAAAAAAAAAATAGGTTGAAATCCAGTATTTCTTTTATTTATTTGACAAATAGAGTTAAAAAGAGAGAGAGACACAGAGAAAGGTCTTCCTTCCGTTGGTTCACTCCCCAAATGGCCACCACAGCCAGAGCTACACTGATCCAAAGCCAGGAGCCATGTGCTTTCTCCCGGTCTCCCATGCGGGTGCAGGGGCCCAAGCACTTGGGCCATCCTCCACTGCCTTCCCAGGCCACAGCAGAGAGCTGGACTGGAAGAGGAACAACCAGGACTAGAACCTGGTGCCCATATGGGATGCCGGAGCCACAGGTGGAGGATTAACCAAGTGAGCCATGGTGTAGGCCCCAATCCAGTACTTCTGAATGCAACCTTATTTGGAAACAGAGTTGCTGCAGATAAAATTGGCTAAGGCAATGTTGTACTAGAGTAGGGGAGTGTTTAATCAGTGTGACTTGTGTCCTTATAGTGAGAGTAGAGACACACATACATGGAGAAAATGACTGGGTGATGATAGAGGCAGACTGCAATGATGCATCCAGAATTCAAGAAATGCCACTGATCACCAGTAACCAGCAGGAGCTAGAAGAGGCAAAGAGAGAGCCTCTCCAGAGACATCAGAGGAAGTGAGGCCCTGCAATCACATGGATTCTGGATTATCTGGCATCCAGAACTATGAGACCAGTAGCCTTCTGTTGTTTTAAGCCACGTGGTCTGTGGCAACTTGGTTATGCAGCCCTGGGAAACTAACACATGGGACAATCTCAAAAGTTGGAAAGTGAAACGGAGTAAGCTGTGCATTCCAAGAACACTGGTAGAGTGGGAGTGAATGATCCTGTCTTATATAGTCCAGTCCCCTTGACTCATTTTTACTCCCTTGTGTGGAATCTTCTGATGCAAAACCATGGGCTTTGGGCCATCCTTTGCTTTGAGTTGTAGCTGTCCGTGGTGCTGAAATATCACAGTGTGATGACTTGATGACTACAGCTCCTCCAGAATTTCTCCTGATTTATGATCAAGGAGAGAGGAGAATGCATATGGAATGAGGATCAGAGGAAAAACACCAATAGAGAGCCACTGGAGGATCAGAAATGTCTCAAGAAATAAAAGGGAATAACTTTTGGGATGGTTTTCAAATAATTCTAGGAACCAAGAAGAGAATACAATCCACAATTACTGGAACTTGAGCAACTGAAACAATAGTCTTAAAAATGCATTATTTGGGGCCAGCGCTGTAGCATAGTAGTTTAAACTTCTGCCTGTGGTGCACGCATCCCATATGGGTATGGTTTGAGTCTCAGCTGCTCCACTTCTGATCCAGCTCCCTGCTAATGTGCCTGGGAAAGCAGTGGAAGATGGACCAAGTCCTTGGGCCCCTGTACTCATGTGGAAAACCTGGAAGAAGCTCCTGGCTTCGGATTGGCCCAGCTCTGGCCATTGCAGCCATTCGGGGAATGACCCAGGTGATGGAAGACCTCTCCCCCTGTGTCTCTCCCTCTCTCTAACTCTGGATTCCAAATAAATAAATAAAATCTTTTTAAAAACTGGACATGATCTTATGTGCTTACACTGAGGGCTACACAGTATGGTTCTTGTGGCAGTGCAAATATTACACAAACTGGGACTAGCACCCAGACTCTGGTCTCCTGTGAGAGGAGATGAGCAGAGACTATACCGACAGAGCTGAACAAACCTCTCCCCTCTAATAAGAGAAAAAACAAAAGAGATTTACCATGCCGAACTTGGGTGTCACCTTGAACACTCCCTTCACTCCAGAGCACTGAACAGAGCTCCCTGGTGACTCCTACCACATGCCTCTAGATATTCACTGAAAAAGCAAACACTCCACTAAGACACAGAGGCATAATCCAAAGACTAGAGCCATAATAGGAAAAAAAAGAAACCAATGAATATCACCACAAATGCCAAATAATAAATGCAGCAATTCAAGAAACAAGAATAAGTAAAACATGATGACATCACCAAAAGAATACTTCAATACTAGAATGTGAAGATGAAGAGATTGAAGAATGCCAGAAATGGAGTTGAAAAAATTGATTGTAGGATTTCTTAGAAGTAATCAAAAGCAAATCCCTGAACTAATGAAATCCATACATAACATGAAAGAAAAATTCTGCCCCAAAATTGAGATCTTAAAGAAAAATAAAAATGAAATCATGGAAATGAAGAATTCAATAGACCAGAAAAGATGCAATGCAAAGTCTTAATAGAATTGGCAAAGCAGAAGAAAGAATACCCAACTTAGAAGATAAATCACAGGAAATTATATAGTCAGACAAAAAATAAGAAATTAGAAAACCAAAGAACACTGCTGTAAATCTACAGGATACTATCAAACTCCCTAACATACAAGTTCTACAAATTCCTGAAGGCATGGAAAGAGAGAAAGGATTAGAAGGCATTTTAGTGAAATAATAACAGAGAACTTCCCTAATTTGGAGAAAGAAAGGGACATCCAAGTACAGGAAAAACACAGAGCTCTTAAAAGACATGACCAGAAAAGATCTTCACCATGATCCATCATAGTCAAACTCTCCACAATCAAACATAAAGAAAAGACTCTAAAATGTGCATGAGAGAAATGCTGGATTACTTTCAGAGGATCTCCAATTAGACTCACTTCTCTTCAGAAACCCTACAGGCTAGGAGAGAATGGTGAGATATATTCCAAGTCTAGAGAAAAAACTGTCAACCCAGAATACTGTACCCTACAAAGCTCTCATTTATGAATGAAGGTGAAACAAAGACCTCCCATAAAAATCAGAAATTGAAAGAATTTGTCATCATCCATCCAGTCTTACAAAATGTGCTTAAGGATGTGCTACATACAGAAACACAGAAATATGATCATCACTACAAAACAAGGTGAAGCCAGAAAATTTCCCAGTAAAAGTACAAAGGAAATCCAAACTAAACAATAGAAATATTTATGGAAAAATGGCAGGGCCAAGTGGTTACTTCTCAATAGTCACCTTGAAGGTAAATGGCCTCAACACTCCAGTTAAAAGACACAAACCAGCTGAATGGATTAAAAAACAAAACCCATATGTTTTCTGCCTACAAGAAACACATTTCACCAACAAAGATACCCACAGACCAAAAGTGAAAGGATGGAAAAAGATACTCCATGCTAATAGAAACTAAAAAAGCTGGTGTAGCCATCCTAATATCAGAAAAAATATACTTTAAACACAAAAACTATTAAAAGATACAGAGGGGCACTATATAATGATTAAGGGATCAATTCAACAG
This sequence comes from Oryctolagus cuniculus, assembly GCF_051225735.1. NCBI lineage: Eukaryota > Metazoa > Chordata > Mammalia > Lagomorpha > Leporidae > Oryctolagus > Oryctolagus cuniculus. The sequence continues at coordinate 19,663,018 of NC_142887.1, read as the reverse complement.
GAAGAGGTAACTATTATGAACATATATGCACCTAATTACAGGGCACCTGGATATTTAAAAGAAATGTTAAGGGATCTAAAAGGAGACATAGACTATAATACAATATTAATGGGGGACTCAATACCCCACTTTCAGCAATGGACAGATCAGCCAGACAGAAAATCAGCAAGGAAACAGCAGAGTTCATCGAGACTATACATCAAATGGACCTAACAGATATCTACAGAACATTCCATCCTACAGCCACAGAATACACATTCTTCTCATCTGTGCATGGAACCTTCTCTAGGATTGACCACATGCTAGACCACAAAGCAAATCTCAGCAAATTCAAAAAAATCAAAATCATACCATGCGCCTTCTCAGATGACGCAATGAAGCTGGAAATCAGCTACTCAGGAATCTCTAGAACATATGCAGACACATGGAGACTGAACAACATGTTACTGAATGAACAGTGGGTCTTTGAAGAAATCAAAAGAGAAAGAGAAGATGACAATACAACATATCAAAACTTGTGGGATACAGCAAAAGCAGTGTTAAGAGGAAAGTTTATGGCAATTGGTGTCTACATCAAGAAATTGGAAAGACACCAAATACATGAGCTATCAAAGCATCTCAAGAATCTAGAAAAACAACAACAAAGCAAACCCAAAACTAGTAGGAGAAAAGAATTAGAGAATAAACAAAATTGAATACAAGAGATCAGTAAAATGAAGAGCTAGTTTTTTGAAAAAAATAAACCAAATGGACACACCATTGGCCCAACTAACCAAAAAAAGGAGAGAGAAGACCCAAGTCAAAAAAATCAGAGATGAAAAAGGAAATGAAATGACACCACAGAAATAAAAAGAATCATCAGAAATTACTACCAAGAGCTGTATGCCAACAAACTGGGGAAAACTAGAAGAAATGGATAGATTCCTGAACACATACAACCTACCTGGATTGAGCCATGAAGACATAGAAAACCTAAACATACCAGGGCCGGTGCTGTGGTGCAGCAGGTTAATGCTCTGGCCTGAAGTGCCAGCATCCCATATGGATGCTAATTTGAGACCTGGTTGCTCCACTTCTAATGCAGCTCTCTGCTATGGCCTGGGAAAGCATGCCATCTTCTGATGGCCCAAATCCTTGGGCCCCTGCATCCACATGGGAGACCCAGAGGAAGCTCCTGGCTCCTGGTTTTGGATTGGCACAGCTCCGGCTGTTGTGGCCAACTGGGGAGTGAACCATTGGATGGAAGTCTCTCTCTCTCTCTCTCTCTCTGTAACTCTCTGTAACTCTTTCAAATAAATAAATAAATCTTAAAAAAAGAAAACCTAAACATAACCATAACCAAGACAGAAACTGAATCAGTAATAAGACTTTCCAAGCAAAGAAAAGCCCAGGATTGGATGGCTTCACTGCTGAATTCTACTAGTTCTTCTTAAAGAAGAACTAACTCCAATTATTCTCAAGTTATTCAAATTGAATGTTCAGTATTTCAAAACTGAAAAGGAGGGAATCCTCCCAAATTCTCATGAAGCCAGCATCACCTTAATTCCTAATCCTGAAAAAGATAAAATGGAGAAAAAACTATAGACCAATTTCTATGATGAACATAGATGCAAAAATCCTCAACAAAATACCAGCCCATTGAATCCAACAACACATCAGAAAGATCATTCACTCAGACCAGGTGGGATTTATCCCTGGTATGCAGGGATGGTTCAACATTTCCAAGTCAATCAATGTGATAGATCAGATTAACAAATTGAAGAACAAAAACCATATGATTATCTTAATAGATGCAGATTAAGCACTTGATAAAATACCCTTTCATGATGAAAACTCTAAGCAAACTGCGGATAAAAGGACCATTCCTCAACACAATCAAGGCAATTTATGACAAACTCATGACCAGCATCTTGTTGAATGGGAGAAAAGTTGGAAGCAGTCCCACTAAGATCTGGAACCAGACAGGGGTGTCCATTCTCACCATTGCTAGTCAATATAGTCCCAGAAGTCTTAGCCAGAGCCATTAGACAAAAAAAAAAAAAAAAAAAAAAAAAAAAAAAAAAAAATCGAAATCAACGGAATTCAAATTGGGAAGGAAGAAGTCAAACTACCCCTATTTGCAGATGACATGATTCTATATATAGGGGATCCAAAAGACTTCACCAAAAGATTATTGCATCTCATAGAAGAGTTTGGTAAAGTAGCAGGAAATAAAATTAACACAAAAAAATCAACAGCCTTTGAATATGCATACAATGACACAGCTGAGAATGAATCTCATTCATAATAGCTACCAAAAAAAAAAAAAAACACCAAGCCGGCGCCGTGGCTCAATAGGCTAATCCTCCACCTTGCGGCGCCGGCACACCGGGTTCTAGTCCCGGTTGGGGCGCCGGATTCTGTCCCGGTTGCCCCTCTTCCAGGCCAGCTCTCTGCTGTGGCCAGGGAGTGCAGTGGAGGATGGCCCAGGTGCTTGGGCCCTGCACCCCATGGGAGACCAGGAAAAGCACCTGGCTCCTGGCTCCTGCCAGGATCAGCGCGGTGCGCCGGCTGCAGCGGCGGCCATTGGAGGGTGAACCAGCGGCAAAGGAAGACCTTTCTCTCTCTGTCTCTCTCTCTCACTGTCCACTCTGCCTGTAAAAAAAAAAAAAAAAAAAAAAAAAAAAAAAACACCAAATACCTTGGAATAAATGTAACCAAGGATGTCAAAGATCTCTACAATGAGAATTATAAAACATTAAAGAAAGAAATTGAAAAAGACACAAAAATGGAAAATCTTCCATGTTCATGTATTGGAAGAATCAATATCATCAAAATGTCTATACTTGTGAAAGCAGTTTACAGATTCAATGTGATATCAATCAAAATACCAAAGACATTCTTCTCAGGTACAGAAAAAATGCTGAAATTCATATGGAAACACAGGAGAGGCTTCAAATAGCTAAAGCAATGTTATACAACAATAACAAATCCGGGGCACCACAATAACAGATTTCAGAACATACTACAGGGCAGTTATAATCAAAACAGCCTGGTACTGGTACAAGAACAGATGGATAGAGCAATATAACAGAATAGAAATGCTAGAAATCAATCCAAGCATCTACATCCAACTTACCTTTGACAAAGGAGCTAAAACCAATCCCTGGAGCAAGGACAGTCTCTTCACCAAACGGTGCTGGGAAAACTGGATTCAGAAGTATGAAGCAAGACCCCTGCCTTACACTGTACACAAAAATCCACTCAATATGGATTAAAGGCCTAAATCTATGACCAAATACCATCAAATTATTAGAGAACATTGGGGAAACCCTGCAAGACATTAGCACATGCAAAGAGTTCTTGGCAAAGACCCCAGAGGCAATCAAAGCCAAAATCAACAGATGGGATTACATCAAAATGAGAAGCCTCTGTACCACAAAAGAAACACTCAGGAAAATGAAGAGGCAACTGACAGAATGGGAGAAATTATCTGTAAACTATACAACTGATAAAGGATCAATAACCAGGATATATAAAGAGATCAAGAATTCAACAACAAAACAAACAACCCAGCTAAGAAATGGGCAAAGGACTTAAACATTTTTCAAAAGAGGAAATCCAAATGACCAACAGACACATGAAAAAATGTTCAGGATCACTAGCTGTCAGGGGAAATGCAAATCAAAACCACAACAAGGTTTCACCTCACCCCAGTTAGATTGGCTTTCATACAGAAACCAACAAACAACAAATGCTGGTGAGAATGTGGGGGAAAAGGGTACCCTAATCCACTGTTGGTGGGAATGTAAACTGGTAAAACCACTATGGAAGACAGTATGGAGATACCTCAAAAATCTGAATATAGACCTACTATATGACCCAGCCATCCCACGTCTTGGAATTTACCCAAGGGAAATGAAATCAGCATATGAAAGAGTTATCTGCACCCCCATGTTTATTGCAGCTCAATTCACACTAGCTAAGACATGGAATCAACTGAAATACCCATCAACTGAAGACTGGATAAAGAAATTATGGGATATGTACACCATGGAATACTACACAGCAGTTAAAAAAACCTGAAATCTGGTCATTTGCAACAAAATGGGTGAATCTGGAAAACATCATACTTAGTGAAATAAGCCAGTCCGAAGAGGACAAATACCATATGTTTTCCCTGACCTGTGATAACTAATAGAGGACCTAAATGGCAATCTGAAGAAGTGAAATTGACACTTTGAGAAGCAATGACTTTGAACATCCCTTCTCTTGACTTTTGAGGAACAGTTATTTTTTCATAGTATTTGTTGAACTCTTAACACTAAGTTAATCATATGTTTATAAAGCTAATTGAAAATAGACCTTAGTAAAAAGTAAGAGTGGGAATAAGGGAGGAGAAAGATGAGGGGAGTATCAGTGGGAGGGCTGGTACAGTGGGAAGAATCACTATGTTCCTAAAGTTGTATTTATGAAATGTATGAAGTTTGTATTCTTTAAATAAAAGGTTTCTTTGGGAACAAAAGACATAATCAGACCTATTTTTTGTAAAAAAAAAAACAAACTTGCATTAGCAGTGCAACGTGTTTGCATCTCCTCATGAACAAACATACTATATGCCCTGTTCTATTTAGAAAAAAATAATTCTTGGTTATTTTTTCCTTGATGAAAAATACTGGTGGCTTTGCACTGTCTCAGAACAGATGGTACAGTGGCTTGTGCTGGTTTCATGCACATTTTGTTTTTTAAAGATTTATTTATTTACTTGAAAGTCAGAGTTACACAGAGAGAAGGAGAGGCAGAGAGGCAGAGAGGCAGAGAGAGAGAGAGAGAGAGAGAGAGAGAGGCACTTCCATCTGCTGGTTCATTTACTCCCCAGTTGGCAGCAATGGCTGGAGCTGTGCCAATCCAAAGCCAGGAGCCAGGAGCTTCTTCCTGGTCTCCCACATGGATGCAGGGGCCCAAGGACATGGGCTGTCTTCTACTGCGTTCCCAGGCCACAACAGAGAGCTGGATCGGAAGCAGGGCAGCTGGGACTCGAACCGGCACCCATATGGGATGCCAGCACTGCAGATGGTGGCTTTCCTGGCTATGCCACAGTGTCAGACCCTCCTGCACTTTTGACGGGTCTATGACATTTCCCTCCTCCATGAGTCTGGAAGCACGTTGTCTTCCTTGCTTCTGCATCCACTACACCTGCTGCTACCTGTGGACTCCCAGAGCACTCTCTCCTCCTAAGCTCCATCACTCCACTGATTTCACAGGATAGTAATTTCTTGTTCACTTGCAGGTCATCCCCCCTATGCTATTGAGTTTCCTGAGAGCAGGAACCACTGTTATTTGTCTTTATTTTTTTATTTTTTTGATAGGCAGAGTTAGACAGTGAGAGAGAGAGAGACAGAGAGAAAGGTCTTCCTTCTGTTGGTTCACTCTCCAAATGGCTGCTACGGCCGGCGCGATGCGCTGATCCGAAGCCAGGAGCCAGGTGCTTCCTCCTGGTCTCCCATGCAGGTGCAGGGCCCCAGCACTTGGGCCATCCTCCACTGCCTTCCTGGGCCACAGCAGAGAGCTGGACTGGAAGAGGAACAACCAGGACAGAATCCGGTGCCCCAACCGGGGGGACTAGAACCCGGGGTGCTGACGCTGCAGGCGGAGGATTAGCCAAGTGAGCCGCGGCATCAGCCTGTTATTTGTCTTTCTGTCGGTGGTACCTCATGCTATGCTCAGCACATGGTATCTCAGGCAATAGTTGCTGAATAAATGAACAACCAAGGAGAGAGAGGAGGGATTTGGGAGACTGGTGAGCGAGACTTGGGTAACAGTGATGGATGATAATGGCACGCAAACACTTTGAACTTCGTATCAGGTGCCTACAGTCAGCTGAAGCTGCTCTGCTTATGGCCTGGGAAAGCAGTGGAAGATGGCCCGGGTGCTTGGTCCCCTGCAACCACATGGGAGACCCGGAAGAAGCTCCTGGCTTAGGATCGGCTCGGCTCCAGCCACTGCAGCTATTTGGGGGAGTGAACCAGCACATGGAAGACCTTTCTTTCTGTCTCCCTCTCTCTGTAACTCTACCTCTCAAATAAATACAAAATCTTAAAAAAAAAAAGAAGAAGAAGAGCAGAATGAGCAATCTCCTTTATAAAAAAAAAAAAAAAGAAAAGCCACCTCTGAAAGGGAGTCCCAAAACCCAGACCCTGCCAAACCATTTGTGTGCAGTCCTGTCTAATCAACACCATCTCTGTGCTCCGGGGACAGAGCATCTTTCTTTAGCGACTTTGAAGTGATCTAGGATGCGATGCTAACATTTGGCTATTTTCTACTCCACCTCCTTATTTTCAAAGTAATCTGTGGGCACGGATACCCTTGACCTGGTTCTGATCTTCATATCCACCTGCCCTCCTGCCACACATCCCCGAATCCTTGAGGGCGGTGTGTGTGTCTAGAAGTCTGTTGGCATGGGAGCCTGTGTCTGGTTTCTCCACTTTCTTCCCTTCTGCTGGGATCCAAGCAGCAACACGCGACTGCCGCCCCACCTCTCCCTCTTACCCATAAACAAATCAGCCCCCATCAGGTGGGGTGTGTGCCAGCAAATGACCCCAGTGATCCGCACATCGGGGAGCCCTTCTGAAGAGTCACAGAGAAAGCCTCACACTCACTCAGTGCACCACATACTTTTTCGCTTTGCCTGCCAAGTGCCTCTGGGCAGACTGGTGCCCACTGATACGTGGAGCCCCATTCAGCACGTGGCTGACGTTGGAGATGTGTGCAAAAGAACAAAGTCTTGGGACCCCTCAAGGTTTCCTGGGAGAAAGGACTTGTTTGCTACAAAATGGGGTTCTCCTGAGGAATACAGGTCTTCTGACAGATGTCTGCACTCTTGGGAAACTGCTCATCTCCCAGCTCCCAGGGCTGTGGGGACGCCGTTAACCACGCCCAGAGGCAGCGGCATGCTGCGTTCTTAAATGTCCATCACAGCCATGGAGAAAAATATCCGAATTCCTTACTGCATCTTCCATCCCCAGCCTGTCAAGAATCTCACCCACTTCTTTCTGGGGAAAAATAAGATCTTTTTGTTATACGGGGGTGGTTTGAGGAGGAACATGAGGGGGGCAAGGACCTGTTATTTGAGTTGCTATCCAAACAACTTTGTCTTGTCATAGTTTCAAGACTCTGAGCTTCAAGACTGATGGAAGGAATACCCTTGCCAGTGAGGTGGGGGCGGGGACCAGCCCACGGAGGGGCCATGACCTGCTGTCTCTGGCGATGTCATGTGCAGCCACAAGGACTCCCTTATGCAGCCAGCCCTGAAAATGAGCCTTGGTCAAATGGGGCGTCTCTCGGAATAGGACTCACAGATTCAGAATCAACTGGACGTGGTTTTAGGAGGCAATGAGAGGCTGGGAAATGAATCTGCTTTTGTCAAGGCTGTGACAAGCGGGACGGAGGTGAAGGTATAAATGGAGGAGAACAGCAGTGGGGCCAGAGTGGGACGTTCCCTTCCAGGGTGGACGTGGATTAAAGGCGTTTCTCAGCTACGGCTGTGCACATGCTGTGTGCCAAGCTGAAGGTGAGACCTTCCGGGCCTCCCACCCACGCCTGCAGGAAGCTCCCATTCTTCACCCATTCTTCTTCGGTGACAGAACCAGAGTTCTTCCTGTGCATGTGAGAGGAGACACTCACTGGCTCAGTTTCCTGTGGCCAGTTCTTTCACAACTGTGACAAAGTTCTGGACAGTAAGATTGTGGCGTAATATGGATGGGGTCTTGAGAAGGCTGCTCAAACTCAGCTGGGACTGGGCATTTTTGTACTTCACCTACTTCTAGCCTAGCATGTGAGTGTGATGGCTGGAGTCCCAGCAACCACGTTGGAAGGTGGATTGATGCTGAGGATGACAGAGAAGACAGACAGAAGGAAGAAGGGTCCCTGGTGGTGTTTTGGAGCTACCTTGCCAGCCTTGGGGTGATTTTTAATCTGTAAGAAAAAGAATTCTTATAGTTTTCAGGTCTCTGTGTCTCCTGAGTCCAGCTCCTTGTTCATGCAGATCCTGGATGGCAGCAGTGACAACCTAAGGAATTGACTTCCTGCCACTCACAGGGCAGACCTGGACTGAATTCCTGGCTCCTGTCTTCAGCCTGGCCCAGTCCTGGCTGCTGTGGGCATTTGGGGAGTGAGCCAGCAGAAAGGAACTCCCCCTGTCTCTGATTCTGTCTGCTTCTCAAATTAAAAAAAAAAATGAAACCCTGCAGTGTGAAGAAGCCATATGTGGGCCTATTGTAGCAACTTGGGACAAGATCAGATGCAGTGATTAAGAGGCAAGGAGAGGGGCTGGCGCTATGCCATAGTGGGTAAAGCTACCGCCTGCAATGCCAGCATTCATATGGGTGCAGGTTCCAGTTCTGGCTGCTCCACTTCCAATACTGCTCTCTGCTGTGGCCTGGGAAAGCAGAGGATGATGGCCCAAGTCCCTGGGCCCCTGCACCCACATGGGAGACCCGAAAGAAGCTCCTGGCTTCGGATCAGCACAGCTCCAGCTGTTGCGGCCATTTGGGGACTGAACCATCGGGATGGAAGACCTCACTCTCTCTCCCTCTTTGCCTCTCCTTCTCTCTGTGTAACTCTGACTTTCAAATAAATAAATAAATAAATAATTTTTTTTTTAAAAGAGGTGAAGGGAATCACTGAAACCTACTAAGCTGGGCAGCACTATGTCAGATTTTCAATTTACAAAATCCCTTCTGGTTCAACATAGAGAGAAATCCATGAGTGAGGGCAGGCTAAGAAGCAGGAAGATTAGTGATGAGGCTGCTGCTGTCTCCCGGGTGAGAAGATATGAGTGTGGACCAGGAGTCCAAGCTTTAGGTGGCTGCAGATGTAGGGGCCAAAAATGAGTGACAGGCTGATGCTAGAACAGTCAAGCTGTTCTCTGGTGTGTCTTTTATTTCTTTCTCTAGAGACTTGGGTAAAACAAGGGTTTTAAGTCTGACTTCAGGGCCAAATGTCTGTGGTTCATATTTGGACTCCATCGCTTACTAGCTGTAAGTGTGATTTCTGGTAAGCAATTTCACCTCTCCACACCCTGATGTTCTCATCTCCAAAATGGGCACAAAACATTGTTGTAGAAGATGGTGGAGTCGGGAGGGAGCTTGCTGGTCCAGTCTAGAAGATAGTTTAAAAAAGTGCAAAGAGGCTGGCGCTGCGGCTCACTAGGCTAATCCTCCGCCTTGTGGTGCTGGCACACTGGGTTCTAGCCCCGGTCGGGGCGCCAGATTCTGTCCCGGTTGCCCCTCTTCCAGGCCAGCTCTCTCTGCTGTGGCCCGGGAGGGCAGTGGAGGATGGCCCAAGTGCTTGGGCCCTGCACCCACATGGGAGACCAGGAGAAGCACCTGGCTCCTGGCTTCGGATCAGCGCAATGTGCCGGCCACAGCAGCCATTGGTAGGGGGGAGGGTGAACCAACAGAAAAGGAAGACCTTTCTCTCTCTCTCTCTCTCTCACTGTTGACTCAGCCTGTCCAAAAAAAAAAAAAAAAAAAAAAGTGCAAAGAGTGCAGTCTCAGAGAAGAGTTAGGGAGAAAACAGTGGAGGAAACTCTATGCAAACTGGAGGAACACAGTGGACCTACGTGGAGGGTGAAGGCTCGCACAACCTAGGACCCCAGCAGCCGAGAGCCTCTGCACCAGCACTGGAGAGCAAGGTGAGACCAGGCTGCAGCAGCCTAAGCCACTGGCGAAAAAGCTGCAGGAAGAGCCTAGAGGGAACCTGGCTTGGAGCCCCCTGGGGGACAGTGTATCTGCTAAACTAGAGGAGGCAAAACAAAGTGGGAGCACGTTTTCTCTCTTGCTGATCATCCTGCAAAGACATCCTATAACAAGCTGACAGAGAGCAGGCGCCACTTTGGACATACGTAACAGCTGCATCAGCTTGTGTCTGCACCCAGCAACCAGCCAAGCGAAGACTCCTCAGTCTGGTGGGGAGAACAGACAGGGGCTGGGTACCCGTGACTGTGAAAACACTGAGGGAGCACTCAGGGTGTGGCTGGGACACTGGGCAGTCACTGTGGGAGGCTCCACATGCTCAGAGCTCCCTGGTTACCTAGCAAGAGACATTGCTGGGAAATCTGAGCTTATGCGGAGGACTGCACAGAACCTCTGTGTGGTCCTTGGGACAGTGCAGATGAATATTAAACTCACTGGGGCTAGTGCCCAGGCACTGGTCTCCTTTGAGAAGAGATGAACTGAGACTATGCCAATAGAGTGGAACAAACCACCCCCTACCCCAGTAAGAAAAAAAAAAAAAAAAGAAGAGACTTACCATGCCTGATTTGAGCATCACCTTGGACACTCCCTTCTGGAGGACTGAACAGAGCTTGCTGGCCTCTCCCACCACACATCTGTAGTTATTCCCTGAAAGCAGACACTATACAAATCCAATCATAGTCCAAAAAGCTGCCATAGTGAAAAACCAAAGAAACCAACAAGTATTCCTACAAATGGTGAAAACAAACACACCAATCCAAGAAACAAGAACAAGGAAGACAACGTGACACCTCCAAAAGGGCATAACACCTCAATACTAGACTGTGAAGATGATGAAATTGAAGAAATGCCAGAAATGGAATTCAAAAAATTGATCTTGGAATTATGAGAATTAATCAGAAGCAAATGTTTGAACTAATGAAATTCATACATGACATCAGCTGGCGCCGTGGCTCACTAGGCTAATCCTCCACCTTGTGGTGCCGGCACACTGGGTTCTAGTCCCAGTCGGGATGCCGGATTCTGTCCCAGTTGCCCCTCTTCCAGGCCAGCTCTCTGTTATGGCTTGGGAGTGCAGTGGAAGATGGCCCAAGTGCTTGGGCCCTGCACCCCATGGGAAACCAGGAGAAGCACCTGGCTCCTGGCTTCGGATCAGCACAGCGCCGGCCATTGCCACTTGGGGAGTGAATCAACGGAAGGAAGACCTTTCTCTCTATCTCTCTCTCTCTGACTGTCCACTCTGCCTGTCAAAAATAAAAAAAATAAAAAAAGAAATTCATACATGACAAGAAAGAAAATTTCTCCACGAAATTGAGATGTTAAATACAAATCAAAATGAAATCTTGGAAATGAAGAATGCAATAGAACAAATAAAAAATACAGTGGAGAGCCTTAACAACAGAATCAGTGAAGCAGAAGAAAGAATATCCGACTTAGAAGACAAAGCACAGGAAATTATACAGTTTTAACCAACACAAGAAGAAATCAGAAAACTAAAAAAAAAAAAAAAAACTGTTGGGAATATATAGGGTACTATCAAATGACCTAACATACAGGTTCTAGGAGTTCCTGAAGGCATGGAAAGAGAGAAAGGCTATTTTAGTGAAATAATTACAGAAAAGTTCCCCAATTTGGAGAAAGAAAGGGGCTTCTAAGTACAGGAAGCACATAGAACTCCTAACAGACATGATCAGAAAAGATCTTCACCATGACACATTGTAGTCAAACTCTCCAGAGTAAAACATAAAGAAAAGATTCTAAAATGTGCATCAAACAAATGCCAGATTACTTTCAGAGGATCTACAATTAGACTCACAGTGCACATCTCATCAGAAGCCCTACAGGCTAGGAGAGAATGGTGAGATATAGTCCAAGTCTTAAGAGAAAAAAACTGTCAACCTAGAATACTGTACCCTGCAAAGCTCTCATTTATGAATGAAGGTGAAATAAGGACCTTCAATGACAAAAAGAAACTGAAAGAATTTGTCACCACACATCCAGCCCTGCAGAAGATGCTTAAGGATGTGCTACACACAGAAACACAGAAACATGGTCATCACTACTGAAGAAGGTAAAGGAAGGAAAGCTCCCAGTAAAAGTACAAAGGAAATCCAAAGTAAAAAATAGGAATATGTATGGAAAAATGGCAAGGCAAAGTTGGTACTTATCAATAGTCACCTTGAGTGAAAATGGCCTCAAATATCAGGTTAAAAGACACAGACTGGCTGAATGGATTAAAAAACAAAACCCATCTGTTTGTTTCCTACAAAGATGCATGCAGACTGAAAGTGAAAGGAAGGAAAAAGATACTCCATTATAACAGAAACCAAAAAAGCGGGTGTAGCCATCCTAATATCAGACAAAATAGACTTTAACACAAAAACTATTAAAAGAGACAAAGAAGGACACCATGTCATGATTAAGGGATCAATTCAACAGGAAAAGGTAACTATTATAAATGTATATGCACCTAATTACAGAGCACCTGGCTGTTTAAAAGAAATGTTAAGGGATCTAAAGGGAGACATAGACTCTAATACAATAGTAATGGGAGATTTCAATATCCCACTTTCAGCAAGGAACAGATCAACCAGACAGAAAATCAGCAAGGAAACAAGAGTTAATTGACACTATAAACCAAATGGATCTAACAGATATCTACAGAACTTTCCATCCTACAGTTGCAGAATACATATTTTTCTCACCTGCGCATAGAATCTTCTCTAGGACTGACCATATGCTAGGCCATAAAACAAGTCTCAGCAAATTCAAAAACATCAAAATCATACCATGCATTGTCTCGGAACACAATGCAATGAAGCTGGAAATTAACAATTCAGAAATCTTTAGAACATATGCAAACACATGGAGACTGAACAACACACTCTTGAATGAACAATGGGTCATTGAAGAAATCAAAAGAGAAATAAAAAAAATTTCTGGAAACAAATGAAGATGACAACACAACATATTAAAACTTATAGGATAAGCAAAATCAGTGTTAAGAGGAAAGTTTATAGCAATTGGTGACTACATCAAGAAATTAGAAAGGTACCAAATAAGTGAGCTATCAATGCATCTCAAGGATCTAGAAAAATAACAGCAAACCAAACCCAAAACTAGTGGAAGAAATAAAATAATTAAAATTAGAGAAGAAATCAACAAAATTGAAACAAAATAAAAAGGATCAGCAAAATGAAGAGCAGGTTTTTTGAAAAAAATAAACAAAATTGACACACCATTGACCCAACTAATCACAAAAAGGACAAGACCCAAATCAATAAAATTAGAGATGAAAAAGGAAATGTAACAACAGATACCACAGAAATAAAAAGAATAATCAGAAATTACTACAAAGAGCTATATGCCAACAAACTTGGAAACCTAGAAGAAATGGATAGATTTCTGGTCGCATACAACCTAAATTGAGCCATGAAGACATAGAGAACCTAAACAGATCCATAACCAAGACGGAAATTGAATCAGCAATAAAGACCTTCCCAACAAAGAAAAGCCCAAGACCAGATGGCTTCATTGCTGAATTCCACCAGACATTTAAAGAACTAACTATACTTGTTCTCAAGCTATTCAAAACAATTGAGAGGGAGGTAATCCTCCCAAATTCTTTCTATGAAACCAGAATAACCTTAATTCTATTTTAGCCAGAGCCATTAGACAAGAAACAGAAATCAAAGGGATTCAAATTGGGAAGGAGGAAGTCAAACTATTTCTATTTGAAGATGACATGATTCTATATATAGGGGATCCAAAAGATTCCATCAAAAGACTATTGGAACTCATAGAAGAATTTGGTAATGTAGGTTATAAAATCAATACACAAATATTAACACCTTTGTATACACAGACAATACCACAGCTGAGAAAGGACTCCTAAGATTAAGTTTACTCATAATAGCTACAAAAAAAATCAAATACCTTGGAATAAATTTAACCAAAGATGTCAAAGATCTCTATGATGAGAATTACAAAACATTAAAGAAATAGAAGATACAAAAAAGTTGGAAAATTTTTCCATGTTCATGGATTGCAAGAATCAATATCAAAATGTCCATTCTTCCCAAAGCAATCTATAGATTCAATGCACAACCAATCAAAACACCAAAGACATTCTTCTCAGATCTAGAAAAAATGATGCTGAAATTCATATGGAGGCACAGGAGATCTGGAATAGCTGAACAATCTTATACAACAAAAAACAAAGCCAGGAGCATCACAATGCCAGGCTTCAAGACATACTACAGGGCAGTTATAATCAAAACAGCCTGGTACTGGTACAAAAATAGATGGATAGACCAATGGAACAGAATAGAAATGCCAGGAATCAATCCAAGCATCTACAACCAATTTATATTCGACCAAGGAGCTAAAACCAATCCCTGGAGAAAGGACAGTCTCTTCAACAAATGGTGCTGGAAAAATTGGATTTCCACATGCAGGAGGATGAAGCAGGACCCATACCTTACACCTCACATGAAAATCCATTCAAAATGGATTAAAGACCTAAATTTATGACCAGATACCATCAAATTACCAGAGAACATTGGGGAAACCCTACAAGACATTGGCACAGGCAAAGAATTCTTAGAAAAGACCTCAGAGGCATAGGCAATCAAAGCCAAAATCAACAGATGGGATTACATCAAATTGAGAAGCTTCTGTACTGCAAAAGAAAAAAAAAACACTTAGGAATGTGAAGAGGCAACTGACAGAATGGGAGAAATTATTTGCAAGCAATGCAACTGATAAAAGGATTAATAACCAGAATATAAAAGAGATCAAGTAATTCAAAACAACCCAGCTAAGAAATGGACCAATGACTTAAACAGACATTTTTCAAAAGAGGAAATCCAAATAGCCAACAGACACATGAAAAATGCCTAAGATCACTAGCTGTCAGGGAAATGCAAATCAAAACCACAACGAGGTTTTACCTCACCCCAGTTAGATTGACTTTCATACAGAAATCAACACACAACAAATGCTGGCGAGGATGTGGGGGAAAAGGTACCCTAATCCACTGTTGGTGGGAATGTAAACTGATAAAACTGCTATGAAGACAGTATAGAGATACCTCAGAAATCTGAATATAGTCCTACTATACGACCCAGCCATCCCACTCCTGCGAATTTACCCAAGGGAAATGAAATCAGCAAATAAATGAGTTATCTGCACCCCCATTTTTATTGTAGCTCAATTTACAACAGCTAAGACATGGAATCAACCTAAATGCCCATCAACTGAAGACTGGATAAATTATGGGATATATACTCTATGGAACAGCGGTTAAAAAATGAAATCTGCTCATTTGCAACAAAATGGATGAATCTGGAACACATCATACTTAGTGAAATAAGCCAGTCTCGAAGGGACAAATACCATATGTTCTTTCTGATCTGTGATAGTAATAGAAGACCTAAAAGGAAATCTGTAGAGTGATATTGATACTTTGAAAAGCAATGATTTGCACAGCCCTTGTCCTGACTGTCAAGGAACAGTTTTTTTTTCTTAATGGAGAACGTGACTGGGAATGGGAGAGAGAGGAGGTGGTGGGGTGGGGGTGGGGATGGGAAGGCAGGTATGATGAAAGGAATCACTATATTCCTAAAGTGGTACTTATGAAATTTGCACTTATTAAATAAATGTTTTCTTTGGGGGAGAAAACTGTTGTAAGCATTAAATGAATTAGTATCTATATAAAGGAACTGACACATAAAGATATTAGTGGTGGAGGCAATGAAGGGGAAGGAGGGAGAGAGAGA
The DNA here is from genome assembly GCF_051225735.1 of Oryctolagus cuniculus. Classification (NCBI taxonomy): domain Eukaryota; kingdom Metazoa; phylum Chordata; class Mammalia; order Lagomorpha; family Leporidae; genus Oryctolagus; species Oryctolagus cuniculus. The sequence continues at coordinate 19,647,504 of NC_142887.1, read as the reverse complement.
GAGGGAGAGGGAATGGGGGGAAGAGAGAGAGAGAGAGAGGGGGAATGGGGGGAAGAGAGAGAGAGAGAGAGAGAGAAAGAAAGAAAAAGAAAGAGAAAGAAAGAAGGAAAGAGAGAAAGAAAGAGAGAAAGAAAGAGAAAGAAAGAGAGAGAGAAAGAGAGAAAGAAAGAGAGAAAGAAAGAGAAAGAAAGAGAGAAAGAGAGAGAGAAAGAAAGAAAGAAAGAGACTCCCATTCTCTAGTCCATTCTCAAATGGACTCAAACCTGCAATGGCTGGGGGACTGAAGCCAGCAGCCAGAATCACAATCCGGGTCTCCCTTGTGTGTGGCAGGAAACTAACCATTTGAGCCATGACCACTGACTCACAAATCTGCATTGGCAGGAAGCTGGAGTCAGGAACTGGAAAGCGCAATCAAACCCAGGCATTCCAATATGGGAGATGGCATCCTAATGGTGTTGTTATCACCAGGCTAAATGCCTGCCCTCAAAGGTTTTCTTAAATGTTGGCTATTGTTTCAGTACCACCACCACCACCACCACCATCATCATCTTAAAGGACACAACAGGGACAATGCAATGGTAAATGGTTGCATACTCAGTCACTTGGGAGCACTGTTTGGGGGTAGCAGGGAGTGCTGTGGGCTGTGCAAGGCTGTAGACAACACACCCCACACAGAGAAACCCAAGTTGTGATGGAGGGTTGCGGGTTGCTTGTTACTACAAAGGGTGAGTTTTTAAAATCAGATTTTCATGTAAAATCTGTTACGTCTTAAAAAGTCATCCCTATCCTTTTGTTCTTTTTTTTTTTTTTTTTTGACAGGTAGAGTTATAGACAGTGAGAGGGAGAGACAGAGAAAAGGTCTTCCTTCTGTTGGTTCACTCCCCAAATGGCCACCACAGCTGGCACTGTGCCCATCCAAAGCCAGAAACCAGGTGCTTCTTCCTGGTCTCCCATGCGGGTGCAGGGGCCCAAGCACTTCGGCCCTTCTCCACTGCTCTCCTGGGCCACAGCAGAGCGCTGGACTGGAAGAGGAGCAACCAGGACTAGAACCCGGTGCCCGCATGGGATGCCGGAACCACAGGTGGAGGATTAACCAAGTGAGCCACCACGCCTGCCCCTATTCTTTTGTTCTTAAAACAAAGGCTGTGAATGCCAAACAAAATTAAGTGGCAGGGGGCAGCACTCTAGCATAGTAGGCTAAGCCTCCGCCTGCATCACTGGCATCCTATATGGGTGCTGGTTTGAGTCCTGGCTGCTCCACTTCTGATCCAGCTCTCTGGGAAAGCAGTGGAAGATGGCCCCAGTGCTTGGGCCTAGAAGAAGCTTCTGGCTCCTGGCTTTGGATTAGCCTAGATCCACCTGCTGCAGCCATTTAGGGAGTGAATCAGCGGACAGAAGACCTCTCTGTCTCTCCCTCTCTGTCTGTAACTCTACCTTTCAGATAAGTAAGTAAAATCTTTTTTTTAAAAAAAATTAAATGGCAGCTGGCACCGTGGCTCAATAGGCTAATCCTCTGCCTTGCGGTGCCGGCACACTGGGTTCTAGTCCTGGTTGGGGCGCCAGATTCTGTCCCTGTTGCCCTTCTTCCAGGCCAGCTCTCTGCTGTGGCCCGGGAGGGCAGTGGAGGATGGCCCAAGTGCTTAGGCCTTGAACCCCATGGGAGACCAGGATAAGCACCTGGCTCCTGCCATCGGATCAGCATGGTGCGCCGGCCACAGTGCGCCGGCCGTGGCAGCCATTGGAGGGTGAACCAACGGCAAAGGATGACCTTTCTCTCTGTCTTTCTCTCTCTGTCCACTCTGCCTGTAATAAAAAAAAATTAAATGGCAAGATCTGCTGTACCTCCAGCTTTCTGTCTCTAAATGAAGACAAAAGCAACATGAAGAGGGCAAGGCTTGAGGGAGTTCAGGGGATGGCATGGACTGGAGACGTGGGAGGCAGGGGCCACAGGAGGTGTCTGAAAAGAAGCCCTCCACGCGCTGCCCCCTCCCCGGCCGCTGCTCCCTGCTGGCTCTGAGGCTCTGGCTGCCGCCGAGACAGGCAAACTCTGGGACTGACACAGCGTCTTGAAGCTGGAGTGCTTCTGTGCCCTCCTCATTCAAGAGCAAGGTTTTTAGAGGTAGAAGACACAAAGGCATGGGTATAACATGGATAACCATCCAAGCACCGTGTGGAAAAGTAGAGCAGGTCTTGTTCCGCCTGAACCTAGAATCGTCCAGAGATTTCCTGCTGTGCTTGGGATAACTCTGCAGTCTTAGCTGCCCTGGGAAGGCCCTGTGTGCCCTGGCCCTGTCGCCCTCCCTGGCTTCAGTTCTTCAGGTCTCAGCTCCAACCTCAGAGCAGAGAGAGGCTTTCCTTGACTTCCCTGGCTACATTAGCCCTGGGTCAACCAACACAAGGGCACTACAATAAGTTCATGGCAAATGGAATTAAAAGATAAGTTTATTTTGGTGTAAAAAAAAATCTGAAACCCAGGCATGCAAGGGATCTTCAAAAACTTCATGAAATAGTAAGTACTATTTATGATGAACCAACAGCCCATGTCCTACTGAATGGGGAGAAGCTGAAAGCATCTCCCCTAAGATCTGGAATAAGACAAAGAATGTCTGCTTTCACCAGTCTCATTCAATATGTTACTGGAAGTATCAGCAAGAACACTTAGGGAAGAGAAAGAAATAAAAGGCTTCAAAATTAGAAAAAAGAAGTCAAAATATCCATGTTTGCAGAGGACACGATGTTGTACTTGGAACAACTTCAACATTCCGCCAAAAGCTGTTAGAATTCCTAAACCAATTCAGTAAAGTTTCAGGTTGCAAAATAAACATACAAAAACCAGTAGCTTTTTATATGCTAATGATGAACTCACTGAAAGAGAGATTAAGAAATCCCTATCCCAATAGCCACAAAAATAACCAAATATTTAGGAATAAATTAACCAAAGAAGTGGAAGATCTCTACAATGAAAATCATAAAAACATTAATAAAAGAAATCAGCAGGACACACAGAAATGTGGAAAAATATTCCTCGCTCATGGATTGGAAGAATCATGTCTCTAAATGTCTCTAAATGACAAATTAAAATGTACTTCCTAAAGCAATCTACAGAGTCAAAGCAATCCCAACAAAATACCAATGACATTGTTTACAGAATTGGAGAAACAATCAAAGAATTCATATGGAATCACAAAAGACCCAGAATTGCCAAAGTGAACCTGAGCAGAAAGTAAGTAAACAAAAATAAGTAAGCTGGAGGCATCACAACACCTGACTTCAAAGCATACTACAAAGCTATAGTAATTAAAGAGCATGTACTGGCATAAAACTGACACACAGATCAGTGGAACAGAGTAGAGAGCCCAGAAATTAATCCATAAACATACAACCAACTGATTTTTGACAAAGCCGCCTAGACTATACCCTGGAGTGAGGATAATCTCTTCAATAAATGGTGCTGGCAAAACTTGAATGTATATATGGAGAAGAATGAACTTAGATCAATACCTCTTACCTATACAAAAATCAACTCAGGATGGACCAAACACCTAAGTTTAAGACCTGAGACTATGATGTTGCTGGAAGAAATGTCTCTAAATGTAGGGGAAACACTCTAAGACATTGTAGGTGACAATATCTTGGATAAGACCCCAAAAACACAGGCAACAAAAGCCAAAGTAAACAAATAGGACTTAGCAAACTCAGACGCTTCTGCACAGCAAAGGAAACAATCAGTAAAGAGAAGAGATGTCCAGCACAATGGAAAAAATATCTGCAAGCTACATATGGACAAAGGATTAATATACAGAATATATCAGCAATTTAAAAAACTGGGAATCCATCCAGTTAAGAAATAGCATAGGACCTCAGCAGACAGTTCTCAAAAGAACAAATACAAATGGCCAACAAATATATGAAAAAATGCTCAACATCACTAGCCATCAGGGAAATGCAAATCAAAACCACAATGAAATACAACCTCTCCCCCATCAGAATGGGTTAAAATCCAAAACACAGAGAGTAACAAATGCTGGTGAGGATGCAGACAAGGGGAACACTTACGTACACTGTTGGTGGGAATGCAAATTAGTGCAGCCACCAAGGAAAGCAGTGTAGGGATTTCTTAAAAACTAGAAATAGACTTGCCATATGATCTGGCAATCCCAATACTGGATATATACCAAAGAGATAACTGCACCACCATGTTTATAATAGCATTGTTCACAATAGCCAAGATATGGAATCAATCAAGGTATCTGTCATCAGATGAGTGGACAAGGAAAACTTTCTATATACACACAATGGTATAGTATTCAAATATAAAAAAATGAAATTCTATCATTTACATCAAAATGGATGCAACTGGGGGGGCATGTTGAGTGAAATAAGCCAGGCACAGAAAGACAAATACCGTACATTCTACCTTCTATGTGTGAGCTAAAGTTAAAAAACAATCAAAAAACAAATATAGAAAGAAATGCCTGTGTCAGTATTGCTGCGAATACATCTTTGTCAAACTCTGTTTTATATCTTTGTCAAAACAATGGCCAACAATGTTATACTACTATAGTTTTAATGATCTGTGATTATTTTAAAAATTACTACATATGGGTGAAATGTTCATCTTTCCATCTGATTATTGTTTATAGCCCCAGCCTGCATTGCCACTGAACTTGGGTCATTTTTCTTGTTGATTTAGTGGATTATTAAGCCAATGAGTGTAATGTTAATTAAAAATATGTATCTCAAAAACTAAGGAGGAAGCAAAGCAAAGGAGGAAGGAAGGGGACAAGGAGAGAGGCAGAAAAGAGGGGAGGGAGGGAGAAAGGAAATATCATATTCTTAGGATTCTACTGTGAACTACACTGGATCTGTTCTCTTTGTATGAATATTACATTAGCATGAAAAAATAAAGAAGAATAAAAAAAGTTCATGGAAACAAGTACTGTGCAAAAGCTATTCATGGATTTCTAAATTCGTTTGCACTAAATTAAACTTTTAACTCCATTTTCCAGACACTTTTGAAAGTATCTTCTCTCTAGCCTGACTTCCAGGTGCGTTCTCTTCTGAGCACGGTGTCTGCGGTTGCCTATTTGTGGCTTTCCTGTTTACTGTCTGCCTCTTTGTTCTAAAATATTAGCATGGGAGGGCAGATTTTAAACTCAGTTCCAGGCACACAGTAGATACTCGGTAAGTACGTGTTGAATGAAGTAAGGTTTAAGGAATCCAAGGCCAGGTGGGCGTCCGATGCAGCGGTTGAGTCACCACTTGGGAAACCAGCACTGGGCATCAGAGTGCCTGGGATTGAGTCCTGGCTCCTCTGCTTCTGACCCGGCACCCGGGGGGCAGAAGGTGAGGGCTCCAGCTCTCAGGTCTCTGCCAGCAGAGTCCTGGGCTCTGGGCTCCAGCCTGGCCCAGCCCCAGCTTTGGTGGCATCTGGGGAATCAGTCAGTGGATGGAAGATCTCTGTGTCTTGTTGCCTTTCAAATAAAATGAAAATATAGAAGCTAAAAATTTTTTTTTGACAGGCAGAGTGGATAGTGAGAGAGAGAGATAGAGAGAAAGGTCTTCCTTTTGCCATTGGTTCACCCTCCAATGGCTGCCGCGGCCGGCGCACTGTGCTGATCTGAAGCCAGGAGCCAGGTGCTTCTCCTGATCTCCCATGGGGTGCAGGGCCCAAGCACTTGGGCCATCCTCCACTGCACTCCCTGGCCACAGCAGAGAGCTGGCCTGGAAGAGGGGCAACCGGGACAGAATCCGGCACCCCGACCAGGACTAGAACCCGGTGTGCTGGCGCCGCAAGGTGGAGGATTAGCCTATTGAGCCGCGGCGCTGGCCGAAGCTAAAATTTTTTACAAAAATGAAATCTGGAAGAGTCCCGCATCTGCTGACCACCTTGGGGTCTTTCTCAGTCCCTGCCAGCGAGGTGAGGCCATAGGGTTTGCTTTCCACTTGGCAGTCACTACTCCAAGTCCCGACCACCTACTGGGCCTTGGCATCTTTGTTCACCTCTGACTTCGTCCAGCAGGGCCCTGCACAGACTCCTGGTCTACCTCGAGCTCCATAGCCAATGCTTGTCAGTCCAGCCCAGCCCTTCCTCAGCTGTCACAGACACTCTAGATAGGGGCCTGGCAGGCTGCACCCTGGCCGCCACGGAGGGGCCCTAGCAGGAGGGTGACCCCTGCACCTGGTTGAAGGTTTTGCAGTGGGCCGGTCCTCCTTGATGCACCTGCCTCTCTCTCCAACTTGTGCCTTCTCCATCTTTCTGCTGACTCTTGTTCTTAACTCCTTTTACTTCACAAGCTCAAGCTGGAAAGTTCTGAAAATGACTTTTTTACATGGATTCTTTCTGGTTGAGGCCTGCAGCCTCTGCACCTCTACAAAGTACACAGAATGGTAGCTACGTGTGTGTGCATGCGTGTAGTGTGTATGCGTGTGTGTGTGCATGTTGATACTTTTCTCGAGTGAGGGCTCCTTGTGGGGAGCAACTGAGACTAGACTAAGTTACTGGAATTAAGACTTATTCTATGCATCTGCTCTCCCACAATATGGCGCTGGGGAGGAGTAAACTTCTACGCAGCTGCCTCTCACCAATTTGACTGATAAGCTGCAGGAGCTGATCCTGCTCCTGATTGGAGGAGAGCAGCGTGCTCGGCGTGTGGGTAGCAGAGTTGGGATTGGTGGAAGAGGACTATAAAGGAGGAGAGAGACAACATGCACCAGGAACATCCGGATAACATCTGAGCAGCCCCCGAGAGAGCCGGCCGGCGGTGTGCCGCTCCCCCGCAGAAGTGGGGAAAGTGGCAGGGGGAGCCGCCCCTCCACGGAGGTGGAGGGGTCGGCAGCCAACCTGGGAAGGACCAGCAGCAAACCCGGGAAGGGCCGAGCAGACAAAAGAACAGCGCAGGGTCCTGTGTCGTTCCTCCGTGAATGGGGGAGCGACAGCTCCTGTCTGTCAACACAGCTTCCAAAGGGTCTGTGTCCCTGAGACTCAACCATGGGAAGGCTCATTCCATGGCAAGGAACACAGAGGGATCCAGCTCCCACATACAAAGTGTTTGGAAAAGCCGAACGTATGGAGACAGACAGTGGCTTTGGGGCTGCCTGGGAGTTCTAGCTGGGAAAGGAGAGGGGCTGCTAACGGGCACAGAATTTTCTTTGGGGTGGAAGCGTGGTGGAATTAGATGGTGGAGAGTGTGCACATTTACCAAAAGTCACTGTTCAGCCCGTAGGTGCTGTAGCTGAGTGGGGATGGAGGCAGAGTGAGCGGAGTTGCCAAGGCCCCACGGTGGAAGGGATCAGACCTCAGCAGGGACTTACTGATGTGAAGAACTTCCTCATCCAGCTTGGTTGAAGACGACTCGTTGTCCTCGATGTCCTTGCTGCTGGTCACCTGGGTGAGCATGCTCTGGGGCTCGTCGGAGCTGGGGTTAATGGAGACCATGCTGCTCTGCGGGGAGGACCCCCCGCTGATCCTGGACAGACTGACCATGGAGCCCCGTCGGCTGGGCTTGCGGCAGGTGGTGCGCGTGCAAGGGATTTTGAATTTCTTCGTCTGAAGGGGAGAGAGGACAAAGAGGTGACGAGGATGGAAAGACAGGAGGGGGAGGGAGGGAAGGAAAACGCAAAGAGCCAGCTTTGACAGCCAATTCCTTCTGGTTGCTTCTGAATGCCCACAAGACACACCCTGAATCTGTGGAGCCCTCTGGGCACAAAGCAAGATAATGACAGTGTGTGGTGGTGTGATGGAGCTGACTGTACACAGCAGGTGCATGATCACCCCAGGGGGCACCCCCGGAAGCAACGAGGCTGCCAAAGCCCAGAAGGGTCCTGGACTCTTCTTCTGCAGTGACTATTGGAGTTTTCTTCAGTGTTCAAGGTTTTATTTAAACAGCACCCGAGCTGTCTATTCACTGCGCAGCCTGGCCTTGGGGTTGGCAACTCTGACGGGCAGCTGGGCTGCTCCTTCCACGATGGCTTTGTGGGTCGTGGAGGAGGCGGGAGCTATCTTGGCACAGGAAGATCTGCTGCACACCAGCGGCACCTGCAGCTCCTTGACGTTGTGGACTGGAAACTTCCGGAAGCCGCTGGGCAGCATGTGCTTGGGTTTCCTGTTGCTGTAACCAATGTTGGGCATCAGGGTCTGGCCCTCAGATCTTCTCTGCACCCTGTTGTCAACACCTCTGGGTGTCTGCCAGTTATCTTGACATTTCAGTCGGACTGCTGCTGGATGAACTTCTTGGTCCTCTTTTTGACAATCTTGGGCTTTACCAGGTGTCTGAGGGCAGCCATGATGCCGAGTAGAAGGCAGCCACCTCCATAGGTAGCACCGAGGAAGAGAAGTGGAACTGGTTTTCAAGCTGCAGAAGAGGATGGGTCTAAACTTGTCTCCATCTTGGTGTTGACCCCCCCTCCCCCCGCCCCGGCAGATGGCAAAGATCAACTTCTTGCATAGCAAGCTGATGCCTGGGCCTCCATGGGGGAAGATTTGTGTTTACTGGGGGTTTTCTAAAGATCACAAGACGGAGAAGATTCCAGGCCTGACCTTTCAGAGGAAGAAGCAGGAAGCAGATTTGTTCAATGGCACCGATATTCTTGGGGGGAGGGGCGTGGAGAAGCCACAGTTTGGGTGGGTGGGGAGGACTGGGTGACCAGTCCCAGAAGGGTTTAATGGGCATTAGAGAAAAGTGCGGTGGGGAGTGGTCAGATGGAACTGGTTATAGATCGTGTGTGTGTGTGTGTGTGTGTGCACAGCCTACTGTGCGACGGATACCTGAATGTACAGTCTGCGGTCACGTCCTCACCTAACCCCTGACCCAAATTTCAGAGGGGCTTCCTAACTTGCCCAATACACCAAAGCTGATTTCTAAACCTTGCTTACAAATCCTGTAAACGCCTCTCTTGGTGGCTGGTGAACCTGGCGTTACGATGCCAGGTTTCCAGTGGGGGGAGGGTAGGCCCTTGGCAGCTCTTGAGAAACAGCTGGGTCTCCATAAAAAGGGGGAGAAGGAGAGGGGGCGGGCTAATGCCCTCTTCACATCAAACTCACAGTGTTTGACGCCCAAGGAAAGAAGAGAGGGAGGAGAGATGGCACTGGAGGCCACACGGACTGAATCCATAGTGAACAGGGTGGCAGGGCTCATGCCAGGGCTCTGCTGTAACTGCCATTGGCTGCCTCCTGGGGCCCTGAATACGGGTGGAACTTCCCTGCACTAGGAGAGGGGAGGGATTTCTTGGTTGCACAGAGGAAGTAGAAGGTTTGGGAAGACAGAAAGCAGGGGTTGGGGTGCAGATGGGGTTTCTCCCTGTGGCCGTCCCTCCTCTCTCCCCAGTCTGCAGTGAAATTCTGGACAAGTGGTGGAAATTTTTCAGCACGTGACAGACTGGGGAGTTGGAGTTTGAAGTGGGTTGAGTCAGCTCCACCAGGAGGCATGTGCATTGCAAAGTGACTACAACAAAGAAAAAGCAAAAGCCAAGAGCTGGCACGTTTTCTCTTTTGCTGAATGAGGAGTTTCGTGCCAGCCTTCCTTTGTCCCGACATAGCAACTGCTCAGAAGAGCCTCCCACATCCAGGGTTCTGTGCCCGCCTTCCTAGGGCTAGGGTTTCCTCTTTTGGTCTTCAGGTTTCCATTCATTAATATTCAATTAATCGCTCCAATCAGGAAATCCAAAGAGAAGGGCTGACACTTCTGATTAACTGAGAGTGGCAGAAAAATGAAATGGGGGCGGGGGTTGTGACAGGCAGTCCCAGCGCTGAACTGGCTCGCTGGGAGGGGACTGAAATCCCCAGTCCCTTCTCTGTTTCTCACATCTTGCTCAGGAGCAGTGGTCACCGGCGGCTGCGCTCCACTTCAGCAGGGACCGAGGGAAGGATGTCCCCAGATGGCTCCTTATGCTCTCTAAGAAAGAAGCATTGCAATCTGCTGGCCCACGGGGAGACGTGTCCAGGTACTCAGGAACTGACCAATGGGGAGATTTCTTCCTAAACAGAAAAGCCCAAGTATTTGGTTTCTTTAGACGATGACAAGCCCTGGGCTTCCACTGTCACAGGGTGACATGAGCTGGGACTCAGCAGGGTCTTTACTTCAGCTATGCAGAGGTGGTGTGGTCTGCCACAGGCCTCGCCGCTCCCTGCTGTGCCCCACTCCGCCCAGATTTCTCGGTCCTAGGAACATCGCCCTGTCACGGACGGGGATGAACGCCACCCCTACGAAAGCCAATCAGGGCTGTGGGAGTTGGCTGGAGTCTTTCAGCATCTTCCTTACACAGGTGGAGAAATCGGGGTCCCAAAGAGGAAAGGACGCGTCCAAGAGCACACAGAGAACTGAGGTACAGGGGTCCAACCAGGGCTCCCGCACCTGCCCCAGCTTAGAGCTCTCCCGCCCCAGAGAGGGCCGAGCCGCAGCCTCCTGTGGGGCCTACACAATTGCTGCAGAACTCAGTTTTGTGAGGAATTCCCGTCCAGCCATTCACTCTCCCTTCCTCCCACTCCGGCTCTGAAGGATCCAGGACTTTTTTTTTTTGAAAGGTCTGCGGCTCCCACTGCGTTTTCTGTGCATTTCTGGAAATGGATGCACAGGTTATCTCCATAGCAACTCTCTCTGGTTGAAAACAAAGCCTCTTACTTCCCAGCAACCTGGCGAAAGAGCGAAGAAATTGTCCAAGTCTTCACGAGGGGCGGGTAGAACCAGAGCAGGGAGAAGATGCATTTGAAGAGCCTGGTGTTTCACACAGCAGACCCGAGATTGACTCCTTTATTTTTATTTTTATTTAATTTAATTTTATTTTATGAACATAAATTTCCAAAGTACAGCTTATGGATTACAATAGCTTCCCCCCCCCCAACTTCCCTCCCACCCACAACACTCCCCTCTCCCACTCCCTCTCCCCTTCCATTCACATCAAGATTAATTTTCAATTATCTTTATATACAGAAGATCAATTTAGCATATATTAAGCAAAGATTTCAACAGTTTGCACCCACACAGAAACACAAAGTGTAAAATACTATTTGCGTACTAGTTATAGGAGATTGACTCCTGACTGCCACTACCCTGCTGTGTGACCTCATGGGCGTCACTCAACCTCTCTGAGCACCAACTTCATCCTCTCCCATCAGAGGTTAAGAATAGGGCCCTGCGGCATTGTTCTTCCTCCTTCCTCCTTCCCCTCCTCCTCCTCTTTAAGCAAAGCAAGATTCATTTAAGGCGGCAACCTCCTGCTGCAGCAGTCTGGCTGGGGTAGGGTGGTGGTGGGGTTCCGAGGCAGCTGGGGCCCCCGGCCTGGTGTTCCTAGGAGGGCAGAGCTGGACAATACAGGGTATCTCAAAAAGTCCACGGAGAACACGTATTATGAAAAAACTACAGAGGGCTTTCAAACATTTTTTGGTGCCCAAATACTTATTTCCGCTTTTCCGTGAACTTTCCGGAGCACCCAGGAGCTTGAGTTTCATGGCACCAGGTCGGCTGCCGCGCCGTGGAAAATCACCCTCCAGAAATGACGTGGCTCCAGCACCTGCCCACTTTCCGAGTGGGTCTGCAGGGTGGGGTCCTCCCTGGTGCCCTAGGGTGCAGCATTAAACCCATGGCCAGCGCTGCAGCTGGGAGGTTGGGGGCGGGGCTCAGCCACCGTCCTGTCCCTCAGTGCCACCTGTTGTCATCCTCCTTCTTACTATGGGGCTTGCCTGTTTCGTGGAAGAACTGGGAGCTCTGGGGACAGGAGTGAGTTTGGGGTGAGGAGACCGGGCCTCTTGAGGTCCCCTTAATAGTGAGCCATGTGCCAGTGGAGCGGTCCTGTCTGCTGAATCACTCACTATTTTCAGAGAGAGAGGGAGGAATGGATGTTATTGATCCAGGGCTGGGCAAGGCGAGTCCATCTCCTCCTGGTGACATCTTATTAAGCAGCCGCTCAGCCCTCCCTCCCTTCGCCATCAAGCAGTGTCCAGCCAAACGTCATTTGTCCTCTAAGCCCCAGATAACCATTTTCATTAAAATTCACAAGAGCCGTCCAGCAACATGTGGCCTGACATTGCCTTTACTCCAAGCATCAACTAGAAAAACCAGATTTTTCTCCTTGGAGGGCAGACTGGCCAAAGCAGCCCCCTCCCCGCCAGCACACAGGAGCTGGGGGCCGGAAGCGCGCTGGGGGCATCGCGGGCGCATGGTTACCTTTGGAGCTGTGATGAAGTGATCCCACCTCTGTCCCATGTACTTGTCCTTATTGATTTTTTTTACGGTGCTCTTGCTTCCACCCGGGTCCCTGCGTGAGAAACAGGTTAATGAGCTTTCCATCTCCAGAGCCTCGGTGTAGCAGGTGTAGCACACGCTCTTTTAGCCAGAGCGCTGAGTCGGGGAGGAATGGCGGCTGGAAGCTGCCCCTCCCCTCCCCTCCCCTCCCCTCAAGGGGACAAGGGAGGGACGGTGCTCCCCATTGCCACAGCTGGGTCTCCGGAGTGAGGGTGAGGGAGGGAGGGCTGCTCGGGGGAGGGGGGCATGGGGAGGTGGGAGGCCAGTGCGTGCATTCCGCGTCTAGTTGCATTTTGGGTGCAGGTCCTCTGAGGGGCTGCACGGCAGCTGTGCGGTTACTCCTGGGAGTAGACAGAGAAGCTAGCGCACTCAGGAACCTCTGTGTATCCTGTTACCTAAGGCTCCCAGGGGAACACCACGGGGCGTTCCTGGGTGGGGTTGGGAGCAGCACAACGAAGATCGCCGCTTGTGACAAGGTCACTGTCATCCCATTTCACAGAGGTGGAAACAAACTCAGGGAGGCCAAAGGCACTCACTCAGATGCAGACTTACAATGGAACTAATGAAGCTAAACTGTTACCTCTGCTCATCCACATAGGTTCCTCCTCCAGGGCCTCATGTCTAGTTTGGTGTTAGAGTTCTGTGTGCCTTTTCTTAAAGCACCCATCGCTCCCCCAGTTGAACAAGCTCAGGCCCCACAAAACCTGGATCCTCCCCTCATGGGCTGGGCACCTTCTGGGTGGCACACAGCAGGCTACATGGGTGACAGGCCTACAGCTCCTTATCTGAAGCCCAAGGGGTCCCAGGCAGTTCATGGAAAATGCATATTATGAAACAACTATACATGGATTTCAAAACTTTCTTGCACCAACTAAACTTACATTTTAATTCCATTTTTTCCACAAACATTTAAAAGTACCCTTGCATGCTGCCAAATTCACAACTTTGCTATTTGGAAAGCAAACTGGTGGCACATACTACATGTTAACATAATCTCTCCAGTGGGGCCTGTGGAGGCCTCCTGTAACCAAACAGGTTAATATTTGTGCAGCGAAATTCCTGAATATGAAGTATTTACATTAGGCGGGAAAAAGTCAATGCATAGCTTAAAGCCAGGTATTGCAACCAAATCCACTGGGATCTGTCAGATTTTGCTGCCGAATGAATTAGGAAAAACTGAGTTTTCAGAGCCTTTTCGATTTTGGACTTGTGGTTGTAGAGTTGTGCATTCCTACTGACAAGCAAGCAGGGTGTCTCAAGGTGTGATCTCTCAACTACCTTTACACACAGATTGATTCGTTCATCAGTCCCTCTATCCATCCACCTGCCAGCTATCCATCCATTCATCCACCTATCCATCTGTCCATCCACCTGTCCATCTATACACCCATCTGTCCATCTATCCACTTATCCACTTGTCCATCTATGCATCTAACTGTTCATCTACTCAGCCACCTGTCCATTCAACCATCTGACCAATCATCCTCTGTCCACCCAGCCAGCCACCTGTACATCTATCCATCCCACCTGTCCATCCATCCATCCATCCATCCACCTGTCTATCCATCCATCTGTCCATCTTTCCAGCCACCTATCCATCTGTCCATCCAACTAGCCACCTGTCCATTCATCCACCTGTCCATTCATCCTCTATCCATCCAGCCACCTGTACATCCATCAATCTACCTGTCCATCTACCATCCACCTGTTCACCTATACACCCATCTGTCCATCAACCCACTTATCCACTTGTCCATCTATGCATCTAACTGTTCATCTACTCAGCCACCTGTCCGTTCAACCATCTGGCCAATCATCCTCTGTCCACCCAGCCAGCCACCTGTACATCTATCCATCCACCTGTCTATCCATCCATCCATCTAGCCACCTGTCCATTCATCCTCTATCCATCCATATACCTATCCATCTATCCCTCTGTCCATCTGTCTATCCTTCCACCTGTCCATTTTTTTTTTTGACAGGCAGAGTTAGACAGTAAGTGAGACAGAGAGAAAGGTCTTCCTTCCATTGGTTCACCTCCCAGATGGCTGCTATGGCCGGCGCGCTGTGCCGATCCGAAGCTAGGAGCCAGGTGCTTCCTCCTGGTCTCCTATCCGGGTGTAGGGCCCAAGCACTTGGGCCATCCTCCACTGCCTTCCTGGGCCACAGCAGAGAGCTGGAATGGAAGAGGAGCAACCGGGACTAGAACCCAGAGTACCGGCACCGCAGGAGGAGGATTAGCCTAGTGAGCTGCAGCGCCGGCCTCCACCTATCCATTGTTCCAGCCGCCTGTCCATCTATCCATCTACCTGCCCATCTAGCTGTCCATGCACCCATCTCCTTCTTTGTCCTCCTTTTCTCTGCAGAATGCATTTGAGTTGGCTGGAACCCCTTTCATCATCTGGCAGGCTCTCACCAGCACAGTAAGAGACTTGAGGAAATGAGAAGATGGGCCAGCATGGATGGGAGAGACACTCACAGGGGTGTGGGCTTGTCATGGGCTGCCAGGGGCTGGCGGGATGGCAGGTGCTCAGATACGTTAGGCCAAAGGGGATCAGGGTAAACCCAACTTCAGGCTGTCTTGTCATGGCATGGGGTGGGGGGCGGGGTGGGTGCGTAGGCAGCAGAATCAAAGACTTCTGCCAGCTCACATGGGGATGGGGGTCCCTACCCCTCACCAGCACCACTTGCCAGACTGGAGAAATGCATGAAGACCTCAGGGTGGAGGCTGGGCTGGGAGGGGTGGGGTGAGAATGTGCCTCAGAGCTTTTTGTAAGACTTTATGTCTGATTACACAATAAAAAGCCCTCTGAATAATTAACAGTGAAGCTCATTTGAGCTGGTTCTGCCTGCCTCTCCCCTGAGTAATCAAATTAGGGAATATTTAAAATCCAGCCGGAGCAAGGCTTCAGTCCTATAAACAATATTTAAACCAACGGCGGTGCTTTTGAAGTCTGATTTAAGGCTCGCTGGCTGGAAGCTTTAGCGTTTCCTCTCTGGAGCGCTTCTTTCAAGACCACAGGGTCTTTTTCGCTTTTCCCTTTGCAAAGGCAGCCCCTGCTGTGCCCCCAGCTTTCTTCCTGGAGTTCAAAAGCATCTCCCCCCTCCCTCTTTCAGAATTAAATCTGGTCCCAGCCAAGCTTTGAAAAATCTTAAATATTCAGGCCCAATCGAGGGAGATGGAAGTTTTGCGCTAATGCCGACTTCCAAGACGACCTGAAATCTATTGCAACTTCAAGCAGCAGCTAAATGAGCTAAAAATGCGGCAAGATTCCCACAGACCTTAAAGAGCCCCGAGCCCTGGCTCGGGAGAAGCCGTTGATAAAGAAAAAGGCCTGGTTAGACAGCGTCGGTCTCTCTTGATGTTTCATTTTCAGTGGCAAATAAACCAACAGGCAAGATCAATCGGGGAAGGAAGCAGGAAAGAAAAAACACCAGCACTTTTTCAGTCTCTGCACACCTTGTGGAAAAGGCTAGAATCGAGTTCGTGCTCCTGCCCTAGGTCTGGTGGAGACATCATTAGTGCCATCTTGCCAGAAGCCCAGTTCTTCCCTGCTCCCTGTGGTCAGGTATAGCCTTGTGACTTGCTTTGTTCAAAGACACAGGAGCCAAAGTGACATGTGGCAGTCTGGGCGGATGCTCTCAGAACCAGTCCTCAAGTCGTCAGATTTCTCTTCCTGCCTGGGGCATGGTGGGAGCTGCACTTCTATCATTTCTCCCCCTGTGCACCTGTAAGGAGCTCTCCTGCAGACACAGAGGCTGGACAAGAAATGAGCTGCTCTTAGGTTCAGCTACTGAGATGGGGGTTGTCTTGGATGTCAGCTTAGGCTAGCTCATCTCCTTATGCCCTTGACTTACGGTCTATGTATGAACTTGGCAAGTCTCTCTGAGCATCAGAACAAGGAAACGTCACGTTGGCAGCTGAGGGTGTATTTCAGCACCAGGAGGAGCAGCTGGTAAAGTCCTGTAGCTGTCCAGCTGCTTCCTATGTGTGACCTGGTATTTATTAGCTTTCCTGGGACCGCTACATGCTCATCTATTAAATGGGGGAATGACATTGGCTGTCGCACAGGACTGCGTTCAGGATATTGAGAAATGAGGCTTGTAAGGGCTTACTGGGTACCTTGGACAGAGAACTGAACACAGTGCAGCTGTTAACAATGACCGGCTTTTTTCAACACAGATGCAGCTTTGAGGAGGAGCTAAGGGTGGGGGATGAGGCTTCAGGCAGAGCCATGGAGGGAGAAGCAGCTATAATTTTCAGGCCCTAATTTCTCCCCACTGAAGCTGTCTCAGGGCTCTTATTTGCCAGAAATCAAGGGAAGAGGTTATTGAGCACTGTCACTTTCTTTTTCATCATATCCGCCAAACACATTTTGCTCCTGGCGGTCACTTGAAGATGCCTATCCACGGTGACGACGGGAGCAATTTTCTCAAGTGCTGCACGCTTTTGGAACTTGCATTTGGGGGGTAAAACATCTGTCTGTCAGAGTGGGAAGTCAGGCCGGCCGGTTTAGGGTATGTCCACACACTCATGGCTGAGGAGAAGAACGGCTGGTTTTGCACAGGTCCCGGCTTTCAAGCGCTCCCGAAAGAGCCAGGTGGCTCCATCCTGCCGCCTGCCCGACAGCTGACCTCATCATCCTGCAGGTGCTGCGCCTCTGTCCACTTCTGTAGCCGAGGGGAGCAGGGATGCAGTTAATTCAGTGCACAGAGGAGAGTAGGGCCAATCAGAGGTTCCACCAGGTGGCACCTGCTCAAGTTTTCTTGGAAAACTCCCCACCCCATTGTGATCGCATCATCCAGCCCTTTCTTCTTGTTGCCATCTCAAAGTCTCTTTTTTACAAGATGCTTTAAAATTTATTTCATTATTTATTTGAAAAGGAGAGAGAAAGAGAGAGGGAGAGAGAGAGAGGGAGAGGTTTTCTGTCATTGGTTCTCTTCCCAATTGCCTGCAATGGTTAGGGCTGAGCCAGGCTGAAACCAGGATCTAGACATTCACTCTGGGTCTCCTACATGGATGTCAGGAGCCCATGTATTTGAGCCATCCCTGCTGCCTCCTGGGGTCTGTATTAGCTTGAAGCTGGACTCAGAAGCAGAGCAGGACTTGAGTCCAATCACTCTAACATGGGAGGTAGGTGTCTTGTCTTACCTGTTGCATTAAATTTACACCCCAGGTCTTTTTTTTTTGTAAGATTTATTTATTTATTTGAAAGTCAGAGTTACACAGAAGAGAGGCAGAGAGAGGTCTTCTATCCGATGGTTCTCTCCCCAATTGGCCGCAACAGCTAGAACTGCGCCGATCCAAAGCCAGGAGCCAGGAGCTTCTTCCAGGTCTCCCATGTGGGTGTAGGGGCCCAAGGACTTGGGCCATGTTCCACTGCTTTCCCGGAGAGTTGGATCAGAAGAGGAGCAGCCAGGACTAGAACCGGCACCAATATGGGATGCCAGCGATTCAGGCCAGGGTGTTAACCTGCTAAGCCACAGTGCCAGCCCCCACCCCAGGTCTTTTAGAAATAATTTCCAAATGTTTCTGCACCAAAATAAACATTTTAAAATATTTATTTTGGGGGCCGGTATTGTGGCATGGCAGGTAAAGCCACTGCCTGCAGTGCCAGCATCCCATATGGGTGCTGGTTTGAATCCCAGCTGCTCCTCTTCTGATCCAGCTCTCTACTAGGGCCTGGGAAAGCAGTAGATGGCCCAAGGGCTTGGGACCCTTTACCCATGTGGGAGACCCGGAGGAAACTCCTGGCTCCTGGCTTCAGATCAGCACAGCTCTAGCTGTTGCAGCCAATTGGGGAGTGAACCATCGGCTGGAAGACCTTCCTTCCTCCCTCCCTCCCCCTTTCAAATAAATAAATAAATATTTAAAAATAATCATTCATTACTTGAGAGAGAGAGAGAGAGAGCAAGAGTGAGCCCATTTGCTGGTTCACTCCCTAGATGTCAACAACAGCTCGGGCTTGGCTGGGGCTGAAGCCAGGAGCTTACTCCAGGTCTCCCATGTGGTTGCAGGGACGCAACTACTTAAGCCACCACTGTTGCCTCCCAGGTCTGCATTGGCAGGAAAATAAATGAATAAAATTTAAAAGGGGGGGGGGCTTGGAGGGGCTGGACCACTGGCACCTTTCTAGGATATCCTGAGGCAGCAAGACTTAGAACACTTGTGACTTCTGTGGCCCCGGAGGCCTGTGGGCGCTGTACCCTGCCTGGGGACACACTGGCAGCTCTTTACTCACAATTTAAAAATAACACATTTTTAAAAATTTTTAATTGACACACAGTGATTATGAATATTTCCAGGATGCAGTGTGACATTTCAATGCATGTATACAATGTGTGATGAGCTGATCCATGGAATTGGCATCCATCTACAACCTTGGATATTTATTGTTTTACTTGTTGTCAACCACATTACCCTACTATGCTATTGCACTTGTATTAACCGTCATCCTCTCTCCAGCCCCATCCCCCACACCCTTCCAGACTCTGGGACCACTATTCTGCTCTGTGGGTCTATGAGATCAACTTTCTGGCTTCCACAAACAAGAAACATGCAGTTGTCTTTCTGTGTCACGCCCTTCTTTGTCCAGGAGTCTACCCTGTTCCCCTCCTGCCCAGCCTAACTAGAGAGGATGGCAGAGGGGCTGGGGAGGTAGGATTAAAGCTTGTTGTGGGTGGGCATTTGGTGCAGGGATTAAGATAACCCTTTGGAAGCCTGCATTCCATAACAGAGGGCCTGGGTTCAAATCCCAGCTCATCTTCCAGTTCCATCTTCCTGCTCATGTGCACCCTGGGAGTGACAGGCAATGGCTCAAGTACTTGGGTATCTGCCACCCATGTAGGAGACCCAGATTGAGTTCCTGGCCCCCGGCTTCAGCATCACCCAGTCCCGGATGCTGTGGGAGTGAACCAGTGGGTGAGAGGTTGCTCTGTCAGTCTCTGCTTTTCACATAAAAAAAAGAAGAAGAAGAAGAAGAAGAAGAAGAAACTGTGCCATCTGCCTCTCTGTAAAGGTCCAATCATTTCTAGTTAGTTCTCTGGTTGACCTTAGGAAATAAGAACAATGTCAATTCAGGGTCACAGCCCTTACTCAATTCCAAAATCCAAAAGGTCTTGCAAACAAAAGAAAATTTTCATAATAACTGATTTTGCTACAAAACATGAAATGAGCTGTGGCAGCCTGCTGGTGGCCTTCGCTGACCTGGGTCACACACAGGGGATCAATATTCACTTCTCTGCAGAGATGTTTGCTTGATGACAGGGCGGGGACCAAGGGCCCCCTGGCTGTCTGTGCTCTGTGCTCTAAGGTATGTATTTCTGTACGGTATTTCCTTTTAAAAAGGTTAAGCTGTCACTTGTGACACCCAAATTGTGACACCTATTGCAGCTGAGGGAAAAACGTAGCCCAGGAAAGAGGCCCGTGGGAAGTCAGAGAATTTGTTCAGTTCAGGTCCTGCGCTTGCGGGGGGCGGGGGGGCTTCAGCCCCAGGCGCCTGATGGATTCTGCCTTTGCATGTCCTGGTGGGACTTGTGGGACTCTGGATGACTGATAGGAGGGGCCTTCAAAAAGTGCGTGGAAAATGCACATCACGAAGACACTATGCGTGGATTTCAAAATGTTTCTGCACCAAAATAAACATTTTAAAATATTGATTTTGGAGGCTGATGCTGTAGCGTAGTGGGTTAAGCTGCTGCCTTCAGTGTCAGCATCCCATATGGGTGCCGGTTCGAGTCCTGGCTGCTCCATTTCCGATCCAGCTCTCTGCTATGGCCTGGGATAGCAATAGAAGATGGCCCAAGTCCCTTGGGCCCCTGCACCCATGTGGGAGGCCCAGAAGAAGCTCTTGGCTCCTGGCTTCAGACTGGCCCAGCTCCAGCCGTTGAGGCCATCTGGGGAGTGAATCAGCGATGGAAGACTTCTCTCTCTGTAACTCTTTCAAATAAATAAATAAATCTTTAAAAATATTTATTTTTCCATATATTTGAAAGGCAGAGCTGAGGTTGGGGGAGCAATGGCTTCTGTCTGCTGGTTCACTCCCTAAATGCCTGCAACAGCCAGGGTTGGGCCAGGCCAAAGCCAGGAAGCCAGAACTCCATCTGGGTCTCCCACATGGGTGGCTGGGGCCTAAGCACTTGAGCCATCATTTGCTACCCTCCCGGGATGCCTTAGCTGGAAGCTGGATCAGAAGCGAAGTGGGTGGGACTTGATATGGGATGCAGGTATCCCAAGAGGTGGCTCAACCTGCGGTGCCACCGCACTTGCCCTAAACCTGTCTTATTCCATACTCCACGAACTTTTCTGAAGTCCTCTTGTATGTCTTAAGATGGAAATTAATCATTTTGGGCCACATCCTAAAGACATTTCTAACATCAACCTGAGGAAATAAAGATGGCCCATTTTCTATCCTCCACCCAAATCTACGTGATGTCTCCCACCCCCCTCGGCGTGGGAGAGCGGATCCCACGTGTCAGATGCAGACCATTGCTGCGGGTGGCTTGCTCAGAGCAGATGAACCAATGCTCTTAGAAGTTAAGCTGCCGCCTGCGACACTGGTATCTCGTATAGGCACCGGTTCGAGTCCCAGCTGCTCCACTTCCCATCCAGCTCCCGCTAATGCACCTGGGAAAGCAGTGGAAGACATCCCAAGTGCTCGGGCTCCTGTACCCACATGGGACATCCAGAAGAAGCTTTTGGCTCCTGGCTTTGGACGGGCACAGATCTGGCCATCATGGCCACTTGGAGAGTGAACCAGAGGATAGAAGACTCTCTTTCTGTATAAATTTTGCCTTTCAAAATAAATAGATCTCGAAATACCACTAATAATAGCCGGCACCGCGGCTCAATAGGCTAATCCTCCACCTAGCGGCGCCGGCACACCGGGTTCTAGTCCCGGTCGGGGCATTGGATTCTTTCCCGGTTGCCCCTCTTCCAGGCCAGCTCTCTGCTGTGGTCTGGGAAGGCAGTGGAGGATGGCCCAAGTGCTTGGGCCCTGCACCCCATGGGAGACCAGGAGAAGCAGCTGGCTCCTGGCTTCGGATCAGCGTGGTGCGCCGGCCGCAGTGTGCCAGCCGTGGCGGCCATTGGAGGGTGAACCAACGGGAAAAGGAAGACCTTTCTCTCTGCTTTCTCTCTCACTATCCACTCTGCCTATCAAAAAAAAAAAAAATACCACTAATAAAAAAATAAGCCTGCTGGCTAGGGAGCTGTTTCTTAGAATCTAAGCAATTAACTGCAAAGAAAAATCAATGTTGCTTTGACCTAGCAATTCCCATTTCTCAGAGTCTTGACAATGACAGAAACATTTGCAGCTGGGCAGAAAATACATGTATATGGCTGTTCCGTGCAGTCCTGCTTGGGAAGTCAAAACCTGGGGAATGATATCCATGTCTGTCAGTAGACAAAGGGGGATTTAGGTTGCACCTCCTTCACAGAACAGAGCCCGCTGCTCCTGGTTAAAGATGTGCAAGATCTGCATGAACCCTCATGGCCACAGATCACTGGGAAAGCTGTGTGAAGAGCAGGCTGCAGATTCCATTTCTGCTAAAAACAAACGAACAAAAAACCCCATCTACTGGCTGGGGCTGTGGTGCCACTGCCTGCAACTCTGGTGGCATCCCACGGGAGTGCCGGTTTGAATCCTGGCTGCTCTACTTCCAGTCCAGCTCCCTAATGCACCTGCGAAATCAAGAGAAGATGGCCCAAGTACTTGGACCCCTGCCAGCCATGTGGGAGACCTGGATGGAGGGCCTGGGTCCTGGCTTTGGCTTGGCCCCGCCCCAGCTGTTGGGGACACTTGGGAAGTAAACCAGGGCACAGAGGCTCTTTCTCTGTCATGTCATGCCACCTTTCAAATATATAAATAAATTGAAAAAAAAAAAAGTCTATCTGTATAAAAGAAACAAGAAAGATTTGGAAAGACACCCCATAGGGCTGAAAAGGAGTTTTCTCTTAGAAAGGAATTTTGGGGTGGTTGAGGAGAGAAAAGGCTTTTCTACATGGTGGATTTTTAGAAAAAAAAATCTCCATAAGAATGCACTGACTTCACTTAGGACTTGAGCAGCTCTGTTTTAAAGAAAGATAAATAATTCATGAGACATGTGTTAAGCCTATGGTTTTCAAACAAATCCTGGGAGTTACAGATATTTTAGAGTTGACTGGGTGCTGTGGCGGGGATGGGATCCAGTGGGAGGGACCCCCAAAACCTCATACATTGCTGGAGTTTCCATTAAAAATAATAGATTTCTGTTGCTTAAAGATATAAATTTTGTAAGCCACTCTTTCAAAGGAAACTACAGTTTTAAATTCATTCCAACCTACAACACTGAATCAATCGGAGTTGTGGACGTGTCGACAGATGCAGGATTTATGTGCTTGGCCGTATTCGGGGGTGGAGTACACGGGCCCCGCCGAGAGGAGATGCTTGTGGGGGGTGCTGGGGGATGGGTGACAGAGGTCTCCAGGAGGAAGGGGCTGCTTACGGCTTAGGATTTTGGAAGGTGAAGAAGAGAGCGTTGCCCTGGGGGTGGGGCTGTGAGTGGAGGCTGGGGTCCATGTCACAGTGTCAGCACTGTGGATGGGCAGCTCACACCTTTAACGCAGCCTTGATGTCCCAGCGCAGGTTCCTCAAGGCAGAGATGTTCCCTGGTTTTGCTGTGGTCCCCTTCATATAGACAAACTGACTGCTTAAAGAACCAGTGTTGGCCGGTGTCGCGGCTCACTTGGCTAATCTTCCGCCTGAGGCGCCGGCACCCTAGGTTCTAGTCCCGGTCAGGGCGCCGGATTCTGTCCCAGTTGCCCCTCTTCCAGTCCAGCTCTCTGCTGTGGCCCAGGAGTGCAGTGGAGGATGGCTCAAGTGCTTGGGCCCTGCACCTGCATGGGAGACCAGGAGAAGCACCTGGCTCCTGGCTTCGCATCGGCGCAGTGTGCTGGCCATAGTGGCCATTTGGGGAGTGAACCAATGGAAGGAAGACCTTTCTCTCTGTTTCTCTCTCTCTCTGTCTAACTCTGCCTGTCCAAAAACAAACAAACAAACAAACAAAAACAAGAACCAGTGTCATTGCATGTCCATTCCTGTTGGGGTTTGTGTGCACAATGTGGTTCCTGTAACTGTGGCCTCAAAGCTTTCCCATGAGCCGTGCCCTCTGATGCAGTCGCTCCTCTCACACTTTTCTGGGTCCCAGACAATGCGTGCTGGACCCAGCTGCACCAGGGACTTGAATACCAAGTCCTCCTTTGGGTCCAAGGGGAGAAATAGTCACTCAAATACGAGGGGACTTCAGAAAGCTTGTGGGGAAATGGAACTGAAAATAACTTGCTTTGGTGTAAATTTTTTTGAGACCTATGCACTGCATTTTCATAATACACATTTTTCATGAATCTTTTAAAGATCTCTCATAGGCATGGATTTCAGGATTTTTTGGGGGTAACAAAATAAAGGTTATCTTTTAATTGCATTTTCCATGAACTTTTTTTTTTTTTTTTTTTTTTTTTTTTTTTTTTTGACAGGCAGAGTGGACAGTGAGAGAGAGAAACAGAGAGAAAGGTCTTCCTTTGCCGTTGGTTCACCCTCCAATGGCCGCCATGGCCAGTGCACCGCGCTGATCCGATGGCAGGAGCCAGCTGCTTCTCCTGGTCTCCCATGGGGTGCAGGGCCCAAGCACTTGGGCCATCCTCCACTGCACTCCCTGGCCACAGCAGAGAGCTGGCCTGGAAGAGGGGCAACCGGGAAAGAATCCGGCGCCCTGGCCGGGACTAGAACCCGGTGTGCTGGCGCCGCTAGGTGGAGGATTAGCCTATTGAGCCGTGGCGCTGGCCTTCTATGAACTTTTAAAAATTTATCTTAAAATTTTGTGTGTGTGTTTTTTTTTTTAAATAAGATGTTTTATTTTTAATCTACTTCAAAGGCAGAGCAGGAGAGGGAGAGGGAGAGAGGGAGAAGGAGGTAGGGGGAGAGAGAGCTTCAGCTGGTAACAAGTAAGTCAGCCAGGCTGAAGCCAAGAGGCCAGAATACCATCTGGGTCTCCCACATGGGTCATGGGGGCCCAAGCACCTGAACCATGCACCACTGCCTGCTTCCCAGAGGGCATTAGCAAGCAGCTGGATTGCAAGTGGAGGCACTGGGACTCCAACTGGCACTCCGATGTGGGATGCAGATTTCTCAAGTGGTGGCTTAACCCTCTGCACCACAACGCCCTATGTTTAAATTCTGAATGACCGTTTAAGACTTGCACATTCTTAAGGGGTAGAAAGCAGCTTTTCAACACATATACACAGCTTCAACCACCCATGCCAGGCCTCTACATTGCATTATCTGTGCTTTGTGTTGGGAGCCTACCAGCTCCCCTGCTCCTATTCTCAACCAGAACATTCTACATCTCCATGAGCCATAGTCACCCCCAGTGAACCACAGAACCTTGACGTCTGCCCCACTGTGCTTGGGCGCCTGTTACCCAACCTCCTCTCTTCCCCTTCCCTCCATGGCTTTTTTTTTTTTTTTTTATATCCTCTTGTATTAAAACCCCAAACAGACCCAAAATACCCCCAAACAACTTGAGAGGAAGGAGAAAATCAGTGCCACGAGAAAGGGAAGAATAAAAGGGAGAGAGAGGAAGAGGAAACAAAGAAGAGTGAGCAAAGAGCTGTCTTGGGGAAGACTCAGCCCAAGAAGAGAGCCAGAGAGATGTGTGGCTGGGGGTCCAGCACGCCACAGCTGGCCAGTGCCCGTGGCCTAAGCACTCTCCCCACCTCTGATCCACTTCGGGCTACTATCAGGAAGTCCCTGAATGAGGAGCTGACGAGAGCCAGGGGAACAAGACACATGATTGGCTGTCACATGTGGGTGCACCGCCTCCAGCTCAGGAGACACACATGATTGGCAGCCATGTGTGTTGGATGTGCTGCCTCCAGCTCACCCTGTTTGGATCCCACAGAGCACACGGAAGGACTCCTACGGCCGCCCACCCACCAAAAACAGCACAAGGAGGAAAAGCCCTAATAGAAGCCCCACCCCCACTGCCAGGCTGCTGCTGGCTTAGGGTGCAACTTACTTTGGGTTCCAGCAGGTGATCAGCGGCTTCATGGTGTGGTGGGTGTGGTCGATGGTCAGGGCCTCCAGTAGCCAGTGCAGGGCACAGAGCTGGCGGAAGAGGGGCTCACTGCAAGGACAGAAGAGGGAGCCCGGTAGCACCCGGTTAGAACTACGCTCTTCATGGGAATGCCACGGAGGTGGCCGCTGCATTGGCTCCTGGTCAGAGAGCGGCACCACGCCCCAGGCACGCGTATAGGTTTTGCACAGATCATCCCGTTAGACCTTTGCAGCGGACTCTGGAGGTGTTCATCAGACCCATTCTACAGATGGGCACCCTGAGGCTCAGAGGAGTTAAGGAAGCCATGCCAGGTCTGTGGGCCAGCAGGTGGCAGGGCTGGGATTCAAT
Source organism: Oryctolagus cuniculus (assembly GCF_051225735.1). Classification (NCBI taxonomy): domain Eukaryota; kingdom Metazoa; phylum Chordata; class Mammalia; order Lagomorpha; family Leporidae; genus Oryctolagus; species Oryctolagus cuniculus. Next base: position 19,621,825 of record NC_142887.1, on the reverse strand, counting down.
TCTGAGCCAGTTACGGGGAATAGGGTGGACAGGGACAATGTGGGGGTCTTTACTCAAGCAAATGAGAAGAGTGGAAGAAATTAGTATCCTATGGGTGTTACTCTAGTAAGACTGAATGTGCAAAAAGTCCAGAACACAGGGAAATGAATATATTAACTGCACCTTTTTAAAAAACAGGTCAGTGACTGGGCCATGCATTAAATCCTCGAGTCCTTTGCTTGAAAAGGCAGCTGAATGTTGAATAAAAACAGAGAGGGGCCAGTGCTATGGCACGGCAGGGTAAAGTCTGGGCTGCTCCACTTCTAATCCAGCTCTCTGCTATGGCCTGGGAAAGCAGTAGAAGATGGCCCAAGTCCTTAGGCCCCTGCACCCACGAGGGAAATGTGGAAGAAGCTCCTGGCTCCTGGCTCTGGCCTGGTCCAGCCTCAGTCGTTGTGGGCATTTGGGGAGTGAACCAGCAATTGAAGACCTCTCTCTCTCTGTAACTCTGCTGTTCAAGTAAGTAAATAATAAATCTTTGAAACACACACACACACACACACTCTCTCTCTCTCTCTCTCTCAAAAAAAAGAAAAAAATGTCTACCTGACATTTTCTGATTGTGCAGGCACCTTGCATTAGCTGTGTGCAAGAAGCCAGGCACTGGCTAGTGTAGTCTCTACACATGGCTTAATTCTCCCAGCAACCCCGAGGGGTACGAATCCTCATTTTAAAGACAGGGAAGCTGAGGCTCAGTGAGGCATGGTGGCTTTACTCAAGGTTATGCAGCTCAGGGGTCCAGGATGGGGTCTGAGTAGCCCACGGAGCAGTCGCAATGACCGTGGGAGGGGGTCCTGTTCCCACCTCTTCTAACAGAGCAGACACCTGAGGCTGGGAGAGGGGAAGTGAGTTACCCGAGGTTACACAGCAAGGATGTGTGTGACCAACACAGTGGTCAGGAGAGGGTTAAACAGCTGCCTGGAAGCAAGGTGGGGTCCTGGCCTGTCACCCTCCTTGTAACACTGTAACGGACAAGATATGAGATGCCTCCTGTATAACTGTGATCCAGGAGGAGGGGCGGGTAACAGTGACACTGTGTGGTGTAGCAGGTAAAGTTGCCGCCAGCAGTGCCTGGCTTCCCATATGGGTGCCAGTTTGAGTCCCAGCTGCTCTACTTCCTATCCAGCTCTCTGCTATGGCCTGGGAAGGCAGAAGATGGTCCAAGTCCATGGGCCCTTGCACCTGCATGGGAGATCCGGAAGAAGCTTCTGGCTCCTGGCTTTGAATCAGCTCAGCTCTGGCCATCTGGGGAGTGAACTACCGAATGGAAGATGTTTTTCTCTCTCTCTGTAACTCTGCCTTTCAAATAAATAAATAAAATCTTAAAAATCTTTGGAGGTATAGTCCAAAGACAAAAGCTGCCACAGTGAAAAAAACAAAGAAACCAACAAATATCTCCACAAATGCCAAATAATAAATGTACCAATTCAAGAAACAAGAATAAGGAACACAACATGACACCCCTAAAAGAATACAACACTTAAGTATTAGACTGTGATGATGAAGAGATTGAACAAATGTCAGAAATGGTATTAAAAAAAATGATCATAGGGTTACTTAGAAGTAATCAGAGGCAAATGCACAAACTAATGAAATCCGAACATGAAAGAAAATTTCTCCCACAAAATTAAGATCATAAAGAGAATTCAAAATGAAATCTTAGAAATGAAGAATTCAATCAAACAAATAAAAAATGCAGTGGAAAGCCTTAAGAACAGAATTGGAAAAGCAGAAGAAAGAACATCCGAATGAGAAGATAAATTGCAGGAACTACAAGGTCAGACCAAAAACAAGAAGAAATTAGACACTGCTGGGAATCTCCAGGATACTATTAAATGACCCAACATACTGGTTCTAGAATTTCCTGAAGGCGTGGAAAGAGAGAAAGGATTAGAAGGCCTTTATAGTGAAATAACAACAGAAAACTTCCCTAATTTGGAGAAAGAAAGGGGCACCCAAGTACAGGAAGCACACAGAACTCCTAATAGACAGGACCAGAAAAGATCTTCATCCGACACATTGTAGTCAAACTCTCCACAATCCACATAAAGAAAAGATTCTAAAATGAGCACTGGAGAATCGCCAGATGACTTTTAAAGGATCTCCAATTAGACTCATAGCAGATTTCTCATCAGAAACCCTACAGGCTAGAAGGGAATGGCCAGGTACATTCCAAGTCTTAGGAGAAAAAAACTGTCAACTCAGAATACTGTACCCTGCAAAGCTCTCAATTATGAATGAAAGTGAAATAAAGACCTTCCATAACAAACAGAAATTGAAAGAATTTTTCACCTCTCATCCAACCTTACAAAAAATCCTTAAGGATGTGCTGCACACAGAAACATAGTCATCACTATGAAAGAAAGTAAAGGCAGAAAAATCTCTCAGTAAAAGTACAAAGGAAATCTAAAGTAAAAATAGGAGTATTTATTGAAAAATGGCAGGGCCAAGTTGTTACTTATCAATAGTCACTTTGAATGTAAATGGCCTCAGCTCTCCAGTTAAAAGATACAGACTGGCTGAATAGATTAAAAAAAAAAAAAACCAACTATTTGCTTCCTACAAGAAATACATCTCACCAACAAAGATGCATGCAGACTGAAAGTGAAAGGATGGAAAAAGATACTCCATGCTAACAGAAACCAAAAAACAGCTGGTGTAGCCATCCTAGTATACAGGGATGGTTCAATATTCACAAATCAAATCAATCAATGTGATACATCACATTAACAAACTAAAGAACAAAAAATTATATGATTTTCTCAATAGATGCATGGAAGCATTTGATAAAATACAACCCCCTTTCTTGATGAAAACTCTAAGCAGAATGGGTATAGAAGGAACATTCCTCAATACAATCCAGGTAATCTATGACAAAACCAAGGCCAGAATCCTATCAAATGGGGAAAAGTTGGAAGCATTCCCACTGAGATCCAGTACCAGACAGGGATGCCCAGTATCACCAATGCTATTCAGTATAGTCCTGGAAGTTTTAGCCAGAGCCATTAGACAAGAAAAAGAAATCAAAGGGATTCAAATTGGGAAGGAATCCAATTCAATTTGAATTGGATTCCTATTTGAATATGACATGATTCCATATATATATAGGGGATCCAAAAGACTTTTGGAACTCTATAGAAGAGTTTGGTAAAGTAGCAGGTTATAAAATCAAGCCTTTGTATACACAGACAATGCCACAGCTGAGAAAGGACTCCTAAGATCAAGTCTACTCATAATAGCTACCAAAATAATCAAATACCTTGGAATAAATTTAACCAAGGGTGTCAAAGATCTCTATGATGAGAATTACAAAACATTAAAGAAAGAAAAGAAAAAAAGAAAAAGAAAAAATCGTCCATGTTCATGAACTGGAAGAATATCCAAATGCCCATATTTCTGAAAGCATTTTACAGATTAAACATGAAACCAATCAAAATACCAAGGACATTCTTCTGAAATATAGAAAAAATGATGCAGAAATTCATATGGAAACACAGGAGACCTTGAATAGCTAAAGCAATGTTACACAACAAAAACAAAGCTGGAGGCATCACAATACCAGATTTCAAGACATAATACAAGACAGTTATAATCAACACAGCATGATACTGATACAAAAACAGCTGGACAGACCAATGGAACTGAATAGAAATGCCAGAAGGGGTCGGCACTGTGGCATAGCGGGTAAAGCCACCGCCTGCTGTGCTGGCATCCCATATGGGTGCCAGTTCGAGTCCTGGCAGCTCCATTTCCAATCCCACTCTGCCATGGCCTTTGAAAGCAGTAAAAGATAGCCCAGTTGCTTGGGCCCCTGCACCTGTGTGGGAGACCCAGAAGAAGCTCCTGTCTATTGACTTTGGTTCGGTACACTTCCGGCTGCTGCAGCCATTTGGGGAATGAACTAGTGGATGGAAAACCTCTCTCTCTCTGCCTCTCCTTCTCTATGTAACTCTGACTTTCAAATAACTAAATAAATCTTAAAAAAACACCAGAAATCAATCCAAGCATCTACAACCAACTTATATTTGACAAAGGAGCTATAACCAATCCCAGGAGCAAGGAGAGCTCTTCAACAAATGGTGCTGGGGAAACTGCATTTTCACAGGCAGAAGTATGAAGCAGGACCCTCTATCTTACACCTTACACAAAAATCCACTCAAAATGGATTATAGACCTAAATCTATGACACAATACCATCAAATTATTAGAGAACATCGGGGAAACCCTGCAAGACATTGGCATGGGCAAAGAGTTCTTGGAAAAGCCCCCAGAGGCACAGGCAATCAAAGCCAAAATCAACAAATGGGATTGCATCAAATTGAGAAGCTTCTGTACTGCAAAAGAAACACTCAGCAAAGTGAAGATGCAACTGACAGAATGGGAGAGATCTGCAAACCATGCAACAGATAAAGGATAACCAGAACATATAAAGAGATCAAAAACAAGAATAAAACAAACTAACCAAGTTAAGAAATGAGCAAAGGACTTAAATATGCATTTTTCAAAATAGGAAATCCATTTGGCCAACAGGCACATGAAAAAATGCTCAGAATCACTAGCCTTCAGGGAAATGCAAATCAAAACCACAATGAGGTTTCAGACAGAAATCAACAAAAAACAAATGCTGGCGAGGATGCGGGGAAAATGGTACCCTAATCGACTGTTGGTGGGAATGTACACTGGTATGGCCGCTGTGGAAGACAGCATGGAGATACCTCAGAAATCTGAATATAGACCTACCATATGATCCAGCCATCCACTCCTGGGAATTTACCCAAGGGAAATGAAATCAGCATATGAAAGAGTTATCTGTACTGCCATGTTTATTGCAGCTCAATTCACACTAGCTAAGACATGGAATCAACCCAGATGCCCATCATCTGAAGACTGAATATGGGATATGTACACCATGGAATACTACACAGTGGTAAAAACAAAAACGAAATCTCGTCATTTGCAACAAAATGGCTGAATCTGGAAAACATCATACTTAGTGAAATAAGCCAGTCCTAAGGTGGCAAATACCATATGTTCTCCCTGACCTGTGATAACTAATAGAGGACCTAAATGGCAATCTGTAGAAGTGAAATTGATACTTTGAGAAGCAATGACTTGAACATCCCTTCTCTTGACTGTTGAGGAACAGGTTTTTTTTTTTTTTCCATACTATTTGTTGAACTCTTAACAGAGTTAAACATATGTGTATAAAGTCAATTGAACATAGGAAAAAAATTCCTCAAGTTCCTGAAACCATGGGCTTCCCCGCTGACCCCAGTCCCTTGGACTGTGGCTGTGTGGGGACAGAGTCTGGGCCTTCGGTTAAGGTGAAGCTTTGACAGAGCCCTAATCCAATTCTCCAGCGTCCTGATGAGACGTGGCCATGGGAAGAGATGCCAGGGCTGCCCACACAGAGAGGCCACGTGGGGACCCAGGGGCCAGTCGGCTGTCTGAAGCCTGGGGGGTGTTGGGGAGGCCACACAAGGGGCCTGCCCTGACCTCGGACTGCCTGAATCCCAAATGCGACACACAAACTTCTATATCTAAGCCTTCTGGTGTTTGTGATGGTAAGTACAGCCCATGCACACACACACACACACACTGTTAGTAACACACCACCACCTTCTCACACACACATTGTCATGTATGCATACGCTGTGACTCATACACACTCATTCATATCTCAGTCACGCTCACACACCATCACACACACACATTGTCATGTATGCATACACTATGACTCACAGACTCATGACACACACACATGCCACACACTCACACACCATCACACATTGTCACATATGCATATACTGTGACTCACATACACATGCATGATTCACACACATGCCACATGCTCACACACCATCACACACACATTGTCATGTATGCATACACTATGACTCGCATGCTCATACATGACTCACACACATACACGCCACACGCTCACACACCATCACACATTGTCACGTGTGCATACACTATGACTCACATACTCATACATGACTTACACACACACATGCCACACGCTCACACACCACCACACACATTGTCATGTATGCATACACTATGACTCACATACTCATACATGATTCACACACATGCCACACGCTCACACACCATCACACATTGTCACATATGCATATACTGTGTCTCACATACTCATACATGATTCACACACATGCCACACGCTCATGCACCATCACACACATTGACATGTATGCATACACTGTGACTCACACTCATGTCTCAGTCACATGCTCACACACCATCATTGTCACATGTGCATACACCATGACTCACATACATGTCACTCACTCTCACACCATGACCTAACAGTGTCACACACAAAAACTCACAGCCACACACACAATCACAAACTCACACACATGCACACTGACACACATGGGTCCCCCGTCCACCTCTCCAATCTGCAATCTTCCCACTTGTTGCTCATGCTCCCACCTGCAGTTCGGCAAGATGCCCCTCAGTTACTCCAGCTCATCGCCTTCGTCTTTGGCACCACCTGCCTTCAAATCCCAGCTCTGCCATTTACTGGCCGTGTGGCCTTGGCCAAGTCACTTCCCTTCCCCAGGCCTCAGTTTTCTCATCTGTAAAATGGCAGCAATGGTAGCATCTCCCTCACAGGCTCAGAGTGAGGTTTAAAGCTTAGCATTGCTCTCTGCTCCTGATACGCATCCCTCAACCCCTTGCCCCTCAGCGATCGGACTTCCGTGCAAACATCACCTCCACCAGGAAGCCCTGTGTGATTGCCCTAAGTCCAGATTAGGCTCCCTCCATGGGGGTTTCTAAAGCATCCTTACAACGTGACCCCTCGACCCCTCACCTTGGGTCCCTGTTCTGTAAGAACTACCCATTTGCTTGTCCCTCCAGTCTGTGAGGCTGCAAGCTACAGCATGTTGTTCACTGTGGGACACACTGCAGGACCCAACACATCTCTGGTTAATAGATGGAAGATGTGTAAGACAACGGGAATGCAGGAGTTCCCATCTGACATTTTCCTGAGCTGATAGCTCAGGCACAGTTCTCATCCGAGGACACAGAGCCACGGGGGTGTGAAGGGTAGTAACAACAACATAATAATAATAGCAGTAGTAGCAAATTCTTCTCGAGGAGTGCTTACTGTGCACCTGCTAGGATTTGGATGTGGTCCGAGTGTGTTCCCGAAGGTTCCTGTGCTGGAAGCTTTGTCCCGGGAGTAGTGGGTCTTTAAGAGGCGGGGCCTAGCGGAAGGTGGTGCAGTCATGGGGGCTCCATTCTTGGAATTGACAAAAGCTCATTTCTGGGAGTAGATTAGCTCCCACAGAAAGAGCGAGCCTGGGCCAGACAAAGCTCTCTTCTTCATGACACCCCCTCCCACACACACGCACGCATGCCGTGTGTTATGTAATAGCCATGGAAAACAGGCCAACACAGGGCCGGAAACCGCAGTGAGTGCTTAACATCTGTGACCTACTTCCATCCTCATCAAACCCTGGGAGGAGGTTCTGCAGATGAGGAACCAGAGGCAGAGAGGCCAGGTAACCTGTCCAGGGCCGCACAAGTCGGCAGATGGCTGAGCTGGGATCCGAGCCCAGAATCTGTGCTCTTAACCACGTCGCGTAGTCTCTGGCCGAACGTTGGAGGCCTCCTGCTTCGGCAGGATGGGGCTTCGTCCCGTGGGCCTGGACCTCTTTCTTGGCCTCAGACCCGGTGATCTAACCGATGGGGAAACAGGCCAAAGAGGAAACCGTCCCCGGAAGCGCGCTTTGATGGGAATCGGCTCTTTCTCACGAGGAGCCCGTGTCAGGACTTTTACCAAGTTACAAAGAAAGCATTTCCTTTCTTGGAGGCCGGGTGTAGCAGGCAGAAAAACAGAACAGGGAGGCTCCTGAGAGCCCTGAACTCGGGAGTCTGGGTGGACACCCGCGGTCACGCAGCTGCACAGCCCGCTCTGTGGACACGCCTGCCTGCTGCGCCCACCCGAGGGGCAGTGGGCGGAGGCGTTCCTGGAAGGAGACAGCACTTCTCCTTTTGCTAAGGGAAGTCAGAGAACATTTGCAAGGTCGTTTCCAGCCCCCCAAGCTGCTGGCCAAGGGCAACCCTGGATGGGGTGAGGGTGGGGGTGGGGGTTGCAGACACTGCTTTTGTCCACACTCACAAAAGGCTGTGTGTGTTGGGGGAAGACGGCGAACAGCTCAACGTGGGGTCTCCCCCTGGATGGACTGGTGCCCACACTAGAACTCTTAGCCAGCATGGGACCTGAGCCACTGGGGCTGAGGGAGGGCGAGTGGGCTCCTAGCTGGCAGTGACCACGGACCTGAGAGCTGACCCAGCAGGAGACTGATGAGACAGCGCCTGTTCCCCGGGGCCGCCTGCTGTACACACTTTTCATTGTGACTTTGCCCCTTTTCCCCTGCAGGAGGGGAAGCCCCTTCTCCAGCCCTGGCTCCGGGGCTTGCTGAGTCAGCAGTGTGCGGGAAGGCCACCGCGTCCTTCCTAGCTCAAGCGTCAACAGGCTCTGGGAGGCGCCTATTCTTGCAGTGGTCACTCACTGCCATGGGAACGGGCCTGGGCTGGCCTGCTTGATGTCAGAGCCGCCCTGTTATCCTAGTCACCACCGGTCACTCAGCCAACCAAGCAAGCAACCACTCACTCGTGGGTGAGCCCATCCTGGGACAGCCAACCTCCAGCGCACCCATCAGTTGGGCGCCCACACCTAATAGACCCATTCAGGATCACGGAGCTGGCCCGACCAGCCAACCTGTAGATTTGCAGATGATGCTATGTGGCTGTTCTGAGCCGCCCCAGGTTGAGGGGACCTGTGACACAGCCATCGGCTCCTGACCAGCCATCCAATGCAACCCAAGCTTTCCAACAGCGTGGGTTTTTGTAAATAACCGTTTAGTGGAACACAGGGCATACAAACCCTCACGGTAGAGCCCAGGCTATAACGGCAAACTTAAGTAGACGCAAAGGGAGTGCATCTGGTCTGCAAAGCTTAGAAGACTTCCTGCATGGCCCTTGAAGGCAAAGTTTGCTAAGCCTGGGTCTAGGGCATGACAAACAATACCAGCACCCACTGTGGTGATGATGATGATGACGATGACGCCTCCAACAAGCCTGATAGAGCAGTCAAAGGTCAGGACTTCCGCCTCCTCCCAGGGCAGGGAAGGGAGATGGACAAGAAGCCGTCTGCACTCACTGCAGAGCTGACCTAGGCCTCAGTGTGCTCAGCCAGGTGAACAGGGGAGGCTCAGGAGTGTGCATTTCCCCAGGTGTCTGCTCCTCCCACCCCAGACGATCTGAACGCCAGCGAGCGAGCCCTGGTTTCCGAGGGCGTGTCCACGACGGGGCTGGGCAGCACTGTGTGCTTCCAGGGGACGTTATAAGAAATGCAAAGCCTATATTTTTTTTTGATAGGCAGAGTTAGACAGTGAGAGAGACAGAGAGAAAGATCTTCCTTTTGTTGGTTTACCCCCTAAAAGCTGCTACGGCTGGTGTGCTGATCCGAAGGCAGGAGCCAGGTGCTTCTCCTGGTCTCCCATGGGGTGCAGGGCCCAAGCACTTGGGCCATCCTCCACTGCACTCCTGGACCATAGCAGAGAGCTGGCCTGGAAGAGGGGCAACAGGGACAGAATCCAGCGCCCCAACTGGGACTAGAACCTGGTGTGCTGGCACCGCGAGGTGGAAGATTAGCCTATTGAGCTGTGGTGCCGGCCAAAGCCTATTTTTTAAACAAATCATTTGAGATGGAGAGAGAGGAGAAAAATGGACATACAGAAACCATCCGCTGGTTCACTCCTCAGATGCCTGCGACAGCCAAGGAGGGCAAAGCCAGGAGCCAGGAACTCCATCCAGGTCTCCCAAGAGAGTGGCAGGAACCCAACTACTTGAGCCATCACCACTCACACTCCTGGAGTCTGCCTTAGCAGGACAGGGGACCTGGGAGCTGAGAGCTGGGAGCTGGAACTGGGTACTGAACACAGGCACTGCTACGTGGGAATTGTGGAGAGCAACCAATACTAGACTAAATTACTGGAACTGCTAAGACTAATTCTATGCATCTGATCTCCCATCATATGGCACTGAGAAAGAGTAAACAACTTCTACACAGCTGCCTCACCAATTCGACTAACAAGCTGCAGGAGCTGATCCTGCTCCTGATTGGAGGAGAGCAGCGTGCTCGGCGTGTGGGCAGCAGAGTTGGGATTGGTGGAAGAGGACTATAAAGGAGGAGAGAGACAACATGCACCAGGAACATCTGAGGAACATCTGAGCAACCCCTGAGAGAGCCGGCTGGTGGTGTGCCACTCCCCCACGGAGGTGGGGGGAAACAGCAGCAAACCCGGGAAGGGCCGGGGAAAGAGAACAGCGCAGGGTCTGGTGTCGTTCCTCCGCGAGTGGGGGAGCGACATAATGGTGCGTGACTCGGATATGAAACCTAGGAGGGAAGAAGTGGGAAAATACTGGAGAGAGACTAGGCAGAGCCTAGGGAAAAGCCGGATGGAAAAAGTGCCGGAAGAAGCTAGCGAAAGCCTAGGCATAGACTCGGATACGGACTGCGGGGAGAAGCTAGGAGAAATCTAAGATTGAAAGCGAAAGTAAGCTAGAAGAAACTTAGAGTCGGATATGGACTGCGGGGAGAAGCTAGGAGAAATGAAAGAGAAATATTGCTGGAAGAAAGCTAGGAAAAGTACCGGGGAGAGAAAAATATAAGCTAGGGAAAGTGAAGCCACGGGGGTAGGCCGAAGCGGAGACGTAAGCTAGGTTGGGATTCGTCAGATTAGCCCGGGGAACAAAGACCGAAGCTAAACTATAATGGAAACGTAAGCTAGGCCATGATTCACGGAAGCTGCCGCGCGCAGAGAGAGTGCACGGGTCGCGAGTGGAGAGCGTGGGGCGCAAGCAGATAAGAGAAGTGTGGGGTGAGTGCAGAGGCCGCGGAGGCCACGGAGACCACGGAGCGTGCGCGGAGCTGGGAAGCCACACAGATAGGAGGGAGATAGAAGTAAAATAAGAGAAATAGGAATGCCCGGAGGTAGAGAGAAATAGAGAAATAAAAAGGGCCTCCCCACAACATGGCGATGAGAGGGCTTGGATTCAGTCTGCCTGATTAGTAAGGCGATAAGCACCTGTGGGCAGCTCTAGCAGAGCAGAGTATGTGCCGCAGGACACTGAACACAGGCACGCATCAGCACCTAAAAGCCTCCCCACAACATGGCGATGAGAGGACCCAGATTTGGTTTGCCTGATTGGTAGGGTGATAAGCACCTGTGGGCAACTCTAACTGAGCAGAGTATGTGCCGCGGGGCACCGAAGACAGGCACGTATCAACGCCAAAGAATAAAAAGAAAGGGGGAATTGTGGAGAGCAACTGAGACTAGACTAAATTACTGGAACTGCTAAGACTAATTCTATGCATCTGATCTCCCATCATATGGCGCTGAGAAAGAGTAAACAACTTCTACACAGCTGCCTCACCAATTCAACTAACAAGCTGCAGGAGCTGATCCTGCTCCTGATTGGAGGAGAGCAGCGTGCTCAGCACGTGGGGAGAGAACGCCAGCAGAGTTGGGATTGGTGGAAGAGGACTATAAAGGAGGAGAAAGACAACATGCACCGGGAACATCTGAGCAACCCCTGAGAGAGCCGGCCAGCGGTGTGCCGCTCCTCTGCAGAAGCGGGGAAAGCGGCAGGGGTGCTGCCCCTCTGCGGAGGTGGGGGGTGGGGAACGGCAGCAAACCCGGGAAGGGCCGGGGAAAGAGAACAGCACAGGGTCCGGTGTCGTTCCTCCACGAGTGGGGGAGCGACAGGAATTATTCTCAAAAGAACGCATTGCCTTAAAGCTATACGAGCAATGTGGGCGCTCCATATGGGGGTAAGGGCAGTGCGTACTTCTGCTCCCAGGGCATCTGTGGTCCTGTCCACAGCTAACACAGCTGCTAGCACAGCTGGGTCCAAGCGGCTGGGCTGGTGGCATGGAACGGTAGAGGCCATGGGTGTTGCTAAACATCCACAATACACAGGGTAACCCTCCGTGGGAAAGAACTGCTGATCCTGAGCTTGACCAGCTCTGCCCTAGAGTCCAAAGCCTGTATCTCCGTGCCCAAAATCTGTCAGTTGCAAAGCGCCAACTAGCACGAAAGCAACACGGGACTTGGCATTCTTTGGAATAGACACAAGGGGAGCAGGATGCCATGGGGTGAGAAGACAAGTGAGTGGTGATGGCGTGAGACCACGCATCAGTGAGCTCATGCTGTGGGCTGGAGACTCCAGGGACCTCACTGGGGAACAGCTCCTCGAGCAGGGGGAGGAAATCCTGCCCCCAGAACCGTGGCCAAGATGTTCTTGAACGCACTCAGCGAGGGCTGCAGACGGATCTTCCTAGGCTCTGCAAACCATCTGACATTAGAGCGTCTGGCTTGGTAGAGGATGGAATAACTCAATTCCAGCTGATTTGCCACTTAGCTCTGAGCCACTGTGTCCAGTTGTGGACACTGAATAGCTTTGCTGGCCCCAGGCTTCATGTCCCCTTTCGAGAGGAAGGAGGAGCAGCTCGGTGGCTCCCGACACGTTAGCTTGTGGAGTCTTTTCAGCTCGGCTGCAGTCCCGAGCCAGCCAGGCAAACGGTCGGGCGGGGAAGACTACTCACATGTGAGCCTCTGGCAGCCAGGAGGAGAGGATGCAGCTATGGACGGGGGTGAATGGGCGAAGTATAGCTCCGGTCCCCAGTTTCTTAAACTTCTCTTCGTGGGTGCTGAAGGCAAAGCAGAAACACAGACCCAGGGTGAATGACCGTGGCTGCTGCCAACACCTTCTTTTCTGGCCACAGCTTATTTGGTGGATCCTATGAGCACCTGCCAGGCAACGTGCCCAGCTGAGTGAGGAGGGTTCTCCATGCAGTTGGTGAAGACAGCATAGGAAAAACCCTGTAGCGTGTGTTCTGTGGGAGGGGTGAAGGGAGTAGACAAGATCAGCAGGTGGATCGTGGGGGACACCAGCACAGCACCCCAGGGGTTAGGCATGCTTTCTTAAAGAGCCAGATGAGAGTTCTTTTCGCCTGTGTAATAGAGACAGCGACTGAGCACCACATTTAAATGTTTTTCAATGACCACCATGAACCAAGTCATTTCAGTTATACAAAATGGTTTCTTTTTTGGTTTTTGTATGCCTGGATCATAGGGTGTATGTGTGTGTGGATAATTATATATATATATATTATATATGTTATCCAAGGCCATGTTTTAATTAGCCTACTGTGTGTGCCTACAACTGGATCAACTGATTATATATGTGTGTGTGTGAATATAAAGGTTTATTTGTTTGAAAGAGTTATAGAGAGAAAGAAAGCGAGATCTTCCATCTGCTGGTTTACTCCCCAAGTGGCTGCAACACTCAAGTTCAAGCTAGGAGCTTCATCTGGGTCTCCCATGCGGGTGGCCAGGACCCAGGCACCTGGGCCATCCTCCACTGCTCTCCCAGGCTATCAGCGGGGAGCTGAATAGGAAGTGGAGCAGCCAGGATATGAGCTGGTGCCCATATGTGCTGCCAGCGTCACAGGCAGCCGCTTTACTTGCCACGGCTCCAGTTCCTTACATGTTTAAGTTGAGAGATTTCACATAGAGCTGGAAAAGCTTCAAGGCTCTGGCCACCCTGGGCCCTGCGTTCCCACCAGTGGGGGTCGGCCAGAGCTGAGGACTGGCGCTCACTCGCCAGCTTGGCACAAGGCTCGACTTTCACGGGCTGCTCCCAGTCCACGTGTGCCTGGATCCTCACTCCCCTCCTCCGTAACCAACCCCAATCCCTGCCTGTTTCCTGGTGCCTTGTAGTCCCCGAGTCCCAGCCTAAGCACTTGCATGGGTGGAATCATTGACGACTTCCCTGGTTCACTCCTCCCCACCCATAGTGACTGAACATCTCCTCCTGGGGGCTGCAGATGTGGCAATGGCTGGGCCAGACCCTGCCTCTCCACGGTCAGTAGTGGGGGAGATGGCCAGCTCAAACACACAGGACCTGGGGGTGGGTGGGGGGAGTAGGTGCTCAGCGGGAGACCACATGGTGCACACACAGCCTTCTACAGGGAGTTTGGTCTACATCCATTTCCCCTTGGATCTTGGCTCTGTGACTGGCTGATGTGGTGGAATGTTCTAGAAGTGGCCCGAGGCAGGGCTCCAGGGACTGTCAGGGACTCCATGCTGTGAGGAAACTGGCAGCAGCCGGTGAAGGGGGCCCTCAGGGGGAGAGAGCCAAGTTCTCAGCAGGTGACCAGCTCCACTGTGCTAAGGGAGTGTGACTGGGATGGGGGGCTGGGCAAGCCAAGGGCTCGGTCCACCCAGGGCCTTGTACGCCCTGCTCAGGTTCTGCCTTACTCTGCAGAGGAATGGGACGCCATTAAGGGTGTACAGCTGGGAGCACGTTACAGTTCGCAGAGATCACTCTGGCATGGTGTGGGGGCGGCGAGCAGGGAGGGCCACAGGAGTGATGCAGGGACACAAGCGTTTTCCTTCCCCCTGGAATTTAAGGACAACCCTGGGGTCACAGACTTAACACAGAGCTGGGGTCAGGGTCCGGTGCCAATGTCCACTTTTTATTGACTCTATTCAAACCCACTGCAAAAAAAAAAAAAAAAAAAAAAAAAAAAGCAAATAAATACATCCCAGTGCTTTATCTTGCTGGCTCAACCTCAGCCTTGTCTCCCAGCGGTTTAGAATATGCAAGAGTTAACCCAGCTTTTACACTCCTTAATCTCGGGTTTTATGTCTTCTCTCAGCCACAATAATAAAACAAATTCTACCCGTGGCTTCCTTTTTTCACCTTTTCCGCTGAATCTGCAGCGGAGAAATGAGGTCACGGAGCCCAGGGGGAGAGACTGCTTGCAGGCAGGGACCTCTGGGGACACGCCCGGTTCTTTTTTCTCTCTACAGTTTGTCAGACTGAACACTTTTGTCTGAAAGAACTTACTCCTTGGTCTCAGATCCAAAGGAGAAAAAAAAAAAATCTCTTTTGCTCTTATAACGCAGAAGATCAAATACTCTGTTTTTACTTTAAAAAAAAAGATTTATAAATGAACACTTGTAGCTTTGATACTTTCGCGATTAGAATGACATCTGCAGAGGCACAGCTCTTGGTGGGGGACGCTTGCTGGCCTTCATGGACATGAATGTTTTTAGCCTTAAAATGAAGGCTTTTAGCTAATCGAGGCTTCAAGAGATCAAACTTAGTTTACTGCATGGTGAGAGCGAACAGCCGTGGAGCCTGACCTACAGCCTGGGCTCGGGGCTCAGCAGCCCTTCATTTAATCCTGTCACGCACCTGGGAATTTGGTGCCATTCATCTAGACGTACGGGGATTTGTCCAGAGCTACAAGGCCGCATGGGGGATGTCAGGACTCAAATCCAAGTCTTGATCGGCCACGGGGCTTGGCCTCAACAGTCTCCTGCTCCCTGCCAGCGTCCATCCCGGCCTCTGATGGCTACGTTGCAGGAACGGCCTCTGGTTTTATCTTAATGACCAGTCTTGTACAGCTCGTAGAACCTACCCAAGGAGAGCGCCAGCCCTGTCTACGAGAGGGGCGATCTCAGGCAGATTTAAACTTGTTAAGCTTTGAATAAAAGTCTCGCACGCGGGAACTCAGCTCGGCTTGGGGAGAGCTGGGTTCTAGGACCATGGATTAGAAGCTGCACTCAGGCGAGAGGGAGCATTCCTTCCACCTGAACCACTTAAAAGGCACGAGGGCTGCCAGCGCCGCGGCTCACTAGGCTAATCCTCCGCCTGCGGCGCCGGCACACCGGGTTCTAGTCCCGGTCGGGGCGCCGGATTCTGTCCCGGTTGCCCCTCTTCCAGGCCAGCTCTCTGCTGTGGCCCGGGAGTGCAGTGGAGGATGGCCCAAGTGCTTGGGCCCTGCACCCCATGGGACACCAGGAGAAGCACCTGGCTTCCTGCCAATGTGGGCCCTGGGAGGCAGCAGATGCTGTCACTGTGCCACACCTGCCTCGTGTCTCTGGCTCCTGGCTTTTGGCCCCTGCATAATTTGGGCTTTTGTGGGCATTTGGGCACTGAACCAGCAGACAGGAGATTCTCTCTCTCTCTCTCTCTCTCTCTCTCTCTCAAATAAACAGAAAATAATAACAAAAAGAAGTCACAACTCAAGAGGTTCTTTCCAGGTTTTGTCTTCACCTACAGAACTTGGGGGACGGGACAGAGAAGAGGGGGTCTCTCCCCTGGCTTCCAGGTCCACTTGCACAGGCAACCCGGCCATGGCCGTCCCACACACCAGCACTTAAACACACTTCACACCGGGACTGCCTCGGCAAACTTCAGGAAATACCGCGGACACGCGACACCGCCGAGAGCATGGAGTGCCTGGCCGGGGACGTGGCCTGGCCATCGCTGTTCTAACAAAACTCTGGGTGATTCTAGCGGGCAGCTGGGCTCGGGGCGGCTGCTCCATCATGGTCATGGCGACAAGGCAGCCACTTCTGCCGTGTGTTTCCTCCCTGCCTCCTGCAGCACCTCCCGTGCATCCGGGGGCGTACGTGACTCAGTCTGCACAAGCCAAGTGTCCCCGAATTTGGGTCACACTGCATGGCACAGTCCATGGAGTTCTGGCACCCCCGAGTTTCATACTCAGGGGTGCTTTGTAATGAACAACTCTGGGAGAAATGAGAGAACATCTCTAAGCCTCATTCCTAAATCCCTCAAATAGCGCTAACAAGCTCCTCTCTCACAGCAATGATTGGAAGTTTAGATGAGCAAATGTGCATAAAGCACTCAGCAAACTCTCATTAGCAGCACTACTTTGATTGTCATGGTTGCTATCTATCTTTAAAGAAATTTATCTTGTTTATTTGAAAGGTGGAGTTAGAGGGAGAGACAGAGGGAGAAGGATCTTCCACCTGCTGGTTCACTCCCCAAATGGCTGCAATGTCCGTGGCTGGGCCAGGCCAAAGTCAAGAACCTGGAACTCCACCTGGGTCTCCCCTATGGGTGGCAGGGGCCCAAGGACTTGGGCCATCATCTGCTTCTCTCCCAGGCGCATTAGCAGGGAGCTGGATGGGAAGTGGAGCAGCTGGGGCCTGAACTGCTGCTCTAGTGTGGAACACTGGAGTTCCAGTAGGGGCTTAACTCGCTGTACCAAAGGCCAGCCCTGGATGTTCTCATTACAGGTCAGATATCATTCATTGGAAGCGCTGGGGACCAGAGCGTTTCAGATTTGGGATTTTGGGGGGCTTTGAAATAGTTGCTTATACATAATGATATATCTTAGGGATGAGACTTAAGTCCAAACACAAAATTCATTTGGGGTTCATAGCTACTCTATAACATCATCTGGGGCTAATTTTCTAATTATTTTTATTGTGTTCCAGCCTATTGTATTGAGGTCAGGTGTGCAATTTCCCACTTGTGACGTCACGTGAGCACTCACAAAGTTTCAGATTTGGGAGTTTTTGGGATCTGTGGACTGGAGATGCTCAACCTGGATTATGATTAAATTATGATTACGGCCGGCGCCGCGGCTCACTAGGCTAATCCTCCACCTGCAGCGCTGGCACACCGGGCTCTAGTCCCAGTTGGGGCGCCGGATTCTGTCCCAGTTGCCCCTCTTCCAGGCCAGCTCTCTGCTGTGGCCAGGGAGTGCAGTGGAGGATGGCCCAAGTGCTTGGGTCCTGCACCTGGCTCCTGGTTTCAGATCAGAATGGTGCGCCGGCCACGGCGGCCATTGGAGGGTGAACCAACAGCAAAGGAAGACCTTTCTTTCTGTCTATCTCTCACTGTCCACTCTGCCTGTCAAAAAAAAAATTATGATTACGATTATTTGGGAGAACATTTCACAGCGGAGCAGTCTGTTGATGGAGTTCCCCAATCACAGGTCCTTTGCCAAAAGAGGCCTACTTGACTCAACACGCTGACACACACTGTTGGTGCACTTGCTTTGTGCAGACGCTGGCCTGGGCTTAGAACAGAGGCGTTGATGTGTGATCGGGCAAACTCGCCTACCAACGGACGTCATGGGTACAATGTGCCCAGGAGGGTACAATGTGTACAAATGTGCCCAGGAGACAGCTGGGGTGAAACCCAGGAAGTGTTTGCCAAGGGCAGCATCCAAGCTGGGTGTTTAACGATGAGAACTTTAGTGGGGGCAGGGGGAACGGGCAGCGCTGTGGCGTGGCAGGTAAAGCCGCTGCCTGCATCCCATATGGGCATCAGTTCAAGTCCAGGCTGCTCCACTTCAGATCCAGCTCCCTGCCAATGTACCTGGGTAGGCAGTGGAAGATGGACCTCTGCACCTACATGGGAGACTTGGATGAAGCTCCTGGCTTCCGCTTAGCCCAGGGCTGGCTGTTGCAGCCAGCTGGGGAGTAAACCAGCGGTTGGAAGATCTCTCTCTCTCTCTCTCTCTCTCTCTGTAACTCTTTCAATTAAAAAAAAAAAAAGAACTTTAGTTGGAAGAGAAAGAGAGAATGCAGGGAAGGGCATTTTATAGCCCAAGGAACAGCATGGGAGAAGTCTAGGAAGGTGAAAGTCAGAAGCTCAGGGACCAGCCCCTGAGCGCGGGGAGGAGGACAGACATTTCCAGGAGATTTTCTGATATCAGAGGTGAGGTTGGAGAGGAAGGCGTGGAGGCTGAGAAAGGGACCCCGCTCCAGGAGAGCGGCTGCCGCTCCCAGCCAGCCGGGCAGGGCTCTCTCCCCAGGGTCCTTCCCAGGGTGCTCGGCGCCACAGCCGCCCCACACACTTACACCAACAGGGAGTCCCCGTAGAGGATTTCTGAGACTTTTTTGGCGGGCTGGAACTTGTTTCTTTCTTCCTCTTGCAGTCTCTGAAGCTGCTGCTGCCTCTTCTTCATGGCCGTCTCCTCCCTCAGGATGGTAAAATACCCACGGCCTATCTTCACGGCCTGGATCAGGAAACTGGAGGCGGGTGGGGAGAGAGAGGGCGGGGGCGTTTAAAAGCAGCTAACAAAGGTGAGTTCTGCTAAGACGACGTCCCACCATCTTGGGAAGTGCCGCCACTGCGGGGCGGGAACCTTTCCCAAAGTCAGATGGACTTTGTTTAAGTTCTAGATCCACTTCCTTCTAACGGAGACCCTGGATGAGTCACTCGGCCCCTCTGCACCACCATCATCCCATCATCCTATCATCAGCAAATACTGAGGGGCACACGCTGCCTGCTAGCACCCTGAGAGTCAATGGGCACACCACACAGGATCAGACAACTCCTTGTGAGTTCTGTGTTGGGCACGTGTTCTGTGTCAAGTCCTGTTTGAGACACTGGGGTCAAACAGATAAACACATCCTCAAGGGAGTCATAGTCCTCCCTCTCGGTTACTTTTGTAGTAAAACATTGGTAAGAATTTTTTTGCTTGTCTTTTGCTTACGGATGACCTTATTCCAAAAAAGATTAGTGGAAAAGAGAGAGGGAGACAGAGAGACAGAGAGAGACACAGAGAGAGAGGTGGGAGACAGCAAAAACAAGAAAACATAATAAGATAGACAAGTATCAAAATCTGTGTTACCTGAGCTAGCACACAAATTTGGCCCTGAGCATCACTGGTGGCCAATGCAAAGAAGGAAATCTGACCCTCAGGTGATTCCTAATGGCCACAGGATGTTTTAAAAAGCTGCCGAGCTACCCCTGGTGCTGAGACTAGGAAGCACATTGTTCTCTTAGAGATCTGTACAGGGAGTTGGCCGTGCAGAGCCCCGTCTGCAACGCGCCCCGGATGCAGACGGAGTGATGGTTGCCTGCCTGTCTGAATTCTGCAGAAAGGGCGCGGGGGAGTTGACGTTGGGCCGTCTGGGGAAGCTGGCAAGCTGGCTTTGCAGTGGAATTTCAGCCTCTCTTCAGCTGAGAGCTCCAGTCACTACATCTGCCTGCTGGGTGCACGGGGCTGGGGAGGATCTGGGTCCCTGGGTCAGACACACAGGTCTATCCCGGGAACTCGGGTCCGTGGGCTGTTCACCCAGCGAGTCTGGAACTGCTCCCCCGGTACCACACAGGCCCACTGACGGATGCTTGATATTTTAGCAAATTCCCATTTAATGCCCTGTATGTCCCCTACGTCGTCTTCATCATTATTGCTGATTACCAGGCTATTTGTGCGAAGGGAGCTATTTGCAAGGAAGAGCAGTTTTTGCCTTTAAATCCACTCACCCAGGGCCTCCTGCTTCCTGCTTTGCACGTGGGGAACTCCCTGGGCTAACATCTCGGGGAATGATGGGGAGTAAGATAATTACTGCGCAGGCTGGCGGCGGGGAGGGGCAGATCACAAACTGGGAGTCTTCCTCCACCCAGTACAACTCCCTCTCAGCAGAGGTATGGGAGGGGTTGAGTTTCTTTTTAAAGGGACCTGTGTTCTCTGTATAGGAGTCTGCATGTGTGTCCATGAGTGACGGATGGGGGCTCAGTGCCGCCCGACGATTACCTGGTCGAGTTCAAAGTCAGGGGCACTGGGAGATGCGGGGCTCCTTGGGGCTGGAAGTCCAGGTGCCTTGGGACTCAAGGGGCACGTGTGCAGTGGTCTTTGTTAGGCTCTGGCACAGGTGTACAGGCCTTTCCCATTTTAATTTGAATTGACACAGAACAAGCATACACAGCCATGGGGTACAGTGTGACGTCTCTCTGCATGCACGTGCGGTACTGGGTGTCCATTAGGGTGCTGGCCATCTCCGCTGCCACAGTTGCTCCTCGTCTCTTTGTGCTGGGAACATTCAGAATCCTTTATCAGCTGCTCTGCAGTGGGCAGTTAGCTGTGGCCAACTGAAGTCGCCCCACGAGCACATTAGGAGTTATTCCTCCTCCGTGTTAGGCACCGATGGTCTCTCCAGCCCTACCCTCGCCAGCCTCTGCTGATCTTGGTTCTACTATCAACCTCTGTGGGACAGACTTATCTGCTTCCAGGGAGAAGTGAGAACATGCAGAAGTGGACTTATGGTGCCTGACGTAGCTCTGGGCCCCGCTCCAGGCTCCTTCGCGCTGTCAGACAGACTGGGATCCGCTCTGACCCACAGCGTCTTCTTCGTTTTCACACAGGCGAAAAGTTAGTCCCTGCCTCAAAGCGCTATTGGGAGGACTCACTGGGATGGTGGGCACCAAGAGCTTAGTAGAGTGTCCAGTGCACAGGTCTCAGTCACAGGGAGCTGCTGTTGGGACTGTCAGCTCTGGAATGAGTCACAGACGAGCAAACAGGGGGAAAAGGTTAAGTCAGTGTGGAAGGTCGTAACAGCTGGAAAGCGGCAAAGCAGGGACATCCCCATCCCCCACATTCAGGCATGGGAGCCATCGCCCAGTGCCCCTGACTTTGAACTTGACCAGGAGATTTCTTGGGTTGAGGGGATGTTAGTGCATGCGTGGGCTGAGCCTTCCCAGTTGGATCCGCGAGAACCATGCTCATCAAAGCTCACAGGACCCTGGAGGGTGACAGAGGCACAGAACCGATCTTTCTGCACCGAGCAACCCATGCCCTGAGCAGCCAACCGCTAAGGCAGCCCACGCGCACGTGAACATGAAAGAACTACAGACGGCAAACCACTGTGTCAGGGTGGGGGGCAGCTTGTTAGGACGCGTCTCGGTGACTAATACATCATCCATGGAGAAACGCACAGTTATGTATGAGTCATGAAGAAGCAAAAGGGACGCCAACAGAATGAAGGGCGAACACTGCATTCCAAGCCCAGAGCCGTGAACACGTTGGCGGTCAGAGGGCAACGTGCCTTTCTCAGCCATGATAGCATACATATTGAGAGAAATCGCGGTGCAGTCTGGAGTGTGATGTAATTAATACCTCCTCCTGAGAAGTCGCTAGTGGATCCGATTAAGCCTCTGAGCAACTTTCCGACAGGCTCGGGGAGCTCCAGGCCTTTCTGGGGGATTAGTTTTATCCACACAGCTGGCCTCCCAGACTTCTGACAACCATTCGTATTAGCCTTCAACTATAGCTTTGCATCTCCTCCTGAAGAGGAGTCCTCTAGTTGCCTGCTGCTCCGGCGTGGCCCAGCTGCATCAGAGCACCCGGGGACTTGTTAGAATCCCGGAATCTTGGGCCCTACCCCAGACTCCTTGAAGCTGAACCTGTATGTTGAACAGGATCCTGGATTGGTGATTCACATACGGACTGATGTGTACTGGTCTAGCCAGCTTTCCACACCTTGAAAAAAAAAAAAAAAAAACCCAAGCAGAAATCTTCCAACTGGCTTTATTTAGGAGCCTAGTCCCCTGGCTGCAAGTTGGAGATAAGAATTATGACACCTGCTAGCAATCAGTGACTCCGAGAGGCTTGTTAGGCGGATCTGTATGGCAGGAGGGCACCGGGCTTGCAACAAGTCTCCCATCCAGACTCCATCCCAGGGGTCCCAAGGGAACCCAGGGCTGGAGCTCACCGGAGACAGACAGTCCCAGCCCTGTGCTCAGGGGCCTTGCAAGCAGCCCGCTAGGTGTGGAGAGGAGCTCATGGCCAACCTTACTATTACGGGGTGTGGGGCGCATGGGATGAACTACAGCAAAGCACCCCACAAAACTTCATTAAAAACCAACAGCCCAGATGTACTTTGGGGAAAAAAAAACCCTCAGAACTTGTAATAGCATTATGGCTCTCCATCCAGCTGGGTTTCACTTTTTTTTGGTCTCTGCTTACGAGAAATATGGGACGATAAAAGCTGAGTGTGCTTGGACGGGGAAGGCAGCATGACACGAAGACAAACACTCCTGGCGAGCCCATTTCGGGGATGTCCTGCTCGTTCGCAGAAGGGAATTGCCTACATGGGAAATTTCCACTTAACAAATTTTACTGTCTTCAAATAATAGCAAAATAAACCGGCTTATTCCCAGCATGCGGAAGGCTGGCGGCTTGGCCAGCCCGTTTCAGCCCGGCTGCCTTGCACCCTGCTGTGTCAGCCCACCCAGATGTACGGATTCCAGAGGCAGGGTGGGGGGTGGGGGGGGGAGTGGAGAGATGAGCACAGCACGATGGGATGGAGGGAACTGAGTCGTCATCCTCAGATCCTCCAGGGTGGGCAAATTAATAACTCGCAGCCCCAGTTCAAACGCACCGAGCAAATATTTTGCATTTAAATTCCTGCATTAGAATGCCCTGTTTATACAATAACTTAATAAATCTAGCCTGGCTGCCAAACTGACAAGAAGGTGAGAATCATTCATTAAAATGCAAATGCGATTGAGATGAAATTTGGAATACATTTATTACAGTAATTGAACTTCAGTCAACAGTAGTCACAACACAGATTTCTGAACTGCCTCTCAGACAAAAGGACGTGTTGTATTATTTCCCACCCACCCCCGTCCCCCGAGTTAATATCTCTGTCAGCATGCAAATTAAAGCCATTTCCTGAGTGCTAATGATTTGCAATGGAGGATTTCACTCTTCTTTATAGGACAAGATTGCCAGAGATAAAGGTCAACTACATACACGAAAGATTGCACGGGTAGCATATTGTGTATACAGCAAATTGATGGCAAACATATTCTTAGTGCTTCCTGCAACCGCGTTCTTACTGCATCACAGCCCAGCGGTTGCTAACCGTGATGCCCAGCCATGGGGGGAGTTTGCCCAGTCAGGTGTCAGACTGATTTCTCTCCCTTCTGGGTGACTCAGCCCAAAGGGAAGGACTCTTTGAAGGGCTCCTGTGGGTCCTGAGATGAAACTTGACTCTGAATGGAGAGGAGGTTGCTTTGGCTGCTTCTCCTTCCCAACATCTGCACAGCATTTCCTAGCGAGATGCCTGTGGGCAAGCGGCGCCCACTGTCTGCGACCACTGTTTGAGCTGGAACAAAAGCATGAGGTAGAATGTTTCTTTGACCAAGGCGTGAAATTCAGAGATCACGCATAAAACAATTTGCTTCCCCTGTGAAATGGAGATACCACTTGTGGTTTCTTTACTCTCCTTCATTTCCAAACTGAGGGACCATGAAGCGATGTCGATTCTACTTGGTAAATGTCACCCCACCTTCTTCCCTAGCCCGGAACCATCGCTTGTTATTTCCTTTACTCTTGGTCTTTCTCCTTCCACCAGGTTCTTTCCGAAACGCAAACTTCATCACTCTGCTCCTCACGCCCCCCTCCTCCCACCCCAGTCCTCCACCTGCTTCCCAGTGTTCCCAGGAGGAAGTCCAGACTCCTCCTCTTCAGGGCAGCAGTGTGCTCTAGGATCTGGGCTCGGCCTCGAACCACTCGCCTAGCCACTGCTCTGCTCCTCTACCTCGGGAAGTCGCAGGTGCCTCGCTCTGTCCCTGCAGCACCATATCCACTCTGCTGATTTCTCGTCCTCCTTCAAGGGTTAGGAAAAGCTTCCCACTGTCAACTGTCTGTACTCCTCCCTCCTCCCATCCCCCAGCTCTGGGTTAAACCGAATGCACCCACAGCTCCCTATGTCTGCCCGCGTACTCCCCACTATCACCCTCATCACACTCTGCGGCTGCTGCCTATCTACCCGCCTGCCGTTCCTGCTAGACTGTCAGCTCCTTGAAGACAAAGCCTGGCCAAGAGCAGGCAGCTGGCACGCGTTGGGTTTCTTTTCCTTCCTCTCCCCTTCGTGCCCAATAGAAGAAATTTCCAGGTCCCAACAAAGACCCATTTCTTTTGCTTTCTCTGTAACAGGCCACATTATCTTGGGCATCAATATGGCTACATGAAAAACTCAACAAAATATATACTCCCCCCACCCCTGGCAGGTGCCCCTGAAGGTAGGTTACAGGGCTGATGAGGGCCCAGTGGAAGTGGTTGGGAGAAATTTCTAGGAAAAGTCTTTGAACGAAGTTGACAAAACTGGGTGGTGTAGGCCCTTTGGCACCTGTTCCCCGTCTTCCTTCTTTGTTTCCCGAACCCTGTGCTGATTGCCTACGGGACTGTGTGCAAAGCAGCCTTTTTTATGATCATGAGGAGTTCTTATGGATGGAAAAAAAAGCACTAAGGGTTGTGGATTAAAACGTGGAAGGACTCTGGGTGCTAGATTACCATGGAACTATCGTAGCAGTACCGGCCACCTCCCTTCCGAAGGCAAATCTTTATTTGAGGAAGGCGACTCTATCTCGTTTAAGCTGTGGTGACGCCAGGGCTCTGTCACTGTGTAGCAGAACACAGTTCCACGTGACAATCCTCAATCGGCCTCCCGGCCCCCTTGCCCAAGCTGTCAGGATTCACACATTGAAAACGCCATCATTCTTGGCTGAATCACGGGCCGTGGTGCTATAGCTTGACTGTGACTTGGCCCCCTAACTCATGCAGATGTTTGAGCCTCAAAGTCTCTTATTAACAGTCAATAGATTAACATTAATGGTTGATGGGATAAGGTTGGAGGCTTGGAACAGTTACGATGTCTGGGCAGTGAGTCTAGGGTTCTTAGGTCATTTGGGCATGCCCTTGGGAGGTAGTTCTTGCAAGAGGATTGCTTATATAAGCTGAGTTTGGCCCAGCTTCTCTCTCTCGCCCCGCCCCCGCATCTTAAAATCACCAGGTGATCCCCACCCCCCACGCACATGATCTACTATCTGGCACCCTCATCAGAGGCCAGACCAAATGGGGCTGTCCAATCTTGGACTGTGAGCCTATAAAACCATGGGTGAAAATCAACCTTTGCCTTTCGCAGTCAGCTCCTCTCAGGATTTTAGGCAAGGTAGCGAGAAACTGGCTCTATACACGGGTTAGGCAAAGATGCTTGGAGAGGTACGTGGGAACAGAACCTGAAATGGAGAAGCAGGAAAGTCTTCCATGAGCATTAGCAGTAGAGGGGTCCCCAGTGAGGGTGCCTGGGACAGACAGCTGGCAACTGGGTGGCAGGAGGAGTGAGCCGGTGAGGAATGAGGGCTGGGCGGGCCGGGGAGGGGGCACAGTGGGCGGGAAATGGGCACGACAGGAGGTGCGGAGCCACGGTTGAGCTCAGCGCGTTGCTCAGCACTTCATGTGTGTGATCTCACTGGACCCCTGCCACATCCCATCCGGCCAGCAAGGGAACTAAGGCTCAAAGCTTTGACTACAGGGTCAGGAACCAGGGCTGGCGTTAAAGCCTGCGCAGCCGGATCTCAAAGCGCTGCCTGAGGGCAATGCATGGTATTGGCAATGGTCTGTTCTGGTTTTAACCGGCCATCATTTCCTTGTCACTCAGCAAGTGAGTGGCCTGGAGTGTCTGACTTCCTGGAGGTGCAGTTTCCTTATCTGTAAAATCTGTATAAATGGTCACCTAGCCTAATGATGCTGTTGAAAACCGTATGTGAGAGGCACTTAGCACAGGGCCTAGAACACGGGAGGTTAAACCGAGTCCATCTTTGTTGTTTTCTTCCTCTCCCTCATCACCATCATCACCATCACCATGAACGATAGCTAGCACAAACAACTGCCTTGCTTGGTGCACAGCTGGGATGGTGGTTTGGCTGTGAGCCCCGTGGGCGCCTGGCAAGTGGCACACGGTTCGAGTGGCAAGCCTAGGAGGTTTTCTCCTCTGCGGGTGATGGCAAGAGGCATCTAATTAGACCGCGATTATTTTGGGATTTAGTAAATTGCATTATGAAGTAATTCACAAAGGTCTGGGAAGGCACTGTGCATAGTGGTAGCAGGATAAACGCTCAGCTATCATGTAAGCGATGAGACGTATTAAGCTAAAGGGCCAGGGAATTAACCTCTGCTCTCCTGAATGAGAAGTTGTATGCAAAAACCTCCTAATTATGTTAAGTGGTTTTCTTCTCTGGATGGTTAAGAATTGAGTCTGTCTCTCAGATCTTCACTAACGAAAATGAAGGGGGAGAGAAAGGGAGTGGAGAAAAGGAACAGGGGAAGGTGGAAGGGAGAAACTGAGGGGCGCCCAGCCCTGCGGGCAGACGCGGCAGAGGGAGACACCCGTGGGATCACTGGGAGACAGGCGAATCTGCAACCTGCAGGCGGTGTGTGCACTGACACACGCCTGTTACAAAGCCAGGTTCTGATTCCAAGTCTACTGGCGATTTTCTGTGTGATACGGGCAGAATAATTAGCCACTCTGTTCCATCAAGTAGGAGTGAATGATCATTACCACCAGTACCTCTGCCACCGCCAGGATCACTGCCCCCCCCCACCTCCCGCTGGACCGGGGCTCCAGCCCGGGCCTGTCTCAGCTGTGCTTCCGGAAGCTTCTCCTCTGACCTGATTGGCTGTGATCGACGCGGACGAGGAAACAGACGTGAAAAGCAGTTTGCAAGATTTTATTTTATTTTATTTTTGACAGGCAGAGTGGACAGTGAGAGAGAGAGAGACAGAGAGAAAGGTCTTCCTTTACCATTGGTTCACCCTCCAATGGCCATTGCGGCCGGTGCATCGCACTGATCCGAAGCCAGGAGCCAGGAGCCAGGTGCTTTTCCTGGTCTCCCATGGGGTGCAGGGCCCAAGCACTTGGGCCATCCTCCACTGCACTCCCGGGCCACAGCAGAGAGCTGGCCTGGAAGAGGGGCAACCGGGACAGAATCCGGCGCCCTAACCGGGACTAGAACCCCGGGGAGCTGGCACCGCAGGCGGAGGATTAGCCAATTGAGCCGTGGCGCCAGCCGCAAGATGTTAAATCTGTCGTGCAGACACAAAGTACAATTCTAAACTGGATGTTCAAAACGGCTTTGTAAAGAGGAAGGATTGGTCCTTGCCACCGAATCATATTATTGCTAATTACCAGGGCCACGAGTAGAAGAGGATACATACATAGATGAAATGAGTACGTACGCTGACGAGTGAAATTAAGATGCAAAACAGGCTGTATCTCTATGCAAAGCAGCCTCAGAGTTTTGGCTAAACGGATCTGTAGAAATTAAGTTCCCTGGAGGCAGACACCATATTGTTCTCATTACTTCCACCCTTTCTCACCCTTCCTTTGGCACATAATTGGGGACTTATATTATTTTCGATCACCAACTTAGAAAGCGGCTAGCTGATTTCGTGGGTAAGGATTAGGCTGATTATTTGACCTCCTATTGGAGGTCGATTCTCTTCTTATTCATCTCAACAATTAAGAGACCCGTGTGTCTCATGAGTTGTGCATTTACTGTCAGTATCTAATCTAAATCTCTTCGCAACTTGCCAACCCTATTTACATATATGTCGTCTGATTTTCCAAGGTAATTCATTTAGTGCCTACCTTCCCGACGTGTCTACTGGATACCAACAGTGCACGAGGCCCTGTGCAAGGCTGACAAAGGAGGCACAAATGTCTGCCCCTGCCTTCAAAGTCTCTGTGCTTTCACTGGCACCTGGGAGCCGAAGCCCTCCACTGGGGCGGGCGTGACCTGCCCTTGGGAACCACTGCTGTGACGTCTATCCTCAATCGGAAGCCAGACTGAGCCTTCTGGAGGTGAAAGCCTTGTTTTGCAGAGCTGAGGGAGCTGAGGCTGAGAGGAGAGGGGTTCACAGGGCAAGCATGAGGCAGAGCCAGGGCAGTGATGGTGGGGGCGGGGCTCAGGATGCCCAGCCCAGTGTCACTCTCTCAGGTACTAGGTACTAGGTACTAGGGTGCTAGGTGCCACCCAAGGAACTGAAGAGCAGACACGTTTAGCTGCAGGAGCAGAGTTCCAAAATCTTGGCAGTGCAATGACCAACATTGTGCTCCCGTGATCCTCTGGTCTCCCACTTTGCACCCAAGGTCTCTTCCTGAACGAGAAGAGGTGCCTCCTGTGACCAATGCATCACTTTGCTCTTTGAAGTCCTTCAGTGACTCCTCTCCCTCTGTGTGGCCTGGCCTTGCTCTCTCTCAGGGCTCTACCCACTGGTTCCCATCCAGGCGCTGACATCAAGCTGTCACTTCTCCCCTGGACACCTGCCACTCTCTCGTAACTCGCCAACAGCCTTAGACCTCTGGCCCTCTCCTATACCACAGGGCACCTCCAGACCCTGCAGCGCAGCCAACAGGGCTCTGCAAGAGTGGGCGTGCCCCGCCTCCTTAGACCTTTCCGGGCCATTTGGTGCTCCAGCAATGCCAAAGACTCTGCTTCGCAACTGTGCACTTCCCCAGCTCACGCGCTGCCTGGAATGCGCCCCTTCGCCAGGCTAACTTCTCTCATCCTCTAAAACTTCCTCAGAGAGGAGCCTCAGCCCCTTACCTCTGCAGGAAGGTAGCTCTGCGTGTCCCGTCGGGGCTGGGCACCCCTAATCAGTGCTCCCACGAACTGCTGATTGATGTGTCTGGCGGAGCCCTCCCTCCCACCCCCACGACTGGCCTCAGCTCCTTGTTGGAGGGGGTGAAGACCATCTCTGAATCTTTTCAGTGTGTTTAGAACCTGGCATCATGACTGGCACAAAGGGAGGACCCCTAAAATGTTATTGCATGAATAATCAAGCTGTTTGCAATTCTTGGATTTAAAAATCCTAACTGAACGGAGCTCTCTCTCTCTCTATCTCTCTCTCTCTCTGCAAGAGGACACCACCTCCCACCACCATGGTGCAGCTGCATTCTCTTTGGATGGGTCAGGCAACAACAGTGTGTTTGAAGAAGCTGGATGATCCAAACACTGTAGAGCTAAATGGATACCTTTGAAACAGGTGCCTTTTCCACTGGGGAACCTGAGCCGTGTTCCGGAGGAGGTGAGCAAATCAAACAGGCCGTCTCTGTGCCGCTCAGGAACGTTATTTCTCCAGCTTGCACGCGGTCTCTGACCTACCTTGGGTTACATGACTCCCGGTGGTGTTTACACCCCCAAAGGGAGCACAGATCCAGCTCTGAAAATCAGGTTACACAGCACGCGCGTGTAGGGCTTTGATTGATGGCGGAATCTCATGGGCTTTGCAAGCTTTTGTGACTTCCCTGTTCTCATGCACGCTGCGCGCACACACCCTCATACACACAGCATCCTGCCCTGGAGTCAGCCCTGGACCCCAGCAATGTCCTGAAATGCAAGCGTAGCGGCTGTGATTTAAAATGGTCATTTTGTTGGAGGAAGCTGACCGAGGCTGCCTGTCCCCTCCCCGGCCCCCAGCTTCTATAGGGTTAGCAGGTGCCCTGGTTCAGGGCTCCTCTTTCATTCCTGCGAGTCAGCATCTGTACATGTTTAAGAGTGCTGCATCTCTTCTGGAGGAAGAAATAAAAACCCTGCCAAGTGTCAACAAACTCTTCTATATGCATCCCAATTAGGGTGAGTTCCGGAAGGCATCCGCAGCCCTCCACGGCACTGGTTTCTAGGCAACCGTGTTTCTGAACCTCGCTGGAGAGGGAGCAGGGCCAAGGCTGCCTTGTTAAGGAGCCTAACGCGCCTCTTCCCACTCCCCTCTCTCCCCTCCCCATCCTGAGCCTGTCTCTTTACCCCATCATATCAGCAGCAAGTTACGGCTTGTGAAGGGCCTTGCAGAAGCCAAGTGTCCTTGAGGACAGAGGGCTCGGGCTTGGAAAATCATCGTGGCGACAGTCAGGCCATGGAGAGCTCGTTTGGAGGGTCCCGCAGGGCCCTGCGCCTCACTCCCGCTGTCTCGCTGAATCCCCACCACAGCCTGACACGGCAGGAGCTGTTCTCGCTTCAAGGACGTGGGGAGGACCAGGCTCACAGCCACGAAGCCACTTGCCTCAAATCACACAACGAGAAGAGGGCTCGGGTCTGTCCGAATCCTGGAACCGCAGTCCTTTTTTAAGATTGTAGATGTGTAAGATGCACAACTGGATGGTTTGTATGTGTATATATGTTGCAAAGTGATCACCACAATCAAGATATCGAATATACCTATCACCTTACACACTTTTTTTTTTTTTTAGCATCTATTTGCTAAGGTTCCCAGTATACGTGACAGCATGGCTGCCCATGGTCACCATGCTGTATGTTAGATCCGCAGAACATAATTCATCTCGCGTGACGGAGCCTTTGTACCTCTGGACAAATGCAGCTCCTGCTGTCTCTGCCGGGGCTACCTGCAAATCCATCTCCCGGCAACCACGCTCCTGTTCTGTCTCTGTGAGTCTGACTACGGAAGACTCTGGAGGCACCTGTTTCTCCACGGTGCCCTCCTGCCTGTCAGTGTAGGGAGACAGAGGCTCAGGATGAGGGCAGGTGGTTGGCAGCCAGCCTGCAGTTGCGAAGTGGGCCCATCCTGGAGCGCCCACTATGACCAGGCGTGGTTAAGGACTGCATGGGAAGGAGCACTCCCCGTGGGGCTGCGTGCGGGGGACACTTCCTTCAGTGCACGTGGGCAGGTTCCAGAGCAGTCCTGCCTTACGATTTCAGCACAGACAGCAGACGGCGGGATAAGGCACAAGATCGCCTGGGGTGGTGAGAGAGAGAGGAGAGAGAGGGACATTCCATCTGCTTGTTCACTCTCCAAATGCCTACAACAGCCAGGGTTGGGCCACGCAAATGCCAGGAACAGGGAAGTCAATGTGGGACTCCCACTGGCACAGCAGGGACTGGGGGCTCTGAGCCACACCTGCTGCCTCCTGGTGTCTATGCATCAGCAGGAAGGTGCAAACAGAAGTGGAGCCTGGACTTGAGCCAGGAACTCCCATACGGGATACAGCGTCCCCACTGGCATCTTACCCACCGCACCAGGCACCTGCCCCTCTCCGCAGCCTTGCACCAGGTCATCTCCTAGCACCTTTTCTAGACCAGACGCTTCCAAAGGGAAAAAGAACCTCGAAAAAGGCTCACAGTCAGTGAGCCCCAACACACGGGCACGCAGGCCCCTCTGGAAGCTGTGTCTGGGGATCCAGCACACAGACACTCTCACTCAGAACCTCGTGGGGTTCGCCTCCCCCCGGCCCCTACGCCCCTGGCTCATCTCTTGAAGCTCCTGTTTTTATCTCCTGAAATTCACGGTCACTCTTTAGGGGCACGGACTTCAGTTCATCATTTGCTCCTGCCCTCAGCTTCTTCTCCCCCAGTTTCCACACACACCCTTACTTCAGCCCCCAGGGTCTCGGGGGTCAGCCTGGGCTCACGTGCCCATTGCACAGGGGATGTACTGTCCCCTGGGGTTGCCTTGGGTCACAGGCTCTGTCCTGCCTCTTGGTCAGACCCATTCAAACCCGAAGCATGGAACTGGGGGAAGAGGATTCCCGAGGCAGGTGGAGGTGCTGTGACCAGAAAGGACAGCCCCTTGGGCTCAGAGCCGTAGAGGGTGCTCGGTGCACAACCCCAGGCCGCCACGGGTGCCACGCTCTGCATTGGGTGGCCTTGTTCACCCTCAAGCCTACACTGCAAGCGACTCCCCCGGAACTGTGCAGGGGGGCCTCTGCCTTGGTACACCTGCCTCCTCCCACAACCCCTGCTCCCGTCCACCCCTGGGCTGCGCTAACAGTTGACCCTTATTCCAAGTCCCCAGCATCTAGGGGTTGCTTTTTGGTGAATGCGCATTGGAAGCTGTCTTGGGCAGGGATGAAGACAGGTTTCTGTGTCAACTTACCGCGTGGGTCTGGCTTTATCTAATGAAAGCCTGCGTAAGCTTTTCTGACTCAAAGGCTGTCTTGTGGAACACGGTTCTAATCGGTTTCCCTAACTTTGCACTCCTGTTCTGCTGAGACGCACCTGTTCATTCGGAGCTAGGCTGACCCTGAACGGGTCCTAAAGCTAAACACACAATCAGACGTGCCGAAAGGCTGGGCCATGCTGCTTCTTCCAACAGGACCCCTGGGCCTGCTGAGAACAGGAGGACAGAATTGCCCGACCCCCGAAACCGTCTGCGGCAGCCGCAGCTACGGGGGCCGCTGGAGCATCATCACTCCCGGCGCTCCTCGGGCTGCTTGATTTGCCTGTCCCGCATTTTGTGGCTCAGGGCAGGAAAGTGCCCCTTTGGGTGTTCTTGCCGGCTTTGTTCTTGTCTTCATGGGGAATCTGGGGGAGAGGGAGTTCAGGCAAGTTGCTGAGGCATCCTCCTGACCCCGGGGTGGGGTGGACGGCGCCGTGGGGAGGACGGGGGTCATCTGACTTCGGGGAGTCCTTTCTGTTCACCTCGTCGCACACTGACTGAGGTGCCTTGTGGAACTAGCTGGGCATCTCATTAGCAAAAGCAGACATAGACTGTGTTCTTCCCACAAGGGTGTCAGCAAAAGGATCAGAAAACCTCTCTGGTTAGACGGCAGGGCAGCCGCTCTCAGACCGAGAGGGGAAGTGCACCCTGGAGCCCAGGGGAAGCAGGGCACCCACCCCAGCACCATGGGTTTTGATAGCCGGGATGCTGTGGCCCCGCAGAGATGTCTATGCCCATGGCCTGCGTGGCCTGGGAGACCCTGGAAGCCCCGACCTCTATGGAGACACCTTGTGGTTGTGAGAAGAATGGCAGGGAGGCACTCAGTAAGCATGGACCTCCTCCTCCCACCTGGCAAACCTGCAGTTTATGGACAGTTGGGGGGAGGGGATGGGAAGCTCCTTCAGGGGCACACCAGGTGCCGGCACATGGGGCTAAGTGAAAAAAGACAAGAAGAGACATAAAATTGTAGCCCAAAGAAATGGTCCTCACGATCCGGGTTAGTATGACGGGGTTGTGGGTGTGGAGGAAGGAGGTCTGGGTGGATCTCTTTTTAGCAAGGTTTCTTCATTTCTTTGCAAAGGGGAGAGAGTAAGAGAGCGAACCTCTGTCTCTGCTTCAGCCTCCAAATCCTGCAACAGCCCAAGCCTGAGGCTGGGAACTCCACATCCAGGTCTCCCAGGTGGGGGCCAGGGCAGGGTCACTGGAGCTGCCACTGCTGCCTCTCCATGTCTGCATTAGTGGGAGGCTGGAGCCGGGAACTGAACCCAGGCACTGTGCTCTGCAGTGGGACACGGGGGTCTTAACCGTGGCGCTAACCGCCCACCCCACGTAGGCCTGCTTCTTGTTCAGCCTGTTTTTTCCATTAGACAGGCAGAATTAGACAGTGAGAGAGAGACAGAGAGAAAGGTCTTCCTTCTGTTGGTTCACTCCCCAAATGGCTGCCACGGCTGGCGTGCTGCGCTGATCTGAAGCCAGGAGCCAGGTGCCTCCTTCCGGTCTCCCATGCAGGTGCAGGGCCCAAGCACCTGGCCATCCTCCACTGCACTCCTGGGCCACAGCAGAGAGCTGGACTGGAAGAGGAGCAACCGGGACTAGTACCCGGCGCCCATATGGGATGCCGGCGCCGCAGGTGGAGGATTAACCAAGTGAGCCACGGCGCTGGCCCAGCCTTTTCTCTTCCAGTGAGACAGCTCTGAGTCCCTGCACGCGTGATAAGAAAATCTCACCTCCAGAACGGACAGAATTCGTGTGGTGTGGCCAAGCAGCTGGGGCGAAGTGTATACAGCAGTCGTCAGAGCTACGGGCTCTGGATGTGTGTGCGTAACGTTTGTGTGCCTGGCGTACGAAGCTAAATTCACTAAACTCACCACAACCCTATGAAGTAGGTTTATTATTATCCCCATTTTTACAGATGAGAACACTGAGGGCTTAGGTAACTTGCTCATACTCAAGCAGCTAGTAGACGGTGGAGTCGAGGTTCAGGCTAGCTCCAAAAGCCAGGATCCATGAGGGTATTTCAAAAAAGCCATAGAAAAATGGAATTAATTCTGTTTTGATGCAAAAATTTGTTTTAGAAATCTGTGCATAGTATTTTCTTTTAATCACATGCATCTCTGGACTTTCTGAGGGCTCCTTGTGTGATTCTGTCCGTCGACACATTAGCTCAGGTGAGGGGAGGTGCGGGGAGGCTGGTTTTAAAGACGATTCTTGTTTGCCTGCACTTTTGGAACAGAACTGAGAGGAAATTAATGCCTGTTGAAACGTTATTTACTAAGCCTTAATTTTGGAATAACAGGGCTTGAACTGCCCACGATCCTGTTATTATGATTACTTTGCACCCAGGCGGGTCTGGGTTGGATGAATGACAGGGGTGTCCCCTCCTGCCCGGTGGGGCATCCTGTGTGTGGCCCCTGAGCACAGCACAGGCGGACCTGTGGGCTCCCTGGCTTTTTAAACAGATTTCGTTTTGTCTGAGGAGAAATCCTGCCTGCAGAAAACACCAGTTCACATGGAGAAAGTCCAGACGGGGCGGGGGTCCGAGCCCCGCCGTGGAGCAGGGTTCCTGGGTTCTAGACCCGCACATCGGGCTCACCATGGTGAAGGCCATCAAGGAGCTGCAGGCCCAGGGTGCTCCTGGGCGGAATCCCAGGGCTGGGAAGTGGATCCCTGGTCCGGGCTGGCTCTGCCTCTGGCTCCACTGGACACTGCCCGGAAATGTTCTGTTTTCCACGTAACTCGGCATGAACTGCGCATGCTACAGCCAAAGGGGCCACAAGCCACGACGGAAGCTCGTTTGACCTCTGTGCACGCTGTGTCTTGCTGCCTATGGTTTCTTGTGAGCAAAGTTCCTTTTGTTGCAAGCGGTTATGGGTGGTGAGTGTTGTCTCAGAGCTGAAACGGGCTGTGACCTAGACAAAGTCCGCTGAGTGGGCAGAATAACGCTGTGCATCTTGGGAATTTATCCTAAGAAATTTATCCTTTAGTACATAACGATATGACCCTGATGGTGTCCATCTAAGCATAAAAGGAGAGCAAAGTGGAAATAAACAAGAACTCCAAGGAGGAGAGATTGGTTCCATAAATTATGCTACTTTCGGTGCTGGTGTTGGAAATGCACCTTGGAAAAGCAGGTGCGTTATCCGGGAGCTGGATTGGAATCAGAGCAACCAGGACTCAAACTCGTGCTATGATATAGGATGCTGGCATCACAGGCAGCGGCTTAACCCACTGTGCCCACGTGCTGGCCCCGGTGGTTAACAGCTATGGAAACATTCACATGTAAAATGATGGAATGTTTGGAAATAACGGGGCAGAGGGTGATGTGAAAATGAAACGAGACCGGCCACGAGTTGACCATCCCCAATCTGAGTATCTGGCACATAGGAGTTCATTTTATTGTTCCGTCTGCCTCCACTCATAGTTGAACATTTTCCAAATGAAAGGTTAAAAAAAAAAGAAGTTGTGAGTGGATGTACATTTACTGAGTTTGGGGACGATGTTCACAATCTTTTGTTAAATAAAAAAGTAGTATATGCAGAATCATTCTTTGTAAAAAAAAAAAAACCCACACACATATATAGATTTGCCTAGAAAATTACTGAAAGTTGACACACCAAAATACGAGTGATTCCTGGGTAGGGTAATTGTGGATGGTTTTATTGCTTACTTCTTACCTAGATTTTCTGATTTTCCTAGGTTGCATTGCTTGTGTATGCTAAAAAGTTTTTAAACTTGGGGCTTGGGAGACTGGAACTATGTACTGAGGCTGAGCACATGCAAATTCGAAGACAAGAGTTCCATCTCCAGGTAAATTCCCAGTAGGAACACACGCCTATGCTGAGCACAAAGAAGGGGTATAGGAATGTTCATAGCAGCCCTGTTTTTTTTTTTAAGATTTATTTTGTATATGTGAAGGGAAGAGTTATACACACACACACACACACACACACAGAGAAAGAGAGAGAGAGAGAGAAAGGAGAAAGAGAGAATGCTGTTCTCTCTGCTGATGTACCCCCCAAATGGCCACATCACTCTGGCCTGGAGCCAGGCTGAAGCCAGGAGCCAGGAACTCCATCCGGGTCTCCCACATCGGTGGCAGGGGCCCAAGTACTTGGGCCATCTTCAGCTGCTTTCCCAGGCACATTAGCAGGGCGCTGGGTCAGAAGTGGAGTAGCTGGGACTTGAAACTGGAACCCACATGGGATGCCAGTGTTGCAGGCGGTGGCTACACCTGCTACACCACAACACCTGCCTAGCAGCCCCATTCTTAGCAGCCTCGAAGTGGAGACAATCAGATGTCCATCGGTGCTGGCATGCAGAAGTCATGCTGCCTTCACACAATGAAAACGACACAGGAACTGCGAGGAGCTCCAGTTCTGTGTACGAGAGGCGGTCAGGGCAAGTCTTGGAGACATGATAGGGAGTGCAAGCAATCAGGCCCAATAAGAGGGCCAACGGCACGACTCCGTTTATGGGAAATTCAAAACAAGAGAAGCGCGTTTAAGTGTCAGAAGCCAGGCAGGTGGTTCCTTTGGGGTGTCAGTGGTGAGAAGGGGACACGAGGACATTTTCTGGAAGGCTTTGGTGATGTTGCCCTTGACGTGGATATGCTTGTTCAACACAAGTGTATGGAGCTGTACGCTTAGTGATTTGTATGCTTTCCTATGGTACATTATAACTCAACACAAAGTTGAAGAACTACGGGGCTTATGTGTGCAGGACTGGTGGTGGACCAGTGCCTAGCGGTGCAGCCTGTGGGTACATTCGTTAGAGCAGTGGCTCGTTCAGCAATCACAGGAGGAAGAGATTGAACATCAGTATGAAATCCCAGTCTAACAGCTATACCTGCCCAGCTCCCCCAGGAAGGAATGTCCTGACTTTTTTCCCCTCCCATATCGTAGTTGCCCCAGCTGTTGTCAAACTCTGGTACAACAGGCTGGATATGATGCTGAGCCTGGTGGCCCTGTGGCCCAGTGATGGACTCAGGGAGAAAGTCAGGCAGTCACGATCATACTGTAAAACAGTTACAGTCACTCGGGGAGCACGGATGAGGTAAAGCATACGACTGCCGTTTACTGAGGACTTAACGTGTGTCAGGCATTGTTCCAAGTGCTTTGTATGTATTAATTCATTTGATCCTCACAACAGCCCTGGGAGAGGGAGAAGGCATTTTTGCAATCCCCGCTTGGAGGATCACAGAAATTGGGCACAGTGTAGTCAGTAAGTGGTGTCGCTTGGGTTTGAACTCATGCAGTCTGGTTCCAAGCCTGCAGGGAACTCAGGAGGCAGAAGCCCGGTCTGTGCACGTTGTACTGAGCCAACTTCCCTTGTGACTTAGTCCAGACACCCGGTCTTTAAAGCGATGCATCTATCACTCTGTCCCTCCTCTACTCCCATCCCGATTTCTAAAAGAGTCAAAAGGAATTCTGAAGCTTTCATTCATTCATTCATTCATTCATTCAACAAGTACTTGTTATGCACTAAGTACCTCCCAGGCACTGCGCTAGGCTGGCATAACATGAGCCATCAAAAACAGACATGGCCCCTGCTCTTATGGAACCTTTAGTCCAACGTAGGAGACTGATGCCTTTCCAAACACTAAACCCACGAAGGAAGGAGTGGAATGTGGACCACAGGCCTGGGGGAGCTCGCCAATCCCCGCTTTGCTGCCAGTGGCTGTGTGATCTCGGGCAAGGCAGCTTCTCTCTCTCTCTCTCTCTCTCTCTCTCTCTCTCTCTCGTCTTGGCCTCCTCACCTGGGCCCTGAAGGTCCTCAGTGAGGTCATCAGTTCCCGAGGTGACTTCCACTGGCTACCATGTCACTGCTGTGTGCGAGGGAAAGGGTTTCCATTGTCGAATAACTGGGTCGTTTATCAGGACCCCTTGGCTCCT
This sequence comes from Oryctolagus cuniculus, assembly GCF_051225735.1. Classification (NCBI taxonomy): domain Eukaryota; kingdom Metazoa; phylum Chordata; class Mammalia; order Lagomorpha; family Leporidae; genus Oryctolagus; species Oryctolagus cuniculus. The sequence continues at coordinate 19,583,491 of NC_142887.1, read as the reverse complement.
TCTCCCCACGCGTGCAGTCCCAGACCCACGTTCCAGTGGATCCTGGACTGTGCCATCCTGACTCTCTCTTCCGGGGGAAAGCCTTCGTCTCCCCAGCTGCTGCTGACAGAGGAGGGCTCACGGCTGAGCTCTTCTGCAGGTGCTCCCCCCACACAGGGAGCTCCCCCAGTAAAGGGGAGGCTTCTCCCTGGGGGAGGCCTGCATCCCAGGACTGGCTGCTGCACCGGCACCAGGCTCTCGTCCTCTTGCCCCGAAGCAGGACCTCTCTGCAGGACCATCCAGCTCGAGGGCCCGCTGTGGGATTCGGACTGCTTCTCAGATTAACTCCTTCCTCTGCCCAGTCTCGCCTCCCCTACTAACTCACAGGTGCCGCCCTTCCCAGTGAGCATGCCTGTCTCCATCTCTGTTGATTCCTGCAACAGCTGGTGCAGAAGCGAGGGGCTTTTGGAGCTGGATTCGTCACGGTCCAGCTGGCAGTGAGGAGTGGATTCAGTAGGATGCTGAGCCAACTGTGCAGATTTCTCCCCAACTCCACGCCCAGTGTGCTATCATGTTGTTAGCTTGGAAGTGACTATGGTGGGGGGTATTTATATCACAGAAATTAGCAGCATACACTACACATCAACTTCTTTGAACCGCGGCTCAATTCCTGATTCTAACTTCCTGCTAACGTAAACTCCGAGAGGCAGCAGTGATGGCACAAGTACCTGGGTTCCTGTCACCCACGTGGGAGAGCCAGATTGGGTTCCTGGCTCCTGGCTTTGGCCTGGCCCAGCCCTGGCTATTGCATGCATCTGGCAAATTAACTAGTGCATGGGAGATCTGTGTCCTTGTCTCTCTCTTCCTCTATTTCTGCCTTCCGAATAAAAATTTTTAAAAGAATAAAATACTACCGTGCCAGGAATCTCTGAGATAGGCAGTTCACAGCACTTCCCAAGCATGCATGACTAGAGAACATTTTTCTCACCGTATAGTTTGTAGCATGGGTACCTGGCTTAACAAACACTGAGAAACTCGGGGCACGATGACCTGTTTTCTTTCTTTTTTAAATATTTATTTGAAAGTCAGAGTTTCATAGAGGAGAGGCAGAGAGAGAGGGAGGTCTTCCATTTGTTGGTTCACTCCCCAGTTGGCCGCAACGGCTGGAGCTGCACCGATCCAAAGGCAGGAACAAGGAGCTTCTTCTGGGTCTCCCACGAGGGTGCAGGGGCCCAAGGACTTGGGCCATCTTCTACTGCTTTCCCAGGCCACAGCAGAGAGCTGGATCGGAAGAGGAACAGCTGGGTCTAGAACCGGTGCCCATATGTGATGCCAGTGCTTCAGGCCAGGGTGTTAACTTGCTGCACCGCAGTGCCAGCCCCGATGACCTGTTTTCCTTTAGGGCTGAGATTCACTGGATTCATTAGCTCCCTCTGTTCACGATTTAGAGGAGCAGAGGTCAGAGTTATCGCAACGGTACCAAAACACTGAAAGAGTAATGACTCGGTTAACAGACTTCAACAAGTTCATGGACAAATGAAATTTAAAGAAAAGCTTATTTTGGTGCAAAAATGCTTTGAAATCCATAAATCCATTTTTCATAAAATGCATTTTCCATGAACTTCCCCAATACTGCTCCTGGCAGTAGAGGTGGGGCCAGTGGTGGAACATTTGGCTCCTTGGTGGGGGCTGGGCAGGGGCAGGGTTTTATCTGCTGGTACTTCCTTTATGACTGTAGCTGACCTGGGCTCTCCCAGTGGTGACAGAGGGACATGAAGGGAGCAGACTCTGAGCTGGGTATCCTCTTCTTCCTCCCAGCTCTGGGAAAGTTACATACTTACCTAATCTAATGTGTATGTGTGGGTATTGGGGGGGTCGTCTTTATTCTCTCTCTCTCTCTCTCTCTCACACACACACACACACACACACAATCAACAGGATCAATTCACCTTAGGACCTATTTACCTAAACGTTTTGCAGGCAGTTCAGGAACGACATTAACTCGGTTTTTGCCCAGCAGAGAAGGCTGTGTGATCTGTAAGCTCTGGAGTGAGGACCCACCATCCACCTTCAAGGCTGGGGAGCACGTGCTTGCCCAAGTCCAGGAGCACTGAGGGGTGCAAGAGGCCGGGCAGAGGGACCTCCAGCTGATCCGAGATGGGTGGGACTCTTGGGATTCCGATTCCCTGGCCTTGCCTCTGTTCTCAGGACATTTCAGGAGCTAAGGGAGGGAACTGAGGCACAGCAGTGGATTTTATACATTTTGTCCTAGCACATAACACAGAAATCCCAGAAAGAAGGCATCGGTCCATCCCGAGAGGAGGAACTGAGGTTGAGAGACCTTGACCAGGCCAAGGTCACTCAGCTGATGAGAGACAGGCCTGGGTCTCTGTTTCAGGGTCGTGGTTGCCACCCCTGGGGATGTTCAAGGTGCTCTCACGACAACCAGCATCAAACAACAATGGTTGGGGCTGGTGCCGTGGCTCACTTGGTTGATCCTCTGCCTGTGGCGCTGGCATCCCATATGGGCGCCGGGTTCTAGTCCCGGTTGCTCCTCTTCCAGTTCAGCTCTCTGCTGTGGCCCGGGAGGGCAGCGGAGGAAGGCCCCCAGTGCTTGGGCTCTTGCACCCGCATGGGAGACCAGGAGGAAGCACCTGGCTCCTGGCTTTGGCTGTAACGGCCATTTGGGGGGTGAACCAATGGAAAAGGAAGACCTTTCTCTCTCTCTCTCTCTAACTCTGCCTGAAAAAAAAAAAAAAAAAAAAAAAAAAGCTCAGGGTCGTGGTTGCCACCCCTGGGAATTTTCTTTTTTTTCTTTTTTGACAGGCAGAGTGGACAGTGAGAGAGAGACAGAGAGAGAGAAAGGTCTTCCTTTGCCGTTGGTTCACCCTCCAATGGCTGCTGCGGCCGGCGCGCTGCGACCGGCGCACCGCGCTGATCGAATGGCAGGAGCCAGGCACTTATCCTGGTCTCCCATGGGGTGCAGGGCCCAAGCACTTGGGCCATCCTCCACTGCACTCCCTGGCCACAGCAGAGAGCTGGCCTGGAAGAGGGGCAACCGGGACAGAATCCGGCGCCCCGACCGGGACTAGAACCCAGGGTGCCGGTGCCGCAAGGCAGAGGATTAGCCTAGTGAGCCGCGGCGCCGGCCCACCCCTGGGGATTTTCAAGGGGCTCTCTCTCACAACAACCAGCATTAAACAACATTGGTTATCTTTTATTGGTCAACTCCTACATTCCTCATGTGCGTCTGTCCCCACAGATCCCAACAATGGTGCAAAATGGATCTGGTGATCCTTAGGTCCCATGCCACAGATGGCAAGACTAAGATCTGGAGAGCACACTGACTGGTTCATGGCCCCATGGCTAATCACTGGAAGGGCTGAGATTTTGAACCCACAGCCAACTTCCCAAGCCAGTGGACTTTCAACTACACTATGTTGCCCTCCTGGCCTGGCCATAAAACCGAGCACAGCGTTTGTCACCTGGGAAAGCATTCTGGAAAACACAGTTCTATGCAAGCCCCTGGGGCATACAAGGTCAAGGATTCGTAATATTCTGTTGCTTAAATGTGAAAACTTGGTCCTCTGGTTAAGTTCCTTTTTTTTTTTTTTTTTTTTTTCCTTTTTTCCATGTGGGACTCTCAGAGGCAGCCTTTGCCTCAAGGAAAGGAAGAAAAAAGATCTTTACCCTCAGTTGGGAGCAGTGCAAGAAAGCAGAGAAGAAAACCTGCCCTAGAATCACCGCTAACTAGAGGTGTCTAACACGGAGACACCAGAAACAGAGATGGGCTGAGCCTCCAGCTCGCATCCAAGAGGATAAAATGCAATGAACTTGAACCAGCTTCCTTTAGCCCGTAGCACTGACCTGTGCTCCGGGGATGTAGCTGTGGTTATTGGTTCTGGGTTAAGGACACGGGGCCAGATGTTTGTTCTTATGGAGCAAACCAGGGACTCCCATTAATGGCCGCTCACTGGCTGCAGGGTGTAGGGAAGCTGTTATATGTGTGTGGTGGGGAGGGGAAGACTTGCGTTTTCTCTGAATGGTTCACAAGGTACAATTTGAAGCCCTAACTATGCCTGCATGCACGTTAGGGACCAGCGTATGAATCCATGACACTAAACAATTCTAGGGCTTTGGGGATAGGTCTCCAGTCTGAAGCGGTGGGGAGCAATGGAAGAATCAGAGCCAGGTATTTATCCTGGTCTCCCATGGGGTGCAGGGCCCAAGCACTTGGGCCATCCTCCACTGCACTCCCTGGCCACAGCAGAGAGCTGGCCTGGAAGAGGGGCAACCGGGACAGAATCCGGCGTCCCGACCGGGACTAGAACCCGGTGTGCCGGCGCTGCAAGGAGGGCTGAACTTCTAAATGAGGTTCTGGGCTGCAGGCTAAGGGTGCGGGGATCCTGGGCCATGAGTCATGAGACGCAGAGAGGGCTCCCGAGAGCAGTAAAGAAGTATCCGAGGCCAACAACGATTTCTCCATCTGCTCCAGTTCTTGGATTAAGATTCAGCTTCAGTCACAAAGGGACCGGGGAGGGTATGTTCCCTCTGCTGATCTCTTCTCCAGCCCTCCCCTTGAGTTAACACAATATTAAAGTTCCCTTTTGAGTTTTCTAATTTCCAGATGACAAATAAGTGAAATCCTATGCAGCAGTTCTAACCCATGGTGGGAGTCTCCTGGAGTTCTGGGCTGAGAAGGTCCTGGAGACCAACTCTGGGCTCGAATGGAAAGGGTGGTGGGATCCATTAGTGATGTCTTCTATGGGCACCGTCTTCAATCTAATTGTTTCAATTTGGTTATTAGTTTCACCCCTTTTTGTTTCAAAAAAAAAAAAAAAAAAGACAGTTGGGAGAAGCTTACTCTACATACCACTGTGTTCACAACCCATGACTCAAAATACACACCATTACCACTATTAAATACCATTGATTCAGATCAAGAACTAGGGCAGGGTGCTAAAAGCACCGTGTTTTCTCTGGATTTCTCTGCACTTCATGAACTGGGATGTCACTTAGTCCGGCTCCTTGGGTGGCAAGCAGGAGTGGTGCTCATTTGAGAAGTACATGTGGGAGCCATCGCTCCTGGATTTTAAAGAGCTCCTGGGAATCCAAGATTGGAAACGTCACAGAGAGAGGGACTGGTGACCGCAGAAGACAGCCTCGGGGCCCTCAGCAGGCCACCAGTTCAGGGTGTATGTGGGTGTTACCCAGGGACCTCCTTTTTTTTTTTTTTTTTTTTTGACAGGCAGAGTAGGCAGAGTTAGACAGAAAGAGAGACAGAGAGAAAGGTCTTCCTTCCGTTGGTTCACTCCCCAAATGGCCGCTATGGCCGGTGCGCTGTGCCGATCTGAAGCCAGGAGCCAGGTGCTTCCTCCTGGTCTCCCATGCGGTGCAGGGCCCAAGCACTTGGGCCATCCTCCATTGCCTTCCTGGGCCACAGCAGAGAGCTGGCCTGGAAGAGGAGCAACCGGGACAGAATCTGGCACCCCAACCGGGACTAGAACCCGGTGTGCCGGCGCCGCAGGCAGAGGATTAGCCTAGTGAGCCATGGCACCGGCCCACCCAGGGACCTCCTTCTCTGTGGCTTTGTTTTTTTTTCCCCTCCTAATTGGCGTCTCCTCCACCCTTACTCAGTGTGTGACATCTGCTCACCCACTGTCATTGTTCCCTTATCCCTTTGCCTCCCACCCAGCTCACCATGGCCCCCCTGGTCTTCATTTCTCAGGGCCTTGGAACTTCCACTCTCACTGCTCCCCTAAGGGTGAGACGTGATTTACACAGATGCCTGTCGACACGCATGCAGGTCTCAAAGGCCGGCTCAGAACTGCCAATGACTAATGGCCCCAAATCTCTACTCTTCTGTGATGTAACTGAAGCTCTTTTTTTTTTTTTTTAAGATTTATTTTATTTATTTGAAAGGCAGTTACAGAGAGAGAGAGAGAGAGAGAGAGAGAGAGAGAGAGGAGAGAGAGCGCACTTCCATCTGCTGATTTACTCCCCAAATGGCTGCAATGGCCAGGGCTGAGCCAGGCTTAAACCCAAGGTCCGGAAACTCCATTGTGATCTCCCCACAGCAGGGCGGAACCCACACACTTGGGCCATCTTCTGCTCTTTTACTGGACACAGGAGCTGTGTTAGGAGTCGAGCAGCCATGTCCTGAACAGGTGTTCACGTGAGATGCCGGCACTGCAGGTGGTGGCTTAACCCATTGCACTGACTCTTCTTCCCATCAACAAGTGGCATCTCTTTCCCCATCTTCCCTCTGGCCTGGATTTGTGGTTTGCTTTGGCCACACGGCTATGGCAGAAGTGATGTTCTGGCCAGTTCCTGGCTTAGGGCTCCAGGGATTTTGCATCCTCCCATTCTTTCTCAGGACCCTGCCACAGTGGAAACATATTCTAGCGGCTGGTGCCGCGGCTCAATAGGCTAATCCTCCGCCTAGTGGTGCCGGCACACCAGGTTCTAGTCCCGGTCAGGGCGCCAGATTCTGTCCCGGTTGCCCCTCTTCCAGGCCAGCTCTCTGCTATGGCCTGGGAGTGCAGTGGAGGATGGCCCAAGTGCTTGGGCCCTGCACCCCATGGGAGACCAGGAGAAGCACCTGGCTCCTGCCTTCGGATCAGCCGCGGTGCACTGGCCGTGGCGGCCATTGGAGGGTGAACCAATGGCAAGGGAAGACCTTTCTCTCTGTCTCTCTCTCTCTCACTGTCCACTCTGCCTGTTAAAAATAAATAAATAAATAAATAAAAATTAAAAAAAAGAAACATATCCTAGCTAACCTGCGGGAGAATGAGAGACCATGGTGTTCTGCTGAAGGCCATCCAAGAGCTGCCTAGAGTTAGCAGACCTCCAAATACACAAGACAGCCCCAACCAAGATCAGAAAAACCACCAACCCAACCCTCAGTTATTACAGATGCACAGGCGAAGCCAGCTGAGAGCAGAGAATCCAGGGTTATTTGTGACCACGAATAAATGCTTATTGTTCTGGGGTCAGAGTTGCGGCATAGCAGGTGAAGCTGCTGCTTGCAAAGCCAGCATCCCATGTCAGAGCGTCTGTCTGCCCTGCGTCTGATCCAGCTCCCTGCTACTGCACCTGGGGAGGCAGCAGATGATGGCCCAAGTGCCTGGGTCCCTGCTACCCACGTGGGAGACCAGGATGGGGTTCCAGGGTCCTGGCTTTATCCAGTCCTGGCAGTTGTAACCATTTAGAGAGTGAGGCAGCAGATGGAAGCTTTCACTTTCTCTGTCTCTCCCTCTCTCTCTGTTGCTCTGTCTCTCAGATACATTTTTTACAAGTGCTTATTATTTGCAGTCACTGAGTTTTCGGGGTGGTTGTCAGGAAGCATTATCTGTTTGATACAATGACTTTAAGTGAATCTCTTAACTTCTCTGAGTCTCTCGTCTCATTGGAGAGATGAATCAATAGGACCTTTTCTACCTGCCTCGGGGAGGATTTTAAAATGTTCTGCAAATAAAAATTTCAGCAAATATTTATTGTATATCCACTCCATGACAGGTAGTGAGCTAGACCCTGGGGACTCACAGGACAAGTTGGCTTGGCTGCGGGGTGACATTCATAGCTCCTCCTCCCAGCTCCAGGCCAGTCCCCAACAGCAAGCTGGGGCTGGCACTCCTGCATGAGTGACAGTGGGAGGAGAAAAGTCAGCAAGCATTCCTGAGGTCCCCAAGCAATGGGCCGATTTTCCCATCTTCCGATTTATCCCATGGATTTACAGATGCAACGTCTCTCTGGCTTCTCCTGCTGAGACATCCTCTTGTTTTTACCTTGTAAATTCTAGAGACAGACAAGAGAATTCATTCATCCCACAAACAAGCACCTGTCCAGTCCCATGGCGGTGGACATGGCACAGTCCATGCTGTGAGGGCTCTGACACCCTGGTGAGGAGGGCAGAGATGGAAACAGGTCACTGGAGCACATGGATGCTTGGGACCCTGCCACTCACGTGGGACACTTGGATAGAGTTCCAGGCTGTGGCTTCAGCCTGGCCCAGCCCTGGCTATCACAGCCAACAGATTGAAGACTGAAGATCTCTCTCTCTCTCTCTCTCTCTCTCTCTCTCTCTCTCTCTCTTTCTTCTCCTCCTCCCTGCATCCCATCTCTGTCTCTCCCTCTCTGATTCTCTGCCTTTTAAATAAATTAGTAAATCTTAAAGAGTTAACCAAGAACTGAACACATGCAGAGGCCCCAGTGGTTAACTTCTCCCAGAAAGTTCGGCAGCTGAGCACGCCGCGCACTGCCTAGTGTCACAGAACATCTGGCGGGACAGGCGGGGAGGAAAGCAGTTAGAGTTTTATTCTTTTTAGCATCATGTTAAATCGGCCATGAAATCAGGGATGGTGCAATTGAATTATAAGACGGCTGAAGTATTAAATAAAAATCCAGAGACAGCCAAGGGGTTTGGCTCAAGGTGGGGGAGATGCTAATGGGGCGGGGGTGGTGGTGGTGGTAAAATGGATCTGAGAAACAAAGAGTGGAAAAGACACATCTTTTTCTTTTGCTAAGAATTTGCTCCATTTAATACTGGGAGAAGGGGCTATGGGCGTGGGGGTGGGGTTTGCTCCTCCTGGAGAGGCAGCTGCCCCCAGGAAGGTGGGACATCTCCTTTTGAAGGGGAACTGCTGATTCCTTACATGTCCCTGGGGCCCGGGGTGGGGTGGGGGACAGGCCGTGTCCAGATGGGAGGTCTCGTGGCAGGTGCCGGTCTTCCTGTCTGGCCTTTCCCATGTTCCCCTTCAAGCCGAGCTGCTGGACCGCCCAGTCTGTGTGATGAGGATGTGACATTTCAGCTCGTTTTGGAGCTGTGGCAAATGTGTCTGGCAGGAGGGAGAGACTCCATCTGCCAACCAAAGGGTGGCACAAGAGCCACGGTCTTGCTTTTAACCCCTGTTCTGCTGGGTTAGGGGAGGTGCAGCCCTCGTCATGCCTGTGGCAGTAGTGGCATGCAGGTAGATGGCTAAACCAGCTTGGGGTGGGGAGAGCCATGCTCCCAGGAGGCAGGCGTTCCCCCTGGGGTTGGGTTTCTGAGCTACCAAGGTAATGCCAGGGATCCCAGAGCTGGAAAGAGATCGCCTGTAGCTCTCTTGATACTGGATTCCTACCATGCTGTTACTGTGCCCAGCAACACCTTGAGAGCACAGAGAACAGCAAACGCATGATACAGTGGGGAAGCTGTCAGAGTCCAAGAGTCACATTTGCCAAACTCTAACAGTAACCAAAATAAATAAATAATACATACATAAAGCCGGAGGCTAGGGAGGAGGAACGTCCTGCACCTGCGCCTGACCACAAGAATGACCACAAGGACTCAGCCACAACCTTGCACAAAGGCTCCACGCCCTCATTCAAAACTACTTCTGAAAAGATGCCTGTCCATGCTGTAGCATAGTGCGGAAAGCCACAGCCTGCAGGGCCGCTATCCCGTATGGGCCGGCTGCTCCACTTCCTTTCCAGCTCTCTGCTATGGCCTGGGAAAGCAGTAGAAGATGGCCCAAGTCCATGGGCCCCTGCACCCATGTGGGAGACCTGGAAGAAGCTCCTGGCTCCTGGCTCCTGGCTTTGGATCGGCCCAGCTCCCGCCATTGCAGCCATTTGGGGAGTGAACCAGCAGATGGAAGACCTCTCTCTCTCTCTCTCTCTCTCTCTCTCTTTCTCTGTAACTCTGCCTTTCAAATAAAATAAATAAATATATTATTAAAAAAGATCCCTGCCCAGCAACTGCTGGACTGGTACCACTCTCGCTATTGCCTTGCAGCCAAAGACTACTGTTGCAAAATAACTTACATAATCCCTCTCATGTTGCCTTTAAAAAGTTCTGCTTGCTATAGTGTAAATTTAAAATATGTTATTTCAGAAATGAAAAGGAAAAAGAAGGAATGAGGAAGGAAGGTGGGAATGAGAGAGGGGCAGGGAGGAAGGGAGTATCACTATGTTCTTAGAGTTTTCTCTAAAAGCACATTATATCTGTTAAAAACTAAAATCATAATGAACAAACAAAAAAATAAAAATATTTTAAAAAGGAGGCCGGCGCTGTGGCTCACTAGGCTCATCCTCTGCCTTGCGGCGCCGGCACACGGGTTCTAGTCCCGGTCGGGGCGCTGGATTCTGTCCCGGTTGCCCCTCTTCCAGGCCAGCTCTCTGCTGTGGCCAGGGAGTGCAGTGGAGGATGGCCCAAGTGCTTGGGCCCTGCACCCCATGGGAGACCAGGAGAAGCATCTGGCTCCTGCCTTCGGATCAGCGCGGTGCGCCCGCGGCAGCGCGCTGGCCGCGGTGGGTGGCCATTAGAGGGTGAACCAATGGCAAAGGAAGACCTTTCTCTCTGTCTCTCTCTCTCTCACTATCCACTCTGCCTGTCAAAAAAAATTTTTTTTTAAAAGGAGACAAGGTTCCGACTGCCTCGACGTCCTTGAACATGGGCATGGTCCTCCACGGCCCCGTCCCTGCCTGAGCGATCGTCTCTGGAACTTCTCATTGTGTTTGTTCTTTAGGTTTAGAGAGAATTGGGAAGGGCTGCGTTTCAAGTATTTAACACTTATGTGTCCATTTAATTGTAAGTTTATCATTGTAATTGAGTTTTTAACAATGGCTGTGTTTAACCGTTGGTTTGAGAACTTCCTGAAGATTTAGCGATGGGCTCTGGGTTCAGGCTGGCCGCCGTCTGGTACTTACAGACCTGTCTGCAGGGATTATCATGTAAACCTTGTGCCTCAGGCTCTAGAGGGCCCGGGATGTCTCAGCAGCTGGAGCTCTGGGTGACATCATCCTGTGCTGGACCGACTGGTGCCCCGATGGACAGCTTCCCTGATGTACCACTCCTGGTGAAGCACGGGGCATTCTCCAGGCACGCGGTGCAGCGGAGTGCGGATCCCTGATGGGGGGCTCCTCTTCAGCCGTGTGAACCTCTTTTCTCTGCTCCCTGCGGTGAACGCTGCCCCTGCTCAGACAACTCCCCGGGGCAGCCTGGTTCTCAAGGCATCAGCTTCAGAAAGTCCTTCACGCTTGGGTCCAAACAGGGTAGAGGCCAACAACACGTCTACAACCAGCAGAGGGGCCTTATGGACCCCAGCCCTCGACCTGGAGATCCAAGTTCAAAGGCCATTCTTGAACTTGGCTCTGTGAGACTCTGAGACCCTTGAGCAGTGACTGTGGGATGAGCCCAACACTGATGGATGCTAGTTAGCGGGGCTGTCATAGAGAAGAACAGGGACCAGACGGCTTAAATAATAGATATGTACTTTCTCACTGCTCTGGAGGCTGCAAAGTCCAAGACCAAGGTGCCAGCAGGGTTGGGTTTCTCCCAAGGCCGCCTGTCCTGACTTACAGGCAGCTGCCTTCTTGCTGTCCTTAACCACACACCCCTCGTGTCTCTTCCTCTTTTTATAAGGATGTCAGTTTTTATAAGGATATCATTAAGGGCCCCATCCTATGGCCTCACCTAACCTTATTTATGTCTTCAATGGTCCCACGTCCAAACAGAGCCACGCTGGGTGCCAGGGCTTCAACACAGGAATGTGTGTGTCTGCACCCTTCTGTGCCTCACAACTATTGGGGCACCTGGGAGGTGGGTGGTCCAAGTGGATCTGTGATCCAAGTATGAAACACACTCTGGACTTCTGATCCTGTCACATCACGTTTCATCACGCATGACAAACAGAATGCAAAACATCTCATTACTACTTTTTTTTTTTTAAAATTGACTGATGAATAGGTTGAATGGTGACATTTTGGATACAGTGGATTAAAGGAATTCTCTCACTAGAATTACTCCCCTTTCTTTTCACTCTTTCTAGTGTGGCTATACACAAACTTAAAACTGCATCCATGGCTCACATGGGCTTTCCACTGCACAGGGCCTCTGAGAGCTGGCACGGTCACCCCTCTGGGACCCTCTCGTAACCATTCCCTGCGTCCCTTAAGTCTGTTCCTGCTCCCCTCCCCTGCCCTCTGCTTCCTTGGGTCCTCCTGGGCTCCACACCCCCACCCGGTTCTGTCAAATTGTGCCACTGAGGCTGGGTGGGGTGGACAGGCTGGGGGCCCTGGGGGAGGGGAGATGATGCAGGCGAGGGGGCGGAGGCCTTGTGGTGCCTCTCTCTGTGGTTTGGCTCAGAGCAGAAGATGTCTAAGAGGCACACGAGTCCCCTCCCACCTGCAGCCAACATCACCCTCTCAGCACACCACTCGAGTGTTTTGTGCTAAAAGCATCTTTAGTTTTCTCTCTCTCTCTCTCCCCCCCCCCCCCTTATGATCCCACCTTGGACTACGCCAGGTCCCAGAAAGGAGCGAAGCGGACGAGGGAAGCTAAGCCCATCCCACTGTCCAGAGACAAGTCAAATGTGACCTGGACCTGAGCTGGCTCACATCATGGAGGGAGCGGGGGGACGGGGAGTGAGATGGGGCCTGCGTTCAGGGTCAAGTGCGGGGCACTCTGCATGTGGCATTTCTGCCCCCCTACCCCATTCTTCTGACGGCCTCAGGTTATTCTCATTTTCAGATGGGGACACAGACACCCGGCAGGGAGGGGGGGATGAATGACCTCTCCAGTGTCACCAGTTGGCAGGTGGCTGTGTCAAGTATTTCACAGTGAGTCTGTCTCTCTGCCATGGCCACAGTGTGGACCAGGGGTGAAAAGGGATTTTCCAGAGCAGTCTGGAATGTTCTTGAGTTGGAATTCAGGTCCAGGCAGGAGAGCAGAGGGAATTCCAGGGCAGGAGACAGGGTGGAGCAAGGATGTGGAGGACGGCCCAAGGACACCTGAAGCATCAGCCTACAAAGGGGTCCTGGCCTCTGCTCCTCAGGGGGCTGCCCTCCCACGGACTCCAGATTAAAGTTCAGGGTCAGGGAGCAGCAGGCCTTGGTGAGGACTTGCTGTCACCACCCCGCAGCCCGCTCGCCCCTGTCCTGGGGTCTGTGGGCCACTCCCCGACGGGCTCACTCACCGGCTTCGCAGGAGGTCTTTCTTGAGGTTCTTTATTTCCTTGTCTATGTACCTGATGTTCCTCATGGGCTTGTCTGGAACCTGGCGGGCAGAGGAGAGTGAGAGGAAAAGGGATGATCACGTAATTGTCCCAACAGAGCCAGCCCACAGGAGGTCACACCCTGAGTGCACGTGAGGGATTCTGGGAGGCTTGGAGTCCACCTCTGCCCCCAGGAGGGGCCCTGTGGGGCACAGCAGACACAGTGAGGGCTCTGGAAACAGGTGCCCCTGTCCTGGTTCTGTCCTGGTTCTGCAGTGACCACTGGTGTTGACCGTGGACCACTCGCACAACCTGGGTGGCTTTAGTAGAGTGAGGGGAAGGCAATTCCTATCCTGCCTAGAGGATTAAGTTAATTGCCGAACTCCTGACTCACAAGTGAGTATTTGATAATGAATGGAAGTGACTATTATTAGCATTGCACTCAAAGGAAAGCAAAGAATTAAACATTAAAAATAATTATTGTTGGTGGTGGCCTTGGCAGTTGAAGAGCTGAATCAAGATGCAAATGTACTTTCTGCGTTTTCTTCTGCCCACATCGATTTTTATGAGTGAGTTATTCATGTAATTGTTCAAGGGTTTTTCTTTCCTTTTCCTCTACTCATCTGCCCTGCCTGGACAGAGAGGAACCACGTGATACTTAACTTCATTACTCAGAGGTTGACACCAGGTCAACATAAAAAAGATAGCTAAAGGGGACAGCGCTATGGCGAAGTGGGAAAAGCCACTGTCTGCAGTGTCGGCATCCCATATGGGTGCCAGTTCAAGTCCCGGCTGCTCCACTTCCAATCTAGCTCTCTGCTGTGGCCCTGGGAAAGCAGTAGAAGATGGCCCAAGTCCTTGGGCCCCTGCACCTGCGTGGGAGACCAGAAGAAGCTCCTGGCTCCTGGCTTCGGATCAGCACAGCTCTGGCCATTGCAGCCAATTGGGGAATGAACCAGCAGATGGAAGACCTCTCTCTCTCTCTGCCTCTCCTTCTCTCTCTGTGTAACTCTTTCAAGTAAATACACAAATCTTTTAAAAAAAGATAGCTAAATAGAGCTGGCGCCGTGGCTCAATAGGCTAATCCTCCACCTTGCGGCGCCGGCACGCCGGGTTCTAGTCCCGGTCGGGGCGCCGGATTCTGTCCCGGTTGCCCCTCTTCCAGGCCAGCTCTCTGCTATGGCCAGGGAGTGCAGTGGAGGATGGCCCAGGTGCTTGGGCCCTGCACCCCATGGGAGACCAGGAAAAAGCACCTGGATCCTGGCTCCTGCCATCGGATCAGCGCGCTGCGCCAGCTGCAGCGGCGGCCATTGGAGGGTGAACCAACGGCAAGGGAAGACCTGTCTCTCTCTCTCACTGTCCACTCTGCCTATCAAAAAAAAAAAAAAAAAAAAGATAGCTAAATAAATAAGCCATATTTTATTATAAAAGCCACTTTTCTCAGACCCCATTTTGTAGGCACAACAACCAGAATATTTATTGAATTATCCTGTCTCGAAATTAACTGCTGCACATTACTGAGTTTTTTTTAATAAAAAGAAATACTAAGAAATTACGGGGAAACCGTCACTGTCAGATAACGCCGGAGGAAGAATGCACCACGCTAGCTTTGTGGAAGAGCCGTCCATCACAGCCTACCAAGTGATTTAAAAGCGGTCAAGTTCTTCATCTAATATGTGCTGCCACGCACCCTCAGGAGATGTCCCCGAGTGGACACTGAGACTCATCCACAGAACTGGTCACCACAATTCTGCTTGTGGTACACACTCTTGGGAACCACCTATCCATCTCCCAGTAAACAACTGTGGTGCACCTCAGCCACAGGATACTATGTAGCATTTAAGTGTAACAGCAACATCCTGATATACTTGTATTTATTGACAGGCAAAGAAATTGCAGTGAGGAGACATGCAACAAAGTCATATTTCTAGCATGACTATTTTCATTTCTTGAAAAATGATCTGGGGCCTGCGCTGTGGCATAGAGGGTAAAGCCGCCGCCTGCAGTACCGACATCCCATATGGACATCAGTTCCAGTCCCGGCTGCTCCACTTCTGATCCAGCTCTCTGCTGTGGCCTGGGAAAGCAGTAGAAGATGGCCCAAGTCCTTGGGCCCCTGCACCCGCATGGGAGACCTGGAAGAATCTCCCGGATCCTGGCTTCGGATCAGCCCAGCTCCAGCCATTGTGGTCTCTCTCTCTCTCTCTCTCTCTCTCTCTCTGCCTCTGCCTCTCCGTAACTCTTTCAAATAAATAAATAAGTAAATCTTTAAAAAAGAAAAATGATCTTTGTGGATGTACACATATCAGAGATATGGAAGAACATGGCCCCAAAATGCAGTGATTCTTTCAAGCAATGGGATTGTGGCAGGTTTTATTTACCTATTTACTTACTTTTTAATTAATTTTTCTTTGTGTCGCTCCCCCTCTTCCTGGAGGAACGACACAGGACCCTGTGCTGTTCTTTCATCTGCTCGGCCCTCCCCGGGTTTGCTGCTGGTTCTTCCCAGGTTGGCTACTGTCCCTTCCACCTCCGTGGAAGGGCGGTTCCCCCTGGCCACTTTCCCCACTTCCGCAGGGGAGCAGAACACCGCCGGCCGGCTCTCTCGGGGGCTGCACAGGTGTTCCCCTTAGATGTTCCCCTTAGATGTTCCTGGTGCATGCCGTCTCTCTCCTCCTTTATAGTCCTCATCTGCCAATCCCAACTCGGCTGCCCACACGCCGAGCACGCTGCTCTCCTCCAATCAGGAGCAAGTCCTACAGTTTATTGGCTGAACTGGAGGCAGCTGTGTAAAAGCTGTTTTCTTCTCTCCCAGCGCCATATTGTGGGAGAGCAGACGCATAGAACAAGTCTTAATTCCAATAACTCAGTCCAGTCCGAGTTGCTCCCCACAGATCCCCCTTTCTTTTTATTTTTTGGCGTTGATACGTGCCTGTCTTCGGTGTCCCGCGGCACACACTCTGCTCTACTTGCTAGAGTTGCCACAGGTTCTTACAAGTCCTATCAATCAGGCAAACCGAATCCGGGTCCTCTCTTTGCCATGTTGTGAGGAGGTTTTTAGGCGCTGATGTATGCCTGTCTTCGGTGACCTGCGGCTCATACTCTGGTCGAGCCGCCTGCTGGTGCTTACCGCCTTACTAATCAGGCAGACCGAATCCAAGCCTTCTCATTGCCATATTGTGGGGAGGCCTATTGGTATTGATCCGTGCCTATCTTCGGTGACCTGCAGCTCATACTCTGGTCGAGCCGCCTGCTGGTGCTTACCGCCTTACTAATCAGGCAGACCGAATCCAAGCTCTCTCATTGCCATGTTGTGGGGTGACTTATTGGTGTTGATAACGTGCCTGTCTTCGGTGACCTGCGGCGCATAAGCTGCTAGCCGCCCGCAGGTGCTCATCGCCTCACTAATCAGGCAGACCGAATCCAAGCTCTCACATTGCTGTGTTGTGGGGAGGCCTTTCTATTTCTCTATTTCTCTATCTCCGGGCATTCCTATTTCTCCCATTTTACTTCTATCTTCCAGCATTCCTATTTCTCTCATTTTACTTCTAAACTTCTGTTTCTCTTATCCCTGCAGCTTCCCAGCGCCCGCCCCGAGGCTGCTTCTCGGCTCTGAGCCACTTCAGCCCACTTCTCTCATCTGCGCGGCTCGGCTTCGCGCGCACACTCCACGGTCTCGCACTAGCCCAGCGTTCCCTATCTACTTGTGCCCCGCATGCTCTCTCTGCGCGCGGCAGCCTCCGCGAGTCACACAGCGTAGCTTACGTCTCCGCCACTAGCATTCAATCCAAGTTCCCCGGGCTAACCTGGCGAATTCAACCCAGCTCACGTCTCCGCCCCACGATTTGGCTTCCCGTCCTTTGCTCCCCGGGCTAATCAGACGGATCCCAACCGGGCTTACGTTTCCGCTTCTGGTTTTAACTTTTCGCCCCCTATTCCCGGGCTAACTTGAGAATCCCAAAGTGGCTTTCGTTTCCGCCTCGGCCTGCCCCCTGCGGCTTCAATTTCCCTAACATTTTTCTCTACCCGGTATATTTCCCCAAGCTTTCCTCCAACAATACTCCTCCCTCATTTCTCCTGGCCTCTCCCCACAGTCCGCATCCGAGTCTGTTTGTTCTAGCTTTCACTTTCGCTTTCGACCTTAGAGATTTCTCCCAGCTTCCCCCCGTAGTCCGTATCCGAGTCTATGCCTAGGCTTTCAATAGCTTCTCCCGGCACCTTTTTTGTCCAGCTTTCCCCTAGGCTCTTTGCTAGTCTCTCTCTCCGGCATTTTCCTGCTTCTTCCCGTTTCTTCCCTCCTAAGTTTCCTATACGTCCTAGGTTTCCTATCCGAGTCACGGCACCATTATGTCGCTCCCCCTCTTCGTGGAGGAACGACACAGGACCCTGCGCTGTTCTTTCATCTGCTCGGCCCTCCCCGGGTTTGCTGCTGGTTCTTCCCAGGTTGGCTACTGTCCCTTCCACCTCCATGGAAGGGCGGTTCCCCCGGCCACATTCCCCACTTCCACAGGGGAGCAGCACACTGCCGGCCGGCTCTCTCGGGGGCTGCACAGGTGTTCCCCTTAGATGTTCCCCTTAGATGTTCCTGGTGCATGCCGTCTCTCTCCTCCTTTATAGTCCTCATCTGCCAATCCCAACTCGGCTGCCCACACGCCGAGCACGCTGCTCTCCTCCAATCAGGAGCAAGTCCTACAGTTTATTGGCTGAACTGGAGGCAGCTGTGTAAAAGCTGTTTTCTTCTCTCCCAGCGCCATATTGTGGGAGAGCAGACGCATAGAACAAGTCTTAATTCCAGTAACTTAGTCTAGTCCGAGTTGCTCCCCACACTTTGAGATGTAGAGACAGAGACAGACAGACAGACAGAGCTCTCCCATGTGCTGATTCACCTCTCACATGCCTGCAGCAGCCAGGACTGGAGCAGGCTGAAGCCAGGAGCCAGCAACTCCATTTGGCTCTCCCACCCAGATGTCAGGACCCCAAGTACTTGGGCATGCGTTAGCAAGAAGCTGGAATTGGCAATGGAATGGACTTGAACCCAGGCACCCTGACGTGAGTTGTGGGCATCCTTCGTGGTGTGTTAACTATTGTGCCAAATGCCTACCCCTAAGATTTAGTTTCTTTTTCTTAACTGGTGGTGTGCTTCTAATGACTTTGCAACAAATCATAGTTGCACAATAAACAGAGAAAAGACTAGAAAATAAACAGTCAAGTGTTATTTGCCAAAGGCTGACTGGTAGACAGTTCTGGGAGAGCTTTGCCGAGGCAGGGAGGGAGTGGTGTGGATAGGAGGTGTGGATGGGAGGTGTGGCTGGAGGTGTGGATGGGAGGTGTGGATGGGAGGTGTGGCTAGAGGTGTGGATGGGAGGTGTGGATGGGAGGTGTGGCTGGAGGTGTGGATGGGAGGTGTGGCTAGAGGTGTGGACAGGAGGTGTGGCTGGAGGTGGGGAGTGGAGGAGGAAGTGCAGGGAAAGGAAGGCCTGGCCTGCCTGCCTCTGTACCATCGTCCTCCTGGGTCACCCCGTGCGTGCTCCCTTGTAGGACAGCTCAGAGTAACAGGGAAGAGCCTCTGGCAAGTCCCCAGATGATGTGTCACTGCTTCTCTGCTCACTCAAGCCAGGCTGTGGGACACAAAGAAGAGTGTGGGGTGGCCGTGAAGAAGCGCAACGTGATGCAGAGCAATGAATGACTGGCGATCGACTTGCTGTGCAGCTCTTCCTGGTGACGAGTGGCTGGTGCCTCTTGCTCATCTCAGTGTGGCAGGGTGCTTCAGTCTCAGCTGAGAGCTGATGGCAAAGTCCTCGGGCTTCATCTGAGGCACAGGTGGGGCCGCTGGAGGGACTGACCTCTCAGGGGGGCGTGTCAGGGTCTCAGGAGTCGCATGGTGGACAGTCTCGTCTCTTACACAGCCAGCAGCCCTGCCCCCTCGCTCTCCTGACACCAGTTCCCTGGTTAGGCCCTGTGTCTGTCCCTTAGTCAGCCCTCACACCTGGGGAGGGGCGCATGGTGCCAGCAGCACTGGGGTGACCCCGAAGGACTGACACCAAAGCCGCCCATCCCCCACCACAGTGCCGGGTTTAGGGGTGGTCGTGTGACCCAGTTTGGGCCAAAGAGATGCCTGCAGATGAGTTCTAGGGGGCTCCCGGGAAGCACAGGCAGAGGTCTTTGCTTTTGCCACTGACTGTGAACAGGAAGCAGGCATCCCTTGGGAGCTGCAGGGACTCATGGTGTGCCCACAAGGGGAGCTGGCCTTGGGGTAAAGATGTGTGGGGGAGGAAGAGAGGAGGAGTTAGCCCCATGGCACCTTATGTACCTAATCGAGCCTCGCTGGAACTTGGCATTTTCGTGAAAATTTCCTTTATTACTTAAACCACCTTGAATTGGACTTCCTGTTACCTGGACGCGCAAGACTTCTGTCTGAAACGTGTTCCTCCTTCAGGAGCATCCAGGCAAACACAAGATCAAGAGTTACTTTAGCTAGTTCCTCTCTCCCTCCCTCCACCTCTCTCCAGAGGTCAAGACCAGAGGACCTCCATCCTGGCTCATTTTGCAGTGGAAACAATGAGACTGCCAAATACTGGAAATTAAGACTGGGTGTCTCTCCTTTTCTCTATAGTTTTTATTTCTTTATTTTTTAAATTTATTTAAAAGGTCACACAGGGCCAGCGCCACGGCTCACTAGGATAATCCTCTGCCTGTGGTGCTGGCACACTGGGTTCTAGTCCCGGTTGGGGCGCCGGATTCTGTCCCGGTTGCCCCTCTTCCAGGCCAGCTCTCTGCTGTGGCCAGGGAGTGCAGTGGAGGATGGCCCAAGTGCTTGGGCCCTGCACCTACATGGGAGACCGGGAGGAAGCACCTGGCTCCTGGCTTCGGATCGGCACAGCGCGCTGGCGGTAGCGGCCACTTAGGGGGGTGAACCAAAGGAAAAAGGAAGACCTTTTTCTCTGTCTCTCTCTCTCACTAACTCTGCCTGTCAAAAAAGAAATAAAAAAAAGGTCAAACACACACACACAAATAGACAGAGATTGTCCATCTAAAGGTTCACTCCCCAAATGCCCACAATGGCCAGGGCTGGGCAAGACTGAAGCCAAGAGCTTGGAACTTCATCCAGGCTACCCACATGGGCGACAGCGACCCAGGTCCTAGAGTCATCCCTTGCTGCCTCTCCGGGTGTGCATGAGCAGGAAGCTGGATCAGAAGTGAAGCTGGGACTCGAACCCAGGCCCTCCCATATGGACTACAGCTGTGTTAACTGCTGAGCCAAATGCCCTCCCCAAGTCTTTTTTTTCTAACCCCTCTTTTTTGAGTTCCTTACCACAACTCTCTTGCAAGATCAAAGTAACTTTCTTGAGCAATATTGTGAATTAAATGTATTTATGAACAAAGGAAAAATAAGCACACTCACATTTCCCCACAGAGCTAATTTGAAAACACATAACTGCAATCTCTCTTGAGTTGACAGTGGTGGTATCCATCCACCCTCTCAACTACCTTAAGTTTCACCTTTCTCAGGAGATAATTATAATGTCCAGCTCTGAAGCACTGTTTTTCCAGTGCCACCTAAGGACAGCTGTCTACACCAGATTCACATTCTGCCTAAGAATGAGGTGGTGCCCACTGGGTTCAAGCTGAACACCTTGCAGCACCCACGCCAAGCTGTGTTCTCAACCTGACTCAAGACGTCCGCAGGCAGGACGCAGCCCACAAGCCCCATAGCCACGCCGGCCTCTCAGCGGCCCCCAGGAAACCACTTTTGTTGTGACCATTGTTTAATTATGATCCTAAAGAGCGAGCATTAATAACCAGCATTGGGTGGGAGAGTTCTGGTTGTCAGGCCATTTAGAAACTTCTGTTGATGTTAACAGAATTAAATGTTTACGATGCATCCAAAAATCACTCTCTATAATCTTTTATGTGCAACTAGTTTTGACCAGCTTTCAAAATATGTATGTGGGGGCCAGCACTGTGGTGCAGCAGGTAAAAACCACTGCCTGTAGTGCCAGCATCCCATATGGGCGCTGGTTCAAGTCCTGGCTACTCCACTTTCAATCCAGCTCTCTGCTATGGCCTGGGAAAGCATTAGAAGATGGCCCAAGTCCAACAGGAGTCATTGTGCACTTATTCCTCATGTAGGATCTCTGTCCTTAATGTGCTGTACATTGTGATTTAATGCTATAACTAGTACTCAAACAGTATTTTTCACTTTGTGTTTCTGTGTGGGTGCAAACTGTTGAAATCTTTACTTAATATATGCTAAACTGATCTTCTGTATATAAAGAGAATTGAAAATGAATCTTGATGTGAATGGAAGGGGAGAGGGAGCGGGAAAGGGGAGGGTTGCAGGTGGGAAGGAAGTTATGGTGGGGGGGGAAGCCATTGTAATCCATAAGCTGTACTTTGGAAATTTATATTCATTAAATAAAAGTTAAAAAAAAAAAGAAGATGGCCCAAGTCCTTGTACCCCTGCACCCATGTGGGAGACCCAGAAGAAGCTCCTGGCTCCTGGCTTTGGATCTGCCCAGCTCCAGCCATTGCAGTCATTTGGGGAATGAAACAGAGGATGAGAGCTCTCTGTATCTGCCTCTCTTTTTCTTTTTTAAAATTCATTTGACAGGTAGAGTTATAGACAGAGAGAGAGAGAGAGAGAGAGGTCTTCCTTCCATCGGTTCACTCCCCAAATGGCCACTACAGCCGGTGCTGCACTGATCCGAAGCCAGAAGCCAGGTGCTTTTTCCTGGTCTCCCATGTGGGTGCAGGGCCCAAGCACTTGGGCCACCCTCCACTGCCGTCCCGGGCCACAGCAGAGAGCTGGACTGGAAGAGGAGCAACTGGAACTAGAACTGGCGCCCATACGGGATGCTGGTGCTGCAGGTGGAGGATTAACCAAGTGAGCCACGGCTCCGCCCCGCCCCCCCCCCTTTTTAAAGATTTATTTATTTGAGAGGCTGAGTTATAGACGGAGAGAGGCAGAGACACACAGAGAGGACTTCCATCTGCTGATTCACTTCCTGAATGGCTGCCATGGCCACAGGGGGGCCAATCCAGAGCTTCCTCTTTGTCTCCCACGTGGGTGCAGGGGCCCAAGGACTTGGGCCATCTTCCACTGCTTTCCCAGGTCATAGCAGGAGCTGGATTGGAAGTGGAGCAGCCAGGACTCAAACTGGCGCCCATATGTGATGCCGGCGCCTTAGGCCGAGGCTTAGCCCATTACGCCATAGCACCGGATCTGTGTCTGCCTCTTAAAGAAGTGATGCATATCCATTAGCCCCAGCAATTCTACCCCTATCCAAGGAAATCATGTGATAAGGATGAAAAGATTCTCCATGGGAATGTCTGTCACGGCCGGCCAGGTGCATGATGGTGAAACACCCAGTGCCCATCGGCAGGCACTGAGGAGGATCTATCGTGACTCTCCAGACAATGGCACGTGGTGCCTTTGAGCGCTGGTGCTGACACTTAATGTTGCTGTAGATGTTTATTTATTGAGAACATAGGTGGGATCTGAATATAATTTCAAGTGAAAAATGCATGTTAACGAAACATAAAGAAATTAGATCATGGAGAGATCTACAGAAATTTCTAGATATATGTGATTCTGATACAAATTAAGCTTTGAAATACTGATATGTGGCAAGATACAGACTCATATATACAAATACAATAAACTGGAAGTAAATACAACTAATTGTTAATACAGATATTATCTTAGGGTGTCAGAATTACAGGTAATTTTTTTTTTAAGATTTACTTATTTGTTTATTTGGAAGTCAGAGTTACACAGAGAGAGGAGAGGCTGAGAGAGATCTTCCATCTGATGGTTCACTCCCCAGATGGTCACAACAGCCAGAGCTGTGCCGATCCAAAGCCAGGAGCCAGGAGCTTCTTCCAGATCTCCAATGTGGGTGCAGGGGCCCAAGGACTTGGGCCATCTTGTGCTGCATCCTCAGGCCATAACGGAGAGCTGGATCAGAAGTGGAGCAGCCAGAAATCAAACTGGTACCCATATGGGATTCTGGCACGGCAGGTGGCAGCTTTACCCGCTATGCCACAGCACCAGCCCCTAGGTAATTTATTCTTTTTAAACTTTGATTATATTTTTTCCTAATTTTTCTACAGTTGACATATATTAATTCTAATAAAATAATACTGTCTTTCATGTTTGTAAAGCAATTTTGATGCATTCTCTTCATGCAAGCAAAACATAAATGTTTAATGCTGATTTAAAGAGAGCAATCAAAGGGCCTGGGATAATATAAGTTAGCGGTTTCTTTTAACACATTGTGCTGTAGGCAGCATCGAAGCAGGCAGGCAGAGCTTATGCCAAGTGGTTCGACAGCTGGAGTTTTATATGGAGGAGCATTTGCAAAGGTGCTGGACGATCTGAAAGGCCAAATAAGCAGTGAGAAGATGAGCTAGAGCTTACAAAAGAAGGAAGCTTCCACCGCCTCCAGGGCTGCAGGAATCAGGGGAAGAGCTGGCCTCCAGAAGCCCCGGCATGGGCATGGGGCTACCTAGCGTGACCTGGACTCCCAGAGGAGAGAGCTAGAGCTGGAGGTGCCCCCTACTCGGAAGCTGGATGAAGGAGGAAGTTGCCTCCCAGTGCCTCCCATGGGCGGGACCTGCTCTGTAGGCAGCTGGCAAGGGCTCCTGGGAAATGTAGTTTGTAAGGATCAGCCCCCCCTTTTTGGGAGCAGGAAATGGAAATGAGGGTCAAAGCACAAAGGGTCATGGCTGCAGCCTATGCAAATTCCTTTGCGTTTGAACTGTAAACCTGATTCTCACCTTAAATTCACCAGGAACCCTTCCAGGTGGTGACTTTGGATGGGTGTTCCTTATTTCTGCCTGGATTCTAAGCAGGAGACTCCCTGAGTCTTCCCTGGCTCACATGCATATACAGAACTGAGATCAATCATTTCTCTCTCTCTAAATCATTATTTAAAACACATTTTTTGGGGCCAGTAGTAGGTTAAGCCTCCACCTGAGGTGCCCACATCCCATATGGGCGCTGCTTCAAGTCCCGGCTGTTCCACTTCCGATCCAGCTCTCTGCCATGGCCTGGGAAAGCAGTGGAAGATGGCCCAAGTCCTTGGACCACAGCACCCACGTGGGAGACCTGGAAGAAGCTCCTGACTGCTGGCTCCAGATTGGCACAGCTCCAGCCGTTGCGGCCATTTGGGGAGTGAACCAGTGGATGGAAGACTCTCTCTCTCTCTCTCTCTCTGTAACTCTGCCTTTCAAATAATAAGTAAATCTTAAAACAAACAAACAAACAAACAAACAAAACATGGCTAAGAGCATCAGGAGAAAAGGAAAGCCAGGTTTAACCCTGGCTCCATCTGTGACGTCCTTGGTTTCCTCCCCCAGGACGCCTTCCTTCCTGGTTGCATAAAAGCCGTCCTGGGGATCTTGACCTGCATGTTTCCGTTTTTGCTGCCTCGGCTGTGCACTGCCTTCAAAGCCTTCCATCTCTGCGCTGCTCTGTGAAGCCCAGGTGACGACTCCGTCCCCTGTTTCTGGAACACAAAGTCCAGCCTCTGCCTGGGCTGCCAGCCTCTCGCCAGCGTTGCAAATGGTGGTCTCTCCGGCTGACAAGTTCCTGGAGCGGGACCACGGGGAACGCGACGTCCTCTGCAGTGATGTCTCCGGCTAACGGCTGACAGATGCGGGGACTCACAGTGGAGCCTGAGGAGGCAATGTTTTCGGCCAGGAATACTCACAGCTAATATTTATGGGCGGGGCCCGTTTGGAAGTGATGTGGCTTTAACTTCTCCACTGAGACAGAGGAAGGGTCAGGAATGAATGGTAAGAGCTTTGTTGTCAGAAAGACCCAGGTTTGAGTCCTGGCTCTGTCACTCGGGAGCTGAGGGACCCTGAGTTACAGTCACTCCTCGGATCTCAGTTTCCCCGTCTGTGAACAGGGGCTAATGCAGATCCTACCGATTACATTATTGTGCACCTGTGTGCCATGCACCATCCTAAGTGGCTTCTCGTGGGAACGACACGCTCTCGTTTAGTCCTTATTATCTCCATTTTATGGGGCAGCAGGTGGAGGCTTAGAAAGGTGAAAACTGGATGAAACTCAAGTTCAAAGTGACATTCAAGCATTCTGCCTGCCCCTGCCCCGCCCTGTTTTTTACGGAGAGCGGTTGCCAGCCATGGATTGACAGGTGCTGTCTCCACAGCATATCCATTGAGTTCTGTTGGGTTGTGTCATCAAGAGTTTCATATGGCAGAAAATCAGAATGATTTATTGCAGGTCACAGCCGGGGAGCTGGTCTTCTAAATATCTCTTGTTCTCCTTGCTTTATGAAAGTGTTCCAACCTCATCTTTGTTATTCCCCAAAATATGATCTCCTTCCTGGCATCAGCCTGAGATGGAAATGAATTCCTGTTAAAGGCGCCTATCAGGGGAACAGCTGGGATGCTCCGACGAGTGGTGAGGGGGGAGGGAGAGCATCGAGGAGCAAGCAAGGGGATTAGCTGATTCCGGATTCATCGCTGAGGAGCCGTAAAGGACGGAGGAGGCGGGAAGTAGGTTGGACCACGGTGAGCACACACGTGGGGACCCAGAGACCTTGTCTGAGATTTTGGCCATTTCATGGTGGTCCTTCCTTTGGGAGGGAGAGGTGATGGGAGAGGGGTCTGTCACCTGGGGGAGATGAGCAAGCCCTCTGGTGAAGCTTCAAGGGGAGGCTGAGCAGAAGGGGTCCTCTTGGGTGCATGGGGGGTGTGAGAGGGAGGGACCATGATTCCTGGGGAGAAAGCATCTGATGCCCAGCCCCCCGCAGTGCCTGACTCAGAGGCTGTGCCTCTGTTGCTGCAGGAATGAAGCCACGCATGTTTCCCAAGCCGTAGTCCCACAGGTTCTTATTAGTCCCGCCACCCAGGGGGGCACACACTGAGGTCACGTGACCCCAGGGGATGCACTGGGGAAGACCCGGTGCCACCCACATGGTTACACCCCCTGCGTATGCTCCCTGCCCCATCTGTCCACTCTGAACCCAACTATGAGGAAGCAGACTGAGAAACAGGGCCGGAGTG